>NC_137618.1:25077538-25479785 GCF_963280865.1 Gymnoscopelus braueri | reverse complement strand
CAATTATTTTGAGCGCAATAGGGTTTTTTCACTGAATTGTTTCTGCTGTCTTTGAGCTGTTTTGCAAAGAAGAGGTGAAGATCTTATCAAGGTCTGTGGAAAATGAAGCAGCACTTATCATGGTTAATCATCAGCATCTGTGCTATTAAAAACAAAGTTGATGACATTTGCATCTTTTGATATCATTAGATCTCAGACATGCAAGTACACACAAGGTGTTTTACTGTGACATGCAGTTGCAGAAAGTACAACAACAGTGTTGGCCTTTTTACAGACCATTTATAGATATTAAAAAAGAAAACAATAGAAATTCTTAAAAATAAAAAGATACAGACGTATTAAAAAACATTAAAATCTAATTCAATTTGAATGTAGAAGTGCAGTGCAGCTGTGATGCTGTAGCAGTGTTAATAGTTAGCAGTGTAAGTAAGACATTATGATTATCTTCTGTACTTTATTAATATGCAAATTATTAATTAGTTAAACATTTTATCAGTAGTGACTGGTGTGGGCTAGTTACTGTTCTAAGTGACATAATATTGTGAGGAGCTAATATTGACGTAATCAGTAATTCATTAGTACTGTAGTTGATAAAAGGACCAATAGTAATTGATTAGTTAATTAACTACCCCAATCATAAGTTTACTATTACCCACTGGCTAACTAGCCATTATTCAGTACAGTGTTGCAAAGTCTTAACAAAATGTCTGCTAATACATCAAAGGCAATGGGACCTTTAAAAAAATGTCTAAGTTGGCGCTTCTCACATTTGTATCGTTGACAGTGGATCTAGTTACCCACTGTAACTCGTATCTTACTGTATATTGTACATATCTTTATATTGATATTTTTTTTAAAAAAGTCATGAAGACATCATTCTAATTAGGATGAAATATACATGGTGTCCTACCTTTGGGCAAGTATTGAGAACCTTGCTTAGGTAAAGTCCATAGGAGCAGAAGGCACAGTATATGGTTGAAGGATGCTCTGTCACTCATTGCTTGACACCTGTGCTGGACCCCTACTGGCCTCTCTGTCTTCCCTATATTTATATCTTTCACACACACACACACACACACACACACACACACACACACACACACACACACACACACACACACACACACACACACACACACACACACACACACACAAACACACACACACACACACACACACACACACACACACACACACACACACACACACACACACACACACACACACACACACACACACACACACACACACGCACACACGCACACACTCTCAAACACACGTATGCACACACAATATCCTACCACAGTGTCTGTGACTATCTATTATCTATTGTAAACTTCAAAGCATACTAAGAACTAACTGCCTGCACCAGAGCATATGAACCTGCTGTGTAATCTCTCTCTCTCTGATTTCATCAGTATGCATGTGGTGGATAGAGAAGTCATTCAGCCACATCAACATCAGAAATTCTGAACATGTGGAATTATGACGTTAGTCACCCCCCCTACCATTTTCTACCATCCTGTTCAAGCCCTGACATATGCACCCATGGGGAAAATACCTACAGTACAGTATCTATCACATTACCCTACTCTACGGTATGTGGAAGAACATGGTCATTGGACAATTTGACTCTTTCTCTTATATGAATGCATATTACAGTACAGTACAGTACATCCATCCGTGTGTGTGTGTGTGTGTGTGTGTGTGTGTGTGTGTGTGTGTGTGTGTGTGTGTGTGTGTGTGTGTGTGTGTGTGTGTGTGTGTGTGTGTGTGTGTGTGTGTGTGTGTGTGTGTGTGTGTGTGTGTGTGTGTTCTGATCTGACAGCACCAGACTTTCCTGTGTGTTTCTTTCTTTAACTACTTGCGTTGCCCCTCCAAGGTTATGCAGTCAAGCTTAGCTGACACCTCAGTTCACCTCTCACAGATACAGTATATTGTGTAGTGAAAGAATAAGTCCTTGAGTGCGGATTGACTCTTTGTAGCACATCAGCTGTTTCTGTGAAGGTTACATCTCTGATTGATTGGCTGCAGCAGGTCCCTTGATAAATAAGTACATTTTCTGTACAGTATATAGTAATGATATAGCCTACTGAAATGACCGGTGGATTTCTGCATGTGAAAGAAGAGCCATGACAATGATATTTAATAGGAACACCCTCCCATTGCCAACACAATGCCAACACAAAACCAACTCACTAAAAGGGAACACAATAGTGTGTGTGGGTTACTACAGACATCCCCAGTCTCTCACGGTGTTAAACACATAATACATCTATAAATCTACAACATCTGTCTGTCTGTCTGTCTGTGTGTGTTTGTCTGTTTCCCTCACATATCTCGAGAACCGTCCGATCAGTCAACTTCAAACTGGCATGTGTGTCTATCTGTCTGTATCCCTTTTATGCCCATTTATGGAGAGCTCTGGTGTCATCAACATGACGTCACAGTACTGATGTCATAGACTGGCCTCCAAGTACTAGGGTTACAATGGATACTGCATAACCGGAGGGGCATGCATTCCCAGCCAGCATTGTTCCCAATGGGCATCATACTATTTGACATAAATTACATGATTCAGGATGAGACACATTTACTTTTTACAGTATTTCGACAATAATTTAACCATACCCCATTATATAACACCAAGGCCATGTGATGGATAGTGGCATCTATAGATAGCGTAGGATTAAGCTCAAATGAAGAAAATATGATTTTCCATATTGTGAGGAGGATGATGAAACTGAAAAAAGATGGATAAGATCTCTGTGGGGAGGGGACCTACCAGTGAAAAAGGCAAACTGTAACTGCTGTTGGAGAGGCCTGACTAGAATAACGATTAGCCTCAAGCTCTTGTCTCTGGGACGTAAGCTGAAGGTATGGTGAAGATATTGCAGTGAATGATTGAATCCAGATGGTATTGAGAATACCCCTACTTTACATGTTCTGTTACACACTCATTTTGTAAATGAAAGCCTGTAAGAACTAGCATCCATGCACAGTATTAAAGAGTTGCTCAGTGGAATCCGGAGCAATGTGCTGTATGTAAAAACACTGGTAAACTGTCTCTGTAAGCAACAATGATTAACACGGTCCTTGCAACCTTGGACCAGACGTACCTTCAGTGGGGGTCAAAGTACTGAACCCCCGTACTTGAGTCAAGGTATAGATACTGCTGGTCAAATATTACTCAACTACAAATTTGTACTAGAGTTAAAGTACTGGAGTGCTTGCTTTTACGTAAAAAAAAAGAAAGAAAACGTAATAACCATTATCTTATAAAAGTACTAAAAGTGCAAAATAACAAAGTATATTTTTTATATCAACACATTGCTGTATTTTTTTGATATTTTCTTCTTTTTAATCAATTTGAAAAATTATCAATAATTGTGAAAATAGGAGATCTGCAATATAAACAACGCGCCGCATCGTCAAGCATTGTGAGCTAGTGGATCGGCTATTTTCACTATGAAATAGGGCTTAAGCGCTGTATGTACTTTTTCCTTTCCTAGAGATGCAGTGTCAAAGTCAAAGTATAATATTTTTTTCTTTGAAATACAGTGGAGTGAAAAAGTTATCCAAAAATACAGTTACTCAAGTAAAGTACATAAACAAACCTCAAGTACAATACTCAAGCAAATATACTTTGTTAGTGTCCACCACTGTCCTTCCTTCAACATTCTTTCATGAAACAGTGAGGCTTGTATAGCAAGATATAACAAGATGCGCTGTGGCATACCTGCCAACATTAGGCTGTGAAAAATAATGAGATTTTCTGAGGTATCGGCAAGTGGCCTACCTTCAACGCACCTGCCCCATATAACCCTACACTACAGATTAAAATAATAGGCCTAAATACATTTGAAAGTCCCAAATTACTTTTAATTAGTATTAAATCCATAGCCTACAATAAAATAAATACATACAAAATATACAAAATTTAAAAAAGAGTGAAGTCAATATAAAAGATTCTAACATTGTTAGAGAGCCTCCACAGCCTGTGGTAGACCACCTGTCTGTGTGTGTGTGTGTGTGTGTGTGTGTGTGTGTGTGTGTGTGTGTGTGTGTGTGTGTGTGTGTGTGTGTGTGTGTGTGTGTGTGTGTGTGTGTGTGTGTGTGTGTGTGTGTGTGTGTGTGTGTGTGTGTGTGTGTGTGTGTGCGCGTGCGTGCGTGCGTGCGTGTGTGTGTGAGCATGCAGGCCTGCGCACGTGTTCATGCGTGTATGTGTGGCCCTACAGCATGTCAGGAATATTGTCAAATTGGGGACAAGACTGTGGTGTCCCATGCAGTTGGATATTACTGAAGTTTGGGTTGGGGCTAGAGTTAGGTTTAGGGGTTTTTGTCCCTAAAAGTTTGCAAAACCAACGTGTGTGTGTGTGAGTGTAAAGCTACAGCTCCGGTCCTCCAGGGCTATGATAGGATGAGAGTTGGTGGGGTTCATGAGGAGCAGGTCAACACAGGGAGTGAGGGGAAGGCGAAGGCAGACGAAACAGTCAAAGAAATCTGGAGAAGTCTTTGAATAGAGAGGAATTCCTCCTCCTCCGCAGCTCCTCTGGGAGGCGTCAGAAGCCTGTGGAGAGAGCGAGGTAAGACGGGGCCTGTCAGGAACAAAGCTCCAAATTCACATGATATGTTTAGCTAAAAGGGTGAAAGAGAAATGAATCAAAGCTTGGTGGGATCAAAGAAATGCAACAATAAAGTCAAGCCGGTTGCCATGGGACCAGCAGGAGATGCATATCATTTATAGGTAGTTCGTTGGCTGTGTCAGATGTGTGCGGGGGGTGGGGGGGTTGATTGCTATTGTTTGGAGGACTGAACTGATACTGGAGGGGGTTAAGAATGGGGGTCATCATCTCATAGTGAGAAGAGTAGATTTTCCTCATTTGTTTTAAGCAGCAGCCTCCTGTGATGTGTCATAGGCCGTCGCATAAACACCTTCAACTCAACGATAATAGATGACAAAACAGACACACGAGAGAACTTTGTCACCCCATAAAAGTCATCGTCACACAGCACAAACAATTGATAGGCTAAACAGCCTTCATTTGTTTTAAACCTTTTGCTGACCCAGGTTGTTAATGTTACTGTTTGAATGTGAAATAAAAAATGGGTGTGCATTTTCCTTTATGCAATGTAGATTTCAATGGAAATATACTTGGAGCACAACAGTAGCAAGAATACTGCAGTTCAAAAGAACTTTTTTGCTTTCTTTCTCTTCTGTCTTTTTTTTATACCAGCGATACAGCTTAGAGAACAAGCAAAAAATAATGTCACAACTTATTCCCCAGGTGACAACCACAAACCACAGGTTCCTTTCGCAACTTACTCAAACCTTGAGTCACATAGTAGAAAATATTAGAACTAGTCAAACTTAAAAGTAAAATTTTAAGCAAAATGTCCAGTCCTTGTTATTTGCTGTCTTTTGATATAGATGTTACTGTATTTATGGTAGGGTAAAACAATTAGACCTTGGCTTTAAAGTAATTAAACTACTTTCACTTTAATCAGTAGAGGTGTTATTCTCATAACCTTCCTGGCTTGCACACATGCATGCACACCTCCCTCTGAAACACAACCAATATGACTGACATAACTGTGTGTGTGTGTGTGTGTGTGTGTGTGTGTGTGTGTGTGTGTGTGTGTGTGTGTGTGTGTGTGTGTGTGTGTGTGTGTGTGTGTGTGTGTGTGTGTGTGTGTGTGTGTGTGTGTGTGTGTGTGTGTGTGTGTGTGTGTGTGTGTGTGCTGCTCTCTGAGATTGCACCCGTGAGAGATCCCAAAATAACAACAAAGGGCCCTCAGTGGGTCGGATGAAAGCCCCTGTCACCAACTATTTCAGTACGGAAAACAGTCAGAAAGTCCCCTCCCCACACTTAAAGCATCATATAATATAGAGAAATTTGACTATTTCCATGATAAAATTGTCCGTTCCAAGTCTGAAATGAGTAGTGTTTTTACTAATTTCATTTGCTATAGTGACACACAGCCTGTGCGTCAAATTACGCTGTAAATGCTACATCAAAGAAATTGTGAAATTCGTAAACTTCTTGAATATGATTTTTACACTTTATAAGAAAAAGAAAAACAACACTGGTGTGTAAGCAGTGTCACAGTTATACCAGGGTTCAATGGCAGAGGAACTGAAGAAATTACATTACATTACATTACAGTCATTTAGCAGACGCTTTTATCCAAAGCGACTTACAATAAGTGTATTCAACATAGGTAGGGAACGAAAACTACTAATCACCAGAAGTCTTTAGTGCATTATCTGCAAAAACAAGCAACCAAGAGTATACCTAGCGCTAAGGTAAAAGTGCAATATATCAGCTACCTATTTCCTTAAACAGATGAGACAAAATAGCTAAATCAAATGAGCATGAGCTAAAACAAATAAGTGAATCGACTAAACAAGATCCAATAAACAATCCAATAATCCAATAAACAATACAGCAATAGAAAACAAGCGTTCGTACAACTAGTTAACAACAAGTAGGTCAGGCAGAGAGGAAGGGTAGTGTTTCCTGAAGAGGTGAGTTTTCAGCCTGCGGCGAAATATGGGCAGTGACTCTGCTGTCCTAACATCAGTGGGAAGTTCATTCCACCACTGTGGGGCCAGAACAGAAAAGAGTCGTGACCGTGTGGATCGGCCAGAAGGACCCTTGAGTGACGAGGCAATCAGTCGCCCCGAGGTGGCAGACCGAAGTGGTCGGGCAGGGGTGTAGGCATCGACCATAGCCCGGAGGTAGGAAGGAGCTGTTCCTTTCACTGCCCTATAGGCTAGCACCAGGGTTTTGAACTGGATGCGAGCCGCTACGGGGAGCCAGTGTAGAGAGCGGAGAAGGATGGTTGTGTGGGAGAACTTGGGGCGGTTGAACACCAGACGAGCCGCAGCTTTCTGAACAAGCTCCAGGGGTTTGATGGCAGATGCCGGAGCACCAGCAAGGAGGGAGTTGCAGTAGTCCAGGCGGGAGATGACGAGAGCCTGGATGAGCACCTGGGCTGCCTTCTCCGTGAGGAAGGGGCGAATCCTCCTGATGTTGTAGAGCAGGAATCTGCAGGACCTCGTCACTGATGCGATGTTTGCCGAGAACGTCAGTTGATCGTCCAGGGTCACACCCAGATTCTTCGCAGTCCGAGTTGAGGTCACCACAGCATTATCAATGGTGATGGCCATGTCTCGGTGCGGACAGCCCTTCCCCGGGAGGAACATCAGCTCGGTCTTGTCCAGGTTGAGCTTCAGGTGGTTTGTCGACATCCACTCCGAGATGTCAGCCAGACAAGCAGCAATGCGTGTCTCCACCTGGGTATCAGAGGGGGGGAATGAGAGGATTAGCTGGGTGTCATCGGCATAGCAGTGGTAGGAAAAGCCATGGGAGTGGATGACAGCACCCAGAGATGTAGTGTAGAGAGAGAAAAGAAGAGGACCCAGAACCGAGCCTTGGGGAACCCCAGTTGTGAGCCTGTGTGGTTCTGACACAGACCCTCTCAGCATCACCTGGTAGGAGCGACCCGTCAGGTAGGATGCAAACAGGGAGAGTGCAGAGCCTGAGACACCCATCCCCTCGAGGAAGAAATGGAACCACAAAAAGAAATAATTGTGTCCAATGTCTAATATGCTATCACATCACCAGTCACCAAAATCAGTTAAATCCGTGGTAAAATTCTTTCCATGTTCAACTTCTGTCAGTCCTAGGAGATAGAAAAAGTACACACAGCCGAGAAAGATTCTATTGTTATTTCTAACTGGTAGAAGCCCTGAGGTTATTTTTTTCTCTGTCTTGAAACAAATCAATGGAGCAAAACTCACTTTGAACAATTGCACATTTTCTGAAATCAAATGTGGGTTGAGGAGCTGGCCATGGTCTGCCTTATTCTTTGTCGACAGCTCTGGAGTCTTGATAAAAGTATGCTCTTTGAAACAGGCAGTCAACAGAGTTAACATTTGAGACAATAAATAAACTATTAGGATCATTTGTTTTGTTATTTTGCGTGTATTACTATTTGTGCTCTCTGTCTTTTCCTAAACGCACATACTTTATTAGCATGGCAAATGTTTTTGCTTTCACTTCTCTGTGAAGAAAAAAAGATAGAAAAATCTAAATACATGTTTCAATAATCTCCACAACAAACAATTACTTTTGCTTTGATACTCATTTGCTAGAAGTGCAAGAAATACCTATAACACCTATATTTTCCTTGTCCAATATTGCCCCCAAGTGGCCATACAACAAAGCGCAAAAGTACACCAATGCATAAGTTTATTTACACTGCTAGAAGAATGTACTTTTTAAGGCCTGTATTTCCATCATTAGATTCATAGTATCAACAGTATTATGACCTATTTTTAATGTCCATTATATAAATAGCAGAGAGTGAACATAGTCTATTGAGTTCACAATTCCAGCTTATCCTTGATATCAACATATGGAAGTGATTGCAAATCCCTTGCTATCTATGAGCAGCAAATGGCCTTAAATCAGTCATTTTAATATCAAAGCACTTAACACTAGAATGGTGATTACTTGCAGGTGGATATCCGTGCTGCTTGTCAAGTCTGCATTTGAAGAAAATGACTGAGCTCTTATCCGACACGTACAGTACAGCCAGTATTCAATAGGCAAGATCACGTTACAGAAGATTACTTTGGAGTTTCAGCAATTTTCCCAAATTACACTGGCCTTTGGTCTCTGGTTAACTTGATTGACTTGAATGGTTTTCATTACAAAGCCTTGCAGAGTCCTTGGTATTGATGCTAGTAAACAAAACCTTCGGTGTTCAAGGGTGAGTGAGTGCAGCTGGTACAATAGGAGAAAGGATACCCAAATCCTTTGAGAAAAATGATTCATCGTGTTAGAATATGTTAATCTGTATTTCTCAGTGTCACTTTGTTGTCTTTACACAGAACATTAATGAAACGTTTATGAGGTATTGAGTTTTATTGAATCAATACAGGCATTCACACTTAGCCAGTGTAGGGCCAAAATATTGCAAATATATGGCCTCTCAATGCATACAATACAGTATGTGTATTCAGTTTACAACAAACCTCATGTGCTATACACAAAGTGCCATGTTTGAACTTCATCCCACCCCCTCTGTCTCTCCCCATTGCAGGGACTGCCTGGGTAATGAAAATCAGCTTGATGTCACAAAGAGTCTAAGCCCAGACTGACAAGAAAATAGCCACAAATAACATGACCACCCTTATTACCTCTAAGAAAAAAATACTTAGAGAGGGATCCAGAATGAAGAATAATCGGGATACACTTGCAGTGTCACAAAGAATGAGAGCTATTTATTCTGGCTAGAGATATTCCCAGATTCACATCAACTGTTTGGCTGTTTCAGCCATTGCCACAAAGCTGACTGACAAGATGCGTATCTGAAAGGAATTATGGGCTGCTGTCATACACTTTCATGTATTTAAGAGATCGTGTAACGCAACCTGCACTTTTTCAATCTGAAACTTGGCAACATAACCCTTAATTGTGATAGTTATAACCCCTAATTCTGATAGTTCCCTTTCATTTTAATGTCAAAGATTGCTATAGTACACTCATCTTGTTATTGGAGAACATTCAACGGTGCAACATAGGGAGGTCTGTGTGTGCTCCTTCCAGTGAATCTTCAGACCCTCGAGCCTCTCATGCGATTTAGTGATGCCATCTTGAGGCGCTTTTCTGACATAGCAAGACGCTAAATAGCTTTGCAATTCTTTGAACTGCAAAGAAAATATTTGGGCAACATTCCTGGAATATCACATATCATTTAGATGGTCAACTACAGCAACAAGTAATACAGTGACATGGAAACTATTTTCCTTACAACATCACTTGGGACAGATTAAGGTCAGAAAAGAAAAACAAAAGTCAGACTTTGATCAGTTTGTGCAAAAAAATAATATAAGACAATCGGTTATGGGCAAACAGACCAAAATGATCAAAAATATATGTCATATTTAAATAGTCTGTGTTTTGATGGGTTTGTCTGTTGTCATCATCTGTTCGCTATAATATGACTTAAGCCCCAGGTGGATTTACTTTGAGATGGGTTAGTGGTTAAAGCTTAAATAACACCAGTGGAACACCTATTCTACTTGGTCAGAATTGTTGCCCATTTGCTGTGGTGGGAGATGAGAGGCTCAAGTTAGTTAGCTAATTTCTTGAACTCGTCATAGAGGACCAAGACAAAGGCTCCGCCCATGCCTCGCAACACGTTGGACAGGGCTCCCTTGAAGAACGCCTTGCCCCCCTCATCACGGGCGATCTTCTTCCAGCAGTCAATGGTCCCGGTGTACATGATGTCCGCTGAAAACACACAAAACACAGCATGTAAAACTCACATTACAAAACAAATGTATGCTATGCTTCATAGGCAACATGGCAGTAAAATCATCAGTGTTAATTAATTTAACCACTTTAAACCTGATGTCCCTATTTTGGGCATGTCATAATATGTGAACATTTTCAAAACTTTCCCAAATCCTTGAAAAATAGCTAAAAACAGCCGATCCACAAGCTCACAACGTGCCACGACGCAATGCGTCGTGAGCTTGTAGATCAACTAGTATGTTCGCTATGTGACACTATCATACGAGTAGTATAAATCATGCTTAAGTGGTTAACTCAGAGTATAAACGTTTATACACCGAGTTAAATTAAGACTGAGGATTTTACTGTGTACAAAACATGTAATTACACAGGTCATTATAGCTTTACTTAATTACCTCCTTTGCGTCCTGACTGCATCATCATACGACGCCTCACAGTGTCGAACGGGTAGGACACTATTCCGGCCACGGCTGTCACAGACTGAGCGATCGCCCAGCTGACCACAATGTGAGTGTTCTTGGGATCAGGAAGCATACCTGAAGCACAAAACAATCCCAGACACAAGCTCAGATTGGACTAGTTTCATCCAAATAGGAACATGATTGAATCAGTTTTTATGTACAATAAAATATAATTGGGCTTAGCTTAACACCTTTGAACACTTTAGTAGTAGTAGAATCCTCTTCCCCCCGCTCCCACCCCCTTATCTGTAAAAATGCTACTGAGTTAGATTTTACCGATATGTATTGTATTGTATTCTATGTATTCATATGCATTACTGATTAATTGAGTACAATGGACCACAATGGAAACCTTTTAGCATAACCTTTGACTGTACTACCTGTACTAAACTTGTGAATAAAGCATTCAATCAATCAATCAATCAATCAATCAATCAATGTATCCTGAAGCCTAATTTATACTCCACTACACAACAGTGTGCTTCGCTGAAAATAACCGCTGTGCGATGAAGTATAAATTTGACTAAATTCTAACTGCTATGGATGTCTACTTCAGTAGGCCTATTTGTGAGACACCATACTGTATGTGACATTTCTTGTACCTTTAGCAGTGTCATAAATGCCAAAGTAGGCAGCCCTGTAGATGATGATGCCCTGCACAGAGACACCGAAGCCCTGGTACAGGCCTTTGACCCCATCTAACTTAGAGATCTTCTTCAGGCAGTCTGCAAGCCCATTGAACTCCCTAGTGGCACCTGCTCTGCCCACATCGGCTGCCAAACGGGTACGGGCAAAATCCAGTGGGTAGACAAAGCACAGAGAGGTGGCTCCAGCAGCACCGCCAGATGCCAGATTTCCTGCAAAATAGCGCCAGAACTGAGTATGTTTATCCACTCCTCCGAGGAAGACCGTCTTGTACTTGTCCTTGAATGCAAAGTTGAGGGCCTGGGTGGGGAAGTAACGGATAACATTGGCCATATTTCCACGCCAGAATGCCAGAAAGCCTTGCTCTTTGGGGATGCGCACGAAGCAGTCCACGATGCCCTTGTACTGCTGGTCAGCAGTGATCTGTTTGCTGACATGCTGGACCTGATTGCAGAACAGGGACATAAAAGGTTATCAGTTCAGTTAAGATAGGTTAATCATCTTCATTGACATTAAAATACAAAAGAAAATGTCAAAAGATTTCAATCCTCCTGCCCACTTGACTCTAAGTAGGCCTTGGCTGCTGTGCGAGTGACATGTAGGCCTATTTATTGCCAAGTGTCAGTGTAACTGTAATACAATTTCTCTAAGAACATTAGGCAAGACCTTTACATACATAGCAGCCTGATGACATTTATTAATTTAATTTCTAAACAAATGTGTTATTAGTTTATACATTTTCAGCGTAATTAATATTTTGTGTTTGTGTTCTGTTGCAACTGTTTATTGTTGCCCTTCTTGGCCAAGTCTGTATTGTAAAATATATTATAATCTCAATGGGACTACCTGGTAAAATAATAATTTAATAACTCCATCGCCTCGTGATAGGAGAATATAGGCCCAATGTATGACACTGCAGTTATCTCTGCACCATACTGTACAGTGGGGTGAGGAGAGGACTAAATAAGTTTGTCCTCATCAAATTGTGTAGGCCTGCCTTGTTCTATACAACATAACAGGCAGTAACATTGCATTTTATAAAGTATAAATCCTCAAATTAAAACTTGGTCGTCTGTATGTATGCAGTGGCTTTAATGAGCGTATTGTATTCACTGCTGCAGCACGCAGCTGCAATGGACGCAGACCAGGACTTAAACATGGCTCCCAAGGATATATAACGCAGCTATGTCAAAGGAGCCGTTTATGTTTGGTCTAACAGCAGTGGTTGATGTGTGGTCTATACGTGATGCATACTTTATCAATCGAGCCTTCGATTACCACGCTAAGCCCACCCGAGACTCACGAATTTACCTGAAGAAGCAGTTTCACTCGCTCGATCGGTGCCACTGCAGTTTTAGAAATAGCTGCTGCGAATCCACCTGCCAAGAAGTCCTTGGCAAATGAAATAGCTGCATCTCCCATGGCTGCTGGTTGGTGTGCAGTGTCTGGAAGTCGAGTTGAAGAGGCGAAAGCTGAAATCAAGAGCCGGCGAACGAGTTTCAAGCGCTGGGGTCGTTGGGGTACCACAAGTTCAGCATCCGTGAATGAATGGACAAAATGGGAGATCAACCTGTCCTTGTATAATATCGCGAGAGGATACAGGAAATGAATGCGCATCGGAGCATCCTGTTCTGACCACGTGACACTACCCTGGGCTTAAAAAGAGGAAGAAAATAAGTTTTAATTATACACTGAAAAACAAGTAGGCTATAGTAAACACCACAGTAAGGGTAGGGTAGGTGATATTGTTATCATATTGATGATATTGATATATAGTGTCTGTTCAGGTACAGCTGGGTCTCCCTGTCTCTCCAGCTCTTTAATAAACAGAACATACATTTTCAGGTACAGTGAGTAGGTGACACAATTTCAGCCAATCAGGAGAGTATTATCAGCTCCATTTTTATAGTGTTCTAGTTCCAATTTTGTCTAGTCATTTCTTTGTGTCAGCACTTCCAATTTAACTTGTTTAACCTGTATCCTGACTGAGTTCTCTATCCTGATTGGATAAAATTGGTATCCCGACCTGAAAATGGATTTTCTGTTTATTATAGAGCTGGGGACTGTTGAGACAAGGAGACTCCTGTTACTGAACAAACACTCTATAGCAATGAGTACAGAATTTAGAGCTCTTTAACACTTATTTTAACCATAGAAAATCACTTACCCTACCTTTAAACAAACATATTTAAATTAACTACTTGTTTTTTATCAGTGTTAACTAAAAACGTCCAATCATTAGAATATTTATTTTATCATGTCCTTCACAATATGTTTATTGCATAAAACCACACATCATAATCTTACTACAGCTAATTCTTAGTAACTATAATGTCAAGAAAGTTTCCTGTGCGAGGCCATGTTTGCTCAGCAGATGTGCATATTTGCTTAGTGTCTTCTCCAGTCCTTCAAAGAGAGAGGAGAGCAGCCAGTGTGGCGTCTTGGCCCAAGAAAGCTCTCGGCTGCAATCACTTCACACCCTGGTGCCAGACTCTCAAGCATACGCATACATGTTCACATACTGTATGTTATTTTAATAGACTGTTTGCTTGACTAGAAATGCTAATGTATAGATGTATATAGACCTGTATCTAGACAGATGCTAGGTTTGATTTGATCTGGTATCCTAGGTACTTTGTACCACACAAAAAATATAAACAATTCTCACTCTAAACTCTAAGTTACTATGTCATTTTTTGACTCGGGTTCATGCCATTTACTCTGATCTTGCACGTCTGCTAAATGCCTAAATGAAAAATTGTACTATGAGATGACACACACTGAAATCACATAGCAGTACCCTTGACTTAAATATGATGCAAAACTCCCATCACAAGAGTACAGTGGATTTTATTATTTTGTCAGTCTGCATTGAAGAGACATTTACTGTACATTTGAGTTGTTGCTGTCATTGCATTGTCACCCTGCAAAGGAGGTAGTGATGATGATGATGATGATTAACATTGTAATCTCTATAAACAGATATCTGCATATATGTAGATGATAGTCAATGGGTTCCGAGATTGAAATAGAAACGAGTCCAAGTGAAATATTAATAGATACTGCCATGAAGGTCCTCTGCATTTGTATAGCCACTGACCATCAAATTGTATATGACTAGTAGATTTAATACCAGCTTAATATCAATACCATTCAGAGGAGCTGTTAAAAGCAAGTATTAAAGGCCAGTTATACAAATGTAAACAAATGGGTAGCTCCACCAGCAAAACTAAATAATGGCAGTGGAGACATACTTTTATTCTCTATTATAGACTCTATTATAGAGTTTGACTCTGCTCTTGACAGACTAAAACTAGACCACATATGCATTTGCTGTATTTTGGGGCTGTGTTTGTTTACATTGGCAAAGAATGTAAACATTAGAGTAAAAAATATATTTGTATATATATTTTTTTTTTTTTAAATTTTATTATGATAGGGTAACAAAGTTCCAAATGGCATATTTTCTTAAAATACAATATTTTAATTGGGCCTTTATGTGAGATCTTATTGGTTATGGCTGTGTTAGTCACTCTTTGATGCAGAGCATAGCGTCCAGCAGTCTGTCTGTGTGTCTTATGTGTGCTGTGGTGAAGCCATGGCTCTTCAGCAGGAGGCTGTATTCTGTGGCGCTCCTCTGTCTCCCGTCAGTCATGCTGAGAGCCTGGAGAAGCCCACGACTCGGTCCTCTTCTGTCTTCATCCAGAAAGATCTCACTGATCAGGAGCCCACAGTCTGGCAGCACATGTAAGCACATAACATGGAAGTACATATTGTGTGCAAAAATATACATTTAAACAAAAAAAGTTAACTTAGGTGAAACTTTACTTTGCGGTCTTTAGCTTTGTCATAACTGACCATATTCACGCAGCGACTATTATGCTCTTGTCACATACTCGGGTTACTGTTATGACATGAGCAAAATAGCTTGTGTGAATATGGTCAGTGCACAAAAACAGCACACCAGGAACTAAAAACTAGCATTTGAGCACTACAAAATATTGAAACATTGTGACTTTCACATGCTGCATTAAGTTCCTGAGCTTTACCTGGTGTGCAAGCATCAGAAATTTTACTGAGCAAGGTATGCAATTTCTCTTCAGACCAATCATGGAGGATTCTTGCCAGGATGTACAAGTCTGCTTTGGGAAGCTCATCCTTAAAGAAATCTCCTGCAAAACGCAATGAAAACAAAATGAGTAATTACCACTTGTAAAATACAGATAATTTCCTGCTAGGGTTCACACTAAATCCAACAGACACAATAATAAGACAACTGCATTTGTTCCCATCAGCTCACTTTTCTTTTACTTACATTGATGAAGATAATAAGTTATTGTGTGTACACAAACTGACCTGCAACAAATGATACCCTGTTGTCCATGTTCAGTGGGCGGAAGTGCCCGCTCATCTCAACAACCTCTGGCAAGTCAAACACAGTCACAGTTAACCCAGGGTGGGCACTGGCAATCTCATATGCTATGGCACCGGTACATCCTGGACAAAAACAAAAGTTAGTGACATATATCTCAGAATCCCGTAAACTTGTGACTCTAATAAGTCAGGCCACGCCTTTAAAAATCAACACCATCTCCCTACAGTACCTCCAAGGTCACATGCCGTTTTAAATCTGGAAAGATCAAAGGCTGTTGCTACAGCTTGGCCTGTAACTGTGGCAACGGTGTGCATGGCTTCCATGAATCTCAGCTTGACCTCGTGTCTGTTGTAATAAGCATCCTGTGAAAATGGTCAAAAACAGAAGTCGGGGAGTTAGACAGAGATGTTTCTACCAGGACAATATTCCATCCACATCCTGAATATTTCTATCTGCATTTGAAGGAAATCACCTCAAACAGGTTGTTAGGCTTCTTGCCAAAGGCCTTCTCATGTTGGTTGGTTCCTTCCCTGACAGCATTCTCAAGATGAGAGAAGATGGGCCACACCAGCTCGTTACAGTGCTGGATGTAGCCTTGCAGAGTGAGGGGAGCATCTGACCACAAGAATCTCTCGGCCAGGTCTGTGTTCTCATACACTGGCTTCTGGTATGCTGACCAACAAATTCAACTTGTTTAATGACAAAAGGTTTATATTCAAGTTACAACCAACCATTTGTCCAACCAGATGCATCCAGCTCATACAGTATATAACTAGAAAATGTGGGGTTAGGATTACCGATCCACCACACCAAGGTGATAGTTTGTCTAAGATGTTGTGGTGATTTTTCATGTTGCATTAATCGGTTCTTCCTGGGCCCCCAATCAAAAGTATTGTTAATCTGTTCAGAAGATATGTGTATTTTGGTTCAGAAGATATGTGTATTTTGGTAACAGACCACACCCACTGCCACACTCCATTTTATCCAATCGCCATGAAAAGTTAATCAGATCTTTCTTAGCCCAGGACCAACCTTTCCAAGACGTTAAGAATAATTTAGCTGACAGACAGACAGACAGACTGACAGACAGGGTTGAAAACATGACCTCCTTGGCAGAGCCGCAGAGGTAATGACTAAACAGGGATAGATTTACAGAGTGCAGACTAACCTCTCTCCTGGCTTTCTAGCAGTCCCAGAGATACACAGGCCTCCAACAAACGTTCAGTTCCCTTCACAGAGGCTTTGATCTCCTGGGCCACCTCTGTTGCTTCCAGCCCTGGTCTGCTGTGTAGCAGGTCAAATACACGCAACTTGGATGCTGTGAACATTGCCTGAAACAGATCATAAAGGCCACAGAGGCACAAAGACCTTTTTTTTAATAGAGTGATAGGTTGTAACTATACATTTGATACAACAGCTGATGGTAAGTTGTGTTCTATAACAATATGGGCAAACCTTTGAGGCTTTGAATCCGTCCATCAGCTCAATTAATCGCCTCAATTCCTCTTTGGTATTTGCGTGGTCCTCATGCTCTTGCAGGTTAAACTCATTCACATGCCCTCTGGTGGTTACCAGTGGTAATGTTGCATCTTCAAAGTCTTGGAACTCTGCCACTCTACTCTCTTTAGATAGGCTGTTGACCAAAGTCCAGGAGCTGTCACCCACTCCACTTTCACTGTCCTCTCTTTTCACCTAGATGAGGGGGGGGGGGGGGTCACATTAAAAAAGGCACAATAGCTAAGAGAGGGGTAAATAATACAACTTTAAATAATACAACTTCCTTTTTAACAAGGCATTTGCATAGATAGAGATGTAGTTTTATCTTTTTAAACTTCTACTGTGCCTGCTGACTTGATTTGAAGTTATTCATTTCACTGTTTTATTATTATTGTTGTTTTCTCTTTCTTTTTATTTTTTTAATCCTGTAGCACTTTGAGATTTGCTTCAAATATAAAGTGCGTTACAAATAAAATGTATTATTATTATTATTATTATTACAACTCCACTTTATATCAGAATTAAACACTACCTTATGGGCTGGACTTGCATTGGGGCTGTTCTGGATGTGGATGTCTGGAGAATAGTGGCATGTCTGATTAGCAGGTGGGCCACTAATGGTTGGGCTGGGTGGTGGGCTGTGTTTGGCAGAAGAGCTCGTTAGTGCCGGACTAGCAGGAGGACTGTGGTTCGCCTGGTTGGCAGGGGGACTAGTGAGAGTCGGCGTGGTTTGAGTGCTGTTGTCACTCAGGCAGACAGAGGCACAGTCCAGGTCCAGGGAGGATGGGGGTCGGTTGTAGATCATGTCTAGTTGCTTGCAGAAGTGGTTGAGAGGGAAACCCACAACGTTGAGGAAGTCTCCATGGACGTATTCAACCAGCATTCCACCCAGGGCCTGGATACCATAGCCACCAGCCTTATCCCTAACACACAGAACGACATACAGAAATGATCCTGCAACACATACACTCACATTGTTGACACAAAGGAGGTATTACTCAAATTACTGTGTGTGTACGGTCATGTACAGCATCAGCACATTTCAGAACAAATCACTTAAGAGCTCCAATTCATACACTGCAATACAATTTTACACATCCATGTCATTGCACTCCATAACACTAAGTCAATCATTTATTTCTGACTGAAAAAAGCTAGTTAAGGACACATTTGTTGCATCAAAGTCCAGCAATGCAGCAGGTTTGCATGGTGAGGTTACAAATCAATATATATATCTGCAGGTTCAGAAAGCATTCACACTCACATGGGTTCACCACTGTTAATGTATTCCCACAGCATATCTTCTGAGAGATCAGCAAACTTCACCTTTGTCTCTTCATAGAATTCAATCATCTGGTAATCGAGCTCTTCATCTGGCGGAGAAGTGACAACCGTTAAGAGGCCGTTAAGAGACTAAAAAAGTGACAAGATTTAGATTTGCACACTAAATTAAATCATCCACCAGACAAATGTGGAAAAACTGGAGGATAATCATCTCATTAAGTTGTCTTGAATGACAACACAAGTTATTTTGTAAAGTAGAACAAAATGTTTTGACTTACTTTCCTTTTTGTGGCAAAGGATAATAGCTACTCCAGTGAAAACACTATGCTCTTTACCACTCAACCTGGAAAAGGGAGACAAAGTTAAAAGAGGGAAGGAGGTTCTTTCTATGTCCTGTCTTGAGTCTTGACATAAACAATCTCAAAGACACTAACCTTGAAAGCATCCGGTAGGCATCATGCTTATCCACCGGCTTTTCCAGAATCAAGCCATCTACTGTCTTGAGGGAAGAACACAATACAATGAAGCTAGCCAGAAAAAATGCACACTGTTTCAAATGCTGCTATGCCGTTATTTCTCTTACCACAATGGTGTCTGCTCCAATCACCATGTCTGGAATTTTCAGATGTTTCTAAAGCAAGCCAAGAAACAAAATGTTACTGTTTGTTGAACACAATCAAATCAGTGATTTTATTGTGTTCAACAAACAGCAACATTTTGTTTCTAAATCACTCGACACAATAAAATCTCACAGGCTTATGGATAGGTCATTGTAGAGCTACTCACAAAGGGCATTCTCTTGGCCACCTCCAGAGCTTTCTGCTTTGCCGTCTCAACAGCATACTCATGCGGTTCCTTGAAAAGTCTCTTGTCGAGAGTTTCTTTGAACCAGGATGGTACCACTTCAAATCGTAATCCCTGCCACACATCGGAGTTAACATGGTCACAAAATAATCATCATCATCATCATCGGCATCTTAGTGTACTATTTCTCATGACTGATTTAGTTGCAAGCCGGTGTTGCACACATAACCACTTAAAACTCTCTATATGTAGTGAAAGAGACCTGAGTTGCACCGTACTTGGTATGCTCTTTTTCACTCTACACCAAATCTCTTCGCCACAAATAGCCAATCTACAAGCTCACAACAATCTCATTGCGATGCGTTGTGAGCTTGTAGATCGGCTATTTTTGGTGAACATTCCCCCCAGAACAGGGATGCTGGGGTTCAACTGGTAAAAATAAAAGGTCTACAAGCTCACAACACATTGCAGAGCGATGCGTTGTGAGCTTGTAGATCTGCTATTTTTGGAGCGAAATACCTAAGCGGATCCGAGTATAGCTCAGGCTTTATTGAGCTAGGTAGGTTCTTACCACATTGGTGAGAATCTCCAGTCTCCTTGGAGAAGCGCTGGCCAGCACCACCAGCTTGCCGGTGAGCTTGGAAATCACAGGTTTCATCACCATGGTGGCCTTCTCCTCACTGCCCTTTCGGTGTAGAACAAAGTTAAACATTGAAAACGTTGGCCCAGTCTGTCAAACAGCCTCCTAGACAATGTTGGGTCAGATGACTACAGCTGTTGAGTTCTGCATTACCACTGAAGTCAAGACCCACAATTCACATGCAAGCGTGCATGTGACACTGTAATGTATGCAACGTAGACAATGCACTACAGTTTGTTCTGAAAGCAATTTCCCACTCATTGTAATATGTGGTAACTGGTGCCTCACGGCACGCATGTAAATAACGGGTGCAACTTTTCAAACAAAGCATCCAATGCTCATGCCTACGCTTTGGCAATGTATCCTAGCGTGGGGTTTTGCTGAAGATCCAGCATATTAATACAGGATTATATCTTATGTTTCAGGTAGGCTAAGTTTGGAATAAAATCGCCGTTGTTGTGATAGAAACTCGCATGCATAAGAATACTATCCTGTTTAAGAAATTCTAGACCAGGGGTCTTCAACAGGGGGTTCGGGACCCCTAGGGGGTCCTCAAAGTTACTCCAGGGGGTCCGCCAAATCTTTGTGATAAGATTTTTCTTTTTTCAACCACTTGAACCCTAGCATCTCGTAGATCGGCTATTTTCGGCAAAGAGGTTTGGTGTGGGAAGGAAAAGGAGCAAATCAAGTACTAAATATTGAAGTGTTTAAGTCGTTAAATGTTTGAAAATATATATATATTTTTTTTACAGAACACTAATGATAGTCAATGAAGCTATCTATGACATCTATGATTTAATCTGCAACACAATTGTATGCAATGTAGTGGGGGTCCCTGCTTCATCTCTCTCTCAGCTAGGGGGTCCTTGGGCTGAAAAACGTTGAAGACCCCTATTCTAAACTATATCAGTTAGCTGAGCTCTGCTGTTCTGGTATTGAAATGGAGAAGAATTGGCATAATAATATGCACAGATCTCATTTAGCTAAGGTTAGCTTAAGACTATTTAGCGTTATACCTTCAAGTAAAGAAGTTGAAAGAAACATAATGTTAAGCCTCTAGGTGTTGTCAGTGGACATGGGTCATGTAAAAGTACAAAGTTAGCCACCTACCTGCAGAAGTCAGGTTGGACAGTGAATGAACCTTCCTTTTACTAGAGAGTTTATTTACTATGCGCCGTGACAGCACGTACGTGATGACGTAGCCATACAGGAAGTATGTCGGTGTCTTTCATTCAACCAATCGTATCACCGTATGCGGGAGGGGGAGGGGGATGGGTCTGTCTGTGACTCTGTGTAGATTTCATAGAGTTGTTATATTATACCTCTATGGTTATTACTAGAGTACTTGTCCAGCCTCTTCATTGTCTCCGCCAGGCCAAAGGCAGTCCGTGTGTGTGTGTGTGTGTGTGTGTGTGTGTGTGCTAATCTCCGGCACCATTGGCTTGATCGAAGCGAAACTGTGCACACACACTCCCTGGATGCCAGAGCAGAACTTCTGCCCCAAATGTTGCACATGGGCCTGTTATAGCGCCACCAGGAGGCCAATTTTTTCAAAAAAGAATTTTGACAGTACTCCTACAGGTTTTGTCCAAACATCACGCAAATCGGTACACAGTATCTCTCTCTATAGTCATTAAACGAAACAGGTCTTTCAGATTTTTCCTATTCCATATTCCATATATTCCTGATTGGCTAAGATTGTCTTCCAATTGTTTGCAGGAGTGGTCCGTTTTGAACAAAATGCCTCAAATCATGAACACAGCATGCATTTCCGTGAATTTTTGCACGCACATTCCCACTAGGCAGAGGAAGAAATGCCACTTGAAATTTGCAAATCAGCCTCATGGTGGCACTATAACAGGCTGATTCGTGTTTTTACCTATAACTGCACCGATCTGCTAGCACCAAAAGGAGGCCGACTTATGTAAAAAAAAAAAAATTATATTACTCCTTCAGATTTTATCCAAATGTCACGCAGATCGGTACACATGATCTCTCTCTATAGTGATCAAGACGTATCTGTTTGATTTTTCATATTCCATCCTGATTGGCTAAGATTGACATTTAAAGTTTGAGTGGCCCGTTTTCAACAAAATGCCGCAAATCATGAACGCAACGTCAGATTGTGGTGAAACTTAGCATGCACATTCGCACTGCGTTGAGGAACAAATGCCACCCTTTTAACATCGCCCCGCCCCTTTTATAGCGTCACCAGGAGGCCGATTTTTGCACCAAAAAATGTTTATATTACTCCAAACATCATGCAAATCGGTACACATTATCTCTATAGTCCAGTGATCAACACGGATCCGTCCAATTTTTCATATTCCATCCTGATTGGCGAATTCTGAACATTGCTGTCCCACAATAACCTACCTGACCTGGCAGAGACCTGTGCTCCGAGGAGCACTTTTTCTAGTTTGAATACATTTTACTTTCACAACATTGACAAAAGTATTATTTAAATAATACTTTAGTATTATATCTAACTTATCTATCTTCAGAGCTTGTCATGTCGTAATGACAGGGTCTTTGGTCCAAGTATCATTGCAAACTGCTTCACTTCCTTGCATATCAATGTTAGCTAAGCTTTATTTTGTAGCCCAATATCAAGAAGCATGGTAATAAAAAATAGAAAATCTATTAAGAGTTACATATTTCAGATAATTTAGTATTCTATTGCATATTTTATTTGCATGATACAAGTCTAACAGCTCAGATACAGAAATACACACATACTACTCACATATACAAACAATGTATCAAATACACACAGATTTCCTTTAACGAAACTCACAAAAGCTGAAGTGTGATGTGGAAAATGTCACTAGACAAAGGATGTTGCAAAATGTCATAGGCACACTACTACTGTCATGGGATTTTGTGTTATCCTATTATTACCCTAAATGTCTTACTGTACCTCGGTACTGTTTTCATTTCTGACTATATTCTTTATTACATTACATTACATTACATTACAGTCATTTAGCAGACGCTTTTATCCAAAGCGACTTACAATAAGTGCATTCAACATAGGTAGGGAACGAAACTACTAATCACCAGAAGTCTTAAGTGCATTTCCTGCAAAAACAAGCAACCAAGAGTATACCTAGCGCTAAGGTAAAAGTGCAATATATCAGCTACCTACTTTCTTAAACAGATGAGACAAAATAGCAAAATCAAATGAGCACGAGCTAAAACAAATAAGTGTATCGACTAAACAAGATCCAATAAAACAATACAAAAATAAAACAAGAGTTCGTACAACTAGTTAACAACAAGTAGGCCAGGCAAAGAGGAAGGGTAGTGTTTCCTGAAGAGGTGGGTTTTCAGCCTGTTTTCAATCAAGCAATACCACCTCCACTGCTACCATCCCCCCAGCTCCTGCAGAGATTTATAAGCTGCTTGCATGTGTTTTGCCAGACATCTTGGCATGGTCAGCCTCGTGTCCTTCAGTGTGGGTGGAGAAGAGGCTCTCCCTGTGCTCCAGTCTCCCTGTGGTCTCACTAGTACTGTTCAGACGCAATCGCAGCATTTTTCTCAGCTTTTTCCGGAACTCCTTGGAAGCCAAGTAGTAGATGATCGGGTCCAGGCAGCTGTTCGCACAGCTGAAGGTGAGAGACAGCTTGTAGGCCATGTAGAGGGAGTCCCCGTAGAATAGCCGGCGCACAGTGTGTGCGATGAGGAGGATGTTGTTGGGGGCAAAGCAGAGGGTGAACACCAGGAGAACAATGACCATCAGGCGTATGGCCCTGTCCTTCTGGTCAGTCTTGGCGTCTCTGGACAGCTTGCGTATGACACGGATGTAGCAGAAAGTGGTGATGAAGAACGGGAGGAGGAAGAGGACGAAGACTAAGGTGAAGATGAAGGTGGCCCAGGCTGTTTTAGATGGCAGCATGTCTTTCTTCAGCATGTCAAAGCAGGTGGTGATTCCCAGGTCTGGAAAGTGGTAGGTGTGGTCCGTGGTCATTAATGGGTAAAGGACGGCCAGGACCACAACCCACATGCAGAGGCAGACAAGGATGGGATATATGCACTTCATCTCCTTGGTCTGCCTGTACAGCATAGGCCTGACAATGCCCAGGTAGCGGTCAATACTGATGGCTGTCATGGTCAGGATGGAACAGTACATGTTGGTGAAGAAGACCACAGTCAGAATCCTGTGGGAGACACAGTCAGAGTAGATTTATTTTATACAGACATAAAGGCTGTTTTAAGTGGCACCTGTATCTAAACATGGCTCACCATGACAGCATTAGAACAGAAGTCAAACTTCATTCAAAAAGTAAACACCCTTTCAGCTTCATCAATATTAAGGTAAAAACTGTGTTTTTCAAATTAAACAAAGAACAAACAACAACAACAACAACAAAAGATACCTGCACATGCTGGATCCCAGGGTCCAATTGTATCCTTGCAGCAGATACATGATTTGGAAGGGCAAGGCGGCGCCAACGGCCAAGTCTGTAAAGGTCAGGTTGATCATGAAGATGATGGATGGCGTCTTGGGAGATGTGCAGAAGAGGAGAAGGCACATGGAGAGGCCATTGCCAGCTAGATTGACGACAGTAATGATGATATAAATGGCAGAGATGCCGATGCTGGCATCTGTGTTCTGGAACAGTGACAGGGTGGCATTGTCCAGCTTGGTACTACTGTTAGACATCTCTCATCACCTGTGTGCCTGGGTTTAAACAGACAGACAAATGCATCAGAGGGGATTACGGTGGCGTGTATAGTGAGTGACATGCCTTTGTTTAGTGATATTTGTTTCAAATCTGTATTCTCTACACATCTGAAGAACAAACAACACATTGCAGTTGTATTATAAAACAAAAGGTAGACAAGACTGAAGTCCTGCGATAATACAATTTCCCCATTTTTGAAAAGGCAGAAATGCAGTAGCTTTAGTGCTTGCGAGGTCTTGTTTATCAAGACAGCAATATACAGTTTATGACTATAGACAGAATACTGTACATGTCACTGATATGTCTATACCTCAACTTCCTAATGAATTGTGATGATTGTCATCAGTGTTGCAATAATCTTCTTGTGCTTGCTCGTTATCTGCAGCTTTTCCGATCATGTGTGCAATTTGACACATTTAGGGTGTAGTCTTCACACAGGAAATGGGCATGTTTGATTTTTCAACTGCCAACTGTTAGCACATCTGCTTGAAGCCCTTGCATCTCCAACTGCAACATTTTTGATTAGCTCATGCATGGACCTACATGCATGATGCAACATATTATTACAAAATATTAACACCAGAACCAGGGTTGAATTGGAGAAGTTGAATGGGATGTGGATGTGGACTTGTCTTACCACATATATCTAAATATTTAATCAAGCAACTGCACACAAAAGCCAGAGTAGACATGAAAATTGACCACAGACGTGTTTTAACATGAAATTCCCCTTTAAAGGGCAAGACCACTTTGGTTGAGGTTTGGGTTGTGTAGTTACCTTGCCATGATGTAACTCCAAAGGTGAACAAGAAATCTAAAATAATTGCTCCATTGATTAGAAATTGATAATTCAAAATGTGCTCCTCATTGACTTACATTGTACGCTGAAACAGCTCTCAAAGTCACTCTTTTAGCTCATAAACGAACGCAAACAAAGTTGATTCCGACAATATAGAGCATCACCAAACCCAGTACTGTTTGTTTTTTTAATACAAATTTTAACTTCCTATTGATTTTACTATTTGAACATCCGGATCCGGATCCACGAATCCAGTCTGGGTTTTCTTCCTAATAAAAATGGCAAAATTAACAGGAAGTTAACATTTGTATTTAAAAAACGAACTTTGCGTTTGTTTGCATTTGTTTATGTGCTAAAAGAGTGACTTTGAGAGCTGTTTCAGCGTAAAATGTAAGTCAATGAGGAGCATATTTTGAATTATCAATTTCTAATCACATGAGAAATAACTGGAGTTACATCATGGCAAAGTAACTACACAACCCAAACCTCAACCAAAGTGGTCTTGTCCTTTAACATAATTATTTTTATTAAATTGGTAAATTCAGATATATCAATCATGTAGTGAAACAAATCAGTCTACATGTCCTAAGATAATGCGTGAATTTAATTCAGTCTGACGAGAAGCAGGGATAAACATACATGCCATCGCCATACCAAGTGCAGAGACATGGATTCCACCCCCCAGTATCTAATGAATACACAAACTAATTGTGAATCTTCATTCACATTCCTTCATGGATTTGTATTCCCTGCATGTCTGATACATTAAAAACTAAATTAGTTATTGGAGTGACTATATAGAACTTCTTTGCCAGTACATGGTACTAATAGGACTAAAACTGGTTCTTTGGCTTGTAATTGGGGGACCTCTTTTGGTGCTATAAAGCATGAATCTTTAAATGTGCTATATATGTTAAACCATTAGAGGTTTGTACTTTGGAGTGTGTACAGATATAGAAATAGACACAGGGGGGCCAATATAATAGGGGGCATTAACATTGAGAGAACCGATGCTTTAACATGTTATCCTCAGGAAATACACTGTAATTCAATGTCATTTTTATTATTTGAAGAACCAATAGAGGACCCCTAAATAACCATATAAAGTGTCTTAGCAGGTTCTTTGCATGGCTGCGGTGATAACCTGTAACCACCACTGCACCACATAAAACTGTAAAAACCACCATTCATGTTTGTAGTGTACCATAATACTTTCTCCTACAAAGGGTCAATATGTAGTGAATGATTCATAAAAAACAAAGCAAACCACGAGAGCTTTGGAAGCTATTCAACAACCTACTAGGCTGCAGCAAGAAATTGAAAACCAGGTTTACAAACATAAGCCTCAAGGTGAATGACACTCTCACCACATCCAAACATGAAGTGAGTAAAATCCTCAACATATTCTTCACGACCATAACCTCAGATTTGGTTGAAAAACTACCCCCTCACTCTGGGTGCTATGGTGAAGAGTATGTTGACTCATTTTACGAAAAACAGGGTGTACACAAAGATGATTTTAAACTCTCCCCTGTGAAAACAGAAGAGGTGTTTAAAAAATTGAGTGCTCTTCATCAACACAGAGCCACAGGCCTCGACAATATCCCCGCCAAATTTCTAAAAGACTCAGCCGCCTCCATTGCTCCAATCATTACCCACATAATAAACCTCTCCATCATACAGGGACGGGTCCCTAACGATTTAAAAAAAGCAAGGGTGACCCCTCTGTACAAAAAAGGAAACAAATTAGACCCTGGCAACTACCGCCCGAAAGTCATGGAAAAAATAGTCTATGAACAGGTCGATAAGTATCTTGCCGAGAAAAATAAAATCTACAAATTCCAATCTGGTTTCAGAACAAACCACTCCACTGACACATGCCTTCTCTATTTGAACGACTCTATCAAACAAGATGTCGACAAGGGCAAATATTGCGGCATGGTCATGCTGGACCTCCAGAAGGCCTTTGACACCGTTAATCACCCAATTATGATCAATAAGCTCAAAGCAATAGGTTTTGATGATACGTCAGTGAACTGGATGAGATCCTACCTGGAAGGGAGGGAGCAAGTGGTGGAAGTAAACGGCACCCAGTCCCCCCCCCTCCCTGTGACTTGTGGTGTTCCTCAAGGAAGTATACTAGGACCTTTACTGTTCCTGATATATGTGAATGATATGTCTTCAGCCTGCGACTGCAAACTGTTCCTGTTCGCAGATGACTCGGCCCTGCTAGTCTCGGACAGGGACAGGCTGCAGGTTGAGAAAACTCTCAGCTCTGAACTCAACAAGATCTGCATCTGGCTCTCTGACAACAAACTTTCATTACACCTGGGTAAAACTGAATCCATCCTCTTTGGGTCCAGTCCTAACCTTAGCAAGGCAGAGAGTTTCACGATCAAAGTGGGTGATGATGTCATCAAAAGAAAGGATGAAATTACCTACCTGGGCTCCATCTTGGAGGCAAACCTCTCTGGTAACAAAAACGCCGAAAAAGTGATCAAAAATGTCAACCAAACAACACGCTATTTGTGGAGGATTGATCGTCTAGTCAGTAAGAATACTCTGAAGATTCTTGCAGGGGCCCTCATTCAAGGTCATTATGATTATGGATGCACTTCATGGTATCACAACACCTCCAAGGCCTTAAAAACAAGGCTCCAAACATCCCAAAACAAACTTGTAAGGCTACTTCTTGGCCTCAATCACAAAACCCATCTAACCCCTGCTCATTTTGCTAGGATTGGATGGCTTAGGGTTGAGGACAGAGTACAGCAACTTGCTATGGGCCTGGTCTTCAAGATACACCACAACATTGGGATCCCCCTGTATTTGTCAAAATACTTCCAAAATGTTCTAAGTCTTAACCTACCCCCCCCTACCCCCCCCCCCCCCTCTTTCATTTTCTTCTTTTGTATATATATTTTTCTCTCTTCATACCAGTAACCTGAAAGCTGATTGTATGACATTCTGTATAGTAGTGTGTATATCTGTCTGTCTCTAATATGTCATCATGATTTGTGTGCATGGGGTTCTCATCTTAAAAAAGCTACGTGCTTAATGAGTCTTCCAGTTTAGTAGACCTTGTATTGTGAATTTGTACTTCCATGTACTGTGATTCTCATGTCTTACTAAATAAAAGTACATCAATCAATCAATCAATCAATCAATTCTAGTGAACCAATCTCAGCCTTAAATACACACTCTGTATGTGGGCATTCATGTGACGAATATATATGGTATTTCAACACACTCAACAAAAATATCAATGTTTTATGTTCTTTTATCTAACTTTGGCAAATGTAAAATATTGTAATATCACTCCATTGTTCTAATGTACAGTATCTAAAGCTACTTGCAACATCTCAAAAGGTTTACTATTGTCATTATCTTAATATTATTATAATTATATTAGCATTATCATCGTATTAATAAACTGAAAGTAAATCAAACCAAAATTGTAAGTCAGTTGAGTACTCACTTCTGTATAAGAAGAAGACCATAGAAACAATCAAAGTAGAGCAGACATGTGAGCCAGTTGGGGATGAATGCATACATACAATGTGTGTACGGTCGACTGAGGAAACACGGTCGTTTGGCTGTTACTGTACGAGGAAGTGACTTGTGTCTTCCTGTGACTGTGTTCTTTCACTACTCCACTGACACCGTTTTAGAAACGAGTTTTTTGCTGTTATCTGGAGGCCCACCAGTGAGAGTGTGACTGGGGGAACTCTATCTTATTATGTTGAGATAGATGACACAGAAGCCCATATTTTTCAAGCTGAAAAATGTTATGCCCTCTTTTTCATAATCCAGATTTAATGCCCCTTTTTAATACCCAATTTGCACCCGTTTTGACAAAAATATAAGTGTTTAATGGTCCATTCATAGACATAGATCAAGTCATAGTCAATTGTTGCGGTTTTCCAGTGCCTTCAATCTGAAGAGAAGTACACTACATTTACATATTTCTTTCATCTTTAATTGTCAATGCCCCCCCCCCCCGGTTAAATAAGTTGATGATGTCCTTACTTACCCGCCATCCCCATCAGGCTTTTCAACTGTTTTAATGATTCTTTCCATGTCATCTTTTCAGACTTGTTATCGGATATTTTACAGAATACAAGTGATCTTTATTGAGAAAACAAACAAACAAACAAATAAACGTTATATACACAATTGCAATGCAAAAGCCAATACTTTGCCATAGAAGTTATGGCTCACGTTGCTTTCAATTTCAGTCATAATAAAAGTCACTGTTTAACTGTTAAATGGTAGTTAACAGGGACATACAGTAGGATTTACAGGGAGATGATGAAGAAAGAATAGAAAGAGTGGGCGAGGAAGAGCTGTGAATGAGTGCCGAAACGTCATATCTGCTGTTTGTCACAAATAACAAAACCTTTGGAGCATTCAACAAGTGAGTTGCGAGCTCCGCTTTGTTCTATGATTCTGTTCTTACAGTTTGGCTCAGCACCAAGGAACGGAGGATTTGCTTTATTTGTTCTTTGAGTGAGTAAGATCTCCCCCCACTCTCTCTCTCTCTCTCTCTCTCTCTCTCTCTCACACACACACACACAAACACGTGTCATTATGAAAGTGAATGTTTTGAGTGAAGTGAGGGTGTTTTTCATGGCACATACCACATGTTCACGAGCTCGTGTTGGTTGCTTCCTGTGTAAAGTTCTGTGTGTATGTGACACAACACAACCAGTGCTGGGATGCAATACAATTGTCACACTAATTACTACTTCATAAATAATGCCGCTAACATATTACCACCAAATCATTCCTGATTCCCTGTTATTCTTATCAAACCATAGACCAGATCCATTTTTATGAGCTTTGGATATCACCTGCTCACATAATTGTGTTATGAACATTTAACATTTATTTCTGAGCACAACTACATGCCCGGACAAACCTTAGCACATCTTTGTGCAAATGCCATATGTGCAAATGACTTGTCACTTGCAAACTAATATTATGAGCTATACAGCAGATAAATGTGGCCTCCCCCTAACTAGTCTGTGGGTCTAGCTAACCATTCAGACTGAATTACAACTTTTCATTTTCTCAAATCACTTAGCTTTATTAGATTAATTTAATATTTTCACATAAAAAAAAGAAAAAGAAAAGAAAAGACATTAAATAACACGATTCACAAATGAGCGGAAAAATACCCAAACCAAAACATTTAAGGCATTACACCTAATTCATTATGTTGATATTAGTAGCCTTTCCATCACACATTGAACAACTGATAGCAATGATCATAAAAAAAAAATCATAATCTCTCATTGAATGGTTTTGGAATCAGAACAAATTTTTTTTTTAAATATTGTTTTCCTCATACATGGTTAGTATGACATTAGGGTATGTCACCTCCCTGGCCAATGGGTGATACTATATACAAACAGCTGTGCTGCCTACAACACCAACAGAACAAGATTATGGACAAATTGTCATAAGCTATATAAAAGTGAGGGTGATTTCTCTCATTCACATGCATTCATCACACACAAAAACACATGAGATTTCTTCTTGTTAAATATTTAAAGTTTCTACATCCGTTATCTTTAAATACAATTCTACTGGCATTATATTTCTTTATGATAAAATCTATAGACTCTCTTTAAAAACATCCAAGTTGAATGGACTCTCTACAAAGGCTTAGAAATAAGTTCTCCTGTGGAGGATGAGGTCACACCACGTTTCACAGGCAAAGTGTGGACTGCCTTGAGCTGGTTCTTATGGGTACACAGTTCAAAATCAAGAAGAAAAGCAACAGCATGGGACTGTCTCACATAACCAGTCACCAGGATTCCCGCAGTACCTGTGGAAAGCTTGGTTTTCATTCCGAAACCAGTGTGTTCCGGTCTAGAGCCCGCCTTCCATATCCGGTAATTTTCACACACATACTGTACATACAGTACACGCACCGTTTCCATATGTGCTCTATATCCAGACCAGATCATCAACTTGCAAAGCAAATTGCTCCCAGTCCAGTCTCACATGAGGAATAATTTACAGGATGGAACCCCGGCTAGCAAACAGCGGTTCAAATATCTCACATGAAAATTAGCTTGAAGCTTCAATGTACGACATTACACGTACTGAAAATACTGGGTTATTGTGCTATCATAAATAAGGATTGTTTATTCCTCTTCTCATGGTATTCTGATATACTAAACAGTGAAAGAGTTTTATTACTTATTTTGACTGATGTGACTTCAAAACAACAAACGTCTTTACCATTTTATCATTCAAAGCTCATAATTCTGTTCCCGCCTTGTATTACCATTCAAACCTTAAAACCATGGGCTGTAGCCGAATAGTTCATGTACTTTTTTTGCACGCTCTCTCGCAACATCGGCTTGCATACTATTCATCTCTATTCTTTTCTGATCCACTCGCCATGGTGACAGCCTCATAGCAGTGCTCTGCCCCAGGGTCTGGTGAGTGGCCAACAGGAACGCAGTCGAAACCTTTTCCTGCTGAGCTCATACGCTTACGGTTTCGCGCACCAGGCTGGTAGAGCTGCATGGCTGGACGGTCCTGTGGAGAGACAGGAGAACAGAGACATGGGAGAAAAGAGCAACACCATTTGCCAACACTGACCACAATTCAAGCCATAGTGACAGAGTTACTGTCAAAGGCTTCAAATTATGACTGTTCAAGTGAGGAGTCCGCACATTTGAGTACATATTTTAAAATAGTTTTGGGCTACTTTGCAATATCTTATGACTCTTGATGAGAGTTGCAATGAGGTGCAATGAGGCCAAGTTATGCTATGCTATTTCCTGAACTGATGCTGGACAGGGACAGAGCTGCCAAGTCTCACACTTTGAGAGTGAGAGTCACACAATTTAACCTCTTCACACGCCTCACGCCACACTTGCCATTTCACACGCTTTTTTCCCCCTCTCACAGCAAAACAGCAACCGGGTGGAAAACTGAACGCTCGTCCTAAAACACACTACCCCATTTTTTTCGCGGACCGTGGCCGCCAGATTCGACCCGGGGCGAGGGTCTTTTAGGACGACGGTTCCATTTGGAGAGGTGCGCTGCGCGATGGGATGGACTGGAGAGAAGAAGGACCCACCGATTTTCCCTTTTTGCTTGATATTGTTTGATGGCAAAACAATCATGACTGATACACATGAAAGAAGACCCTTCACAGCTAATTTTAAATTAGCTGTGAATTTTAAGAATCGGTTCAGAATTGAACAAGTATACGGCTATAGTTAAATGTGAACTCTTTCTGCTATAAATATGCATCCATGCGTTCTGTGCGCCCGTCCCGTCAGCTGCGACGTTTCCTTTTTGCCACACATCTACACTTCATGGAGTACATTTTGTTGTACCGAATTTACCGAATTAACTGAATTAACCTAATTAACCTAATTAACCGAATTAAAGTAATAAAAAACAGAAATAAAAAGGGGGAAAAACGCAAATATGTTCGCGCACGCTATGCGCCACACATGCACGCGCGCACATGTGATGACACTAAAGTCCCACTCCTAGATTTCCCTGAAACTTGGCAGCCCTGCAGGGATGATCTATAGATGTCATGCGATGATCAATCAGAAGTCTGGAAAGGTGATGGGGGTTCATAATATTAAAGGCATGTATATAATGAGACTCAACAACAGCAGATACCCCCACCTTTCATCTCATGCTCACCTTCTCGCTCACCTTGTTTCGGAGGCGCTCTTTCCTGCTACCCAGGTCGTCCCTGTCCTCCTTGCCCATTTTGTCCCCACTATCAGGGCAATAGGAGTAGCCATGGTGGTGCCCGTCTTTCTTTGCTCTGTCCTGGCAGTAGCCCTTGCCCCATTTAGTCTCATCTTTTCGACGCATAAACTTGTCAAATTCATAGTGGTGTCGTTGGCGTTTCCTCTCCTCATCTTTCCCACGGTGATCCTTGTCTCTCTGTCTGCGGCCATGCTGCTCCCTCTGCTCCTTGTCACTCTCAGGCTGACCTCTAGTGGCCAAAGTGGAGATCGAATAGACACCAGACGTTAACCCCATATGCCCCATTTTTTCTTTATCGTACCATGGTGTCATGAGGCGAGGCGAGAATGCTAGTTTTGCTATTTTGGAAAATGTCAGACAAATTTCACCTATATTGACATGCCAAAAATAGGGACCCCAGGGTGACAGTGGTTAAAACAAACACATGATTATCGCCACAACCTCTATTGCCGACCATCATAAACAATGTCCTGTATAGAGAGCGACCTCTACTATGAGACACAGCACCCTGGCTATGGTTAAATATTTCAACGTCCTTACTTGTCCTTAGGTTCCTTTGACTTCATTTGTCCACCGGATTTCTCCCATTTGCCCCTTTCTGTCTCCCCACTGTCACCTTTGTCCTTTAGTCGGTCTGAGTCGACATCATCATCTCTGTCACTCTTCTTCAGGAGCTAAGGGGATGAGAAAACGCAGGGGATACATGTGCTGCTGTATAATGAATGCACTGTATGTATGCTAGGTACATTGCAAAATCCTGAGTGCTTATGTAGCTCTGGGGAGGGTAAAGATGGTCCCTTAAGGCCAATTTATACTTTGCTGCTCACCAAAAATAAATCTCTTATTGTCAGCAAGTGACACTGTTGTGTGTCGAAGTATAAAGTTGGCTTTATGGGTCCATTGTTACACTTTCAGAATTAAAGCAACACACATAGGTAGATCAGTAAGTGGATTATTTGGTTAAAAGGAGAGATACCTTGATCTTAATCTCTTTCTCAGACAGTTTCTTCTGCTTCTCAGCCTCCTTGCGTTTGCGTCTTTCCTCCTCTCGTCGCTTCCTCTTCTCTTCCTCCCGTTGCCGTTTCTTCTCTAGCTCCCTCCTTCTCCTCTCCTCTCTCTTCTCCTCTCTTATCCTCTGTGGGGGAAAGATCTGATGACATTACACGAGTACTTTGAGATGGACTGTATATATTAAATAAATTATTTTTTAAAACATTTTCTTGCCTGTTTCTCAAGCTTCTTATTCTTGATGTACTCCAACAGAGGTGTGGTTCTTTTGGCTGAAGAAAACAATTACAAACGAGACAAATGGGTAGAGAAGTAAACATCATACATTTTGAACGTGGCTGCAGCTCTGCAGGATTGTATCTTTATCTTTGTAAATCTCAAGGCACCCAATTCTGTTAATTGCTCCCTATATGGACTCCTACAGTACCTATGAGTTCTCTTGTCCTGGCCTCTATCTCTCCCAATAGGGTCTCAGGGTTGGCCATGGATTTCTCCTCATCACAGGAGTAGTTCTCCAAGAACCGCTTATACTCTGGGTCTGAGGTTTAGGAGCAAGGTATTTCAGACAAAAGCCTAATTTATACAAAAACAGATTTTCAATGCACTCAAAATTGGGTCTTTTCGGCAAGCAACACTGTCGTGTGATTGAGCCATCACATAAATGTAGCTTAAGCATAGTCATACAAATGCATAAAAGAACAGATCATTCAATCAATAATAATAATCAATAATTACTACCTTCCTCGATGCTCCCAGTTTTGGCATCTTTCTTTTTCAGCTTCTTTTTGGAGATTTTCTGAAAGGGTGCAAATTCTACCACCGCGGGAAATTCCTGACCTGTGTCAATATTGAAGGAAAAGGAATCATTATATCCGGACAGGCTACTAATCAGATGGTAACTATGGTACTGGTTTAATCTATATCTATGTCCACCTCTGTGTCCATAAAATACACACATGTTCTATTTGTTTCTCAACAAATAGAATGTGCCGCTCTTTAACCTGCATGGCAACCTCTTCTCTCTCTCTCAGGTGCCAGCATTGTGTTTATGTGACATGCAAGCTGAATGAGTAATCATGTAAAAATGCTTTTGTAATGGTATAGGACTATAATCAGAATAATCTGCAGAAAATGGTGGGTGGGGAATATATTTATTAAAAAAAAAATTAATTTGAGGGTAAATGCGAACGCCAAGGGGTGGCAATTACCATCCCCTGGGACCCAAATGACGCACCGGGTTCTGGTGTAGAGCCAGGTAATTTTAAGAGCATTATTTTAATAATGTTCCACCATAGTTACCTTTGTTGTCAATAAAGACATAGCCATCAAAGCGGTCCCTAAACAGAAGGATATCCTCAGGGTTCTTGAAGTTGATATATGCTCTGGAGAACAGGTGGGGATACAGACTGCGGAGAGAGAAGGGTGTCAGACTCACATCACAACAATGAACATGTCCATCATCAACACAACGTCAGCAGTTTCTGACGACATCAGAGATATCCGTATCTCCATATTTAGTCGATCGGACGTATGTTACTGGGTACCGCACTGGGTACTCCGAGATTGGGGGCAACAGGGTATTGCATAAACGGTAACGGGTACCACACTGGGTACTCTAACAAGGGGTACAGTGATCAACAGGTACAATGTGATGGGAATTGCATAACCGGGTGGGACATGCATTCCCAACTTGTAGGCACCGGTCTAGTACCTTCAAATATAGTACAAATCCTTAACAGCGTTTTCTAGGCTCACAAACATACAATAAACTTAAAAATAATGCAGACTACTTTGCAGCACATTTCAAGTCACACATCTCTTCCTCCAGCAGCAATGGAAATGTCTTTTGGCAGCATGCAGTGGTTTCCCTCCTTATTTTATTTTTATGCTTCATGCCTCAACGCCAAAGGTTTTACACCATGATTCAAAAACTTTATATCCTACTATAAATGTGTGAAATCTCTCCACATGTGCATACGTGTGAGTGTGTCTGTAGTTCACGTATCTCAAGAACCGATGCCTTTTGCGTACACAAAAAGAAAATAATTATTATTTCACTCATGCACACACTCACTTATCATTTTTCAGATACATCTCACATTTTACAAGGGACAACTTTCTTGCATTTTATCCTTTTGATGGTGGTGCATAAATGTATGTATTTTCTGTACATATAAACATTGTCAATAAACAATCAATCTATCAATCAGTCCACATGTGTCTGCTTTCTCATATTGAGATCTCATTTATGCCAATTTTTGGGTGACACTTGTGAATAACAATATTGTTTAATAGTTTAGAGAAGTTGTCAAAAACACATTTATGTAGAATGGGTATTGTGAAAAATATATCAGTAAAACAGTATATCAAAAATAACTTATTTTTATTTTTCCTTGGCCTACTATTGCCAGCGTGCACAAGTAATTTGTCAATGCAATCTTGCATATGAATTAAGTGATGAGTGAAATCAAGTCATAGGGTACAAAGGGTATTGCATAACTGGGTAGAGCATATGCATTCCCCACTTGCGTCATTCCCGACTTGGGTCTAGGAGGTCCTTAAAAGCATTATGCCCGTATAGACATACAGTAGAAGCTGGGTAAAGGGATTCAAAGTCCAGGAATTATTTATTTGCAGCATTGCTTAACAGTTTGTATTTTATTTTCTGCAAGTTTGTTATTTAGCAATTTTTTTCCTGTGTGACAGTGACTGCAGGAGATCTTTGCCTCTAATTTTGGGATTATTTATTCAACACACTACAGTCATTACCTTTGGTCAGCAGGGAAGAACTCAAAGTAATCATAGGATGGAAGAGGACTGAGTTGCTCCTCTAGTTGGTCCTTTGACAGGTTTGGTGGAAGCCTTCGAATCACCACCTGCGATCATTCGGAACATTTTAACCATTATTGCAGGAAAACTAGCCTTGAATCAAGACTATCATAGATGTATTTTATCGAGTCTGACTTTTACTTTCGTATCTATGATATGCAAATGTCATCGATCAAATACATATATATGATAGTCTTGATCCAAGGCTACAGGAAAACCACCTACTCCGGTCTAGCTATAAGTAAGTAAGTTCTCCAGTATTCTACTAGCATATAGGCTACTATGATAGGTATAGTAACTGTAGCCTTGCACTATAGTGTCGAAACAAATACGATTTGGTGCAGGAAATAATGCAATGAATCGATTTTCTTAATTACAATACAACTGATTGCTGAGCTAATGTATGTAGCCTACGGTATAGCCAATCTATTCTACATTCCCTCATGAATACAGAAATCATTTCGACGAGGTCATGACATGTTCACACTCGCCCTCGTATACAGCAGTGGTTCTCAACAACCAGTGGTCCGGGGACCACCAGTGGTCCTTCAGGGGGTTCCAGGTGGTCCCCAGCTAAATGATGGAGAGTTGGTAACCAAATGGACCCTCATAGATCTTTAACTCTTGAGAGTGTAGTGTAAAATGAAACCAAATGGACCCTTACAGGTCCATATAGGTTTCATTTTACGCTCTCAAGAGTTAAATCATTATTAAACATCTGCATTACTTAATTAAATAATTGTTATTTTGAACAACGTGTGCCTGTTATCTCTCCTACCAACATCAATACAGCATGGAATTTGGGACACAATCGTATCCAACGATAACAAAATATTCTAAGTCTTGGGTCTGAGAGTCTAAATCTGGCTCAAATGCCAAATAAATAATGGACCTTGATATGAAAAGGGTTGAAAATGAAAACCACTGTTATATATAGCCTACAGTATATTCCTACGGTCGCTGTCCATGGTGCTGAAACTCTCCCACCTCCATATCGGCTCCAGATAGAGCGTAAACAATGCGCCATATCGCACAAGCGGTGTAGCCCTACTTTTACTTACCTTTGTGAAAACCTCTTTCTTCTCTTCTTTCTGCTTGGAATTGCACGCATTCCCGTCCTGTTCTCTCGGTGCGTCTCTGAACTGTATTTCGACGACGGGTTTCTCCCTTCCTCCGGTCAGCGTTTGGTCCTTTTCAGACCTCATTTCTCTCCATCTCCCTCTCTCTCGCAAGAGAGTCACTGCGGTTCCCTCGCGAGAGTTTACAACATAATACCGCGATAGTGGAGAGGTAGCCTTGAAACATGACTGTCATGATATGACAGTCAACCCGTTTTTTGTACTTTCTCCATTTACAGCCTGTACATCTACATAAACGTCCAAATTTCAAATATAAAGTGCTTACCCCATGGCCACAAATGTTACAATTCACTTTGGGTGGGTGATAAGTACCCGTATTTTCCGTATTGTTCAATAAAAAGCATTTAAATCTGATCGGCGGCCATTTTCTCATAGAGTTATCATGTATCAGTGTGCAATACACCTCCCAACCGATAGGGTCACGTAGATGAAAGCATATGGAGAAAATTCGGGGAAAATGGCCACCAATCCGATTAAAATGCTTTTTATTTAACAATATGGAGGACACAGGTACTTATGCGGGCCCGAGTAGAATTGTAACATCCGTAGCCATGGGGTAAGCAATTTATATTTGAAATCTGAACGTTTATGTAGATGTACGGGTTGTAAATAGACAAAGTGCAAAAACCAGGTTGACGTTCAGCCATGACGCTCGTGACGGACGAGCTCCATGGCATGTATTATAAGCTCTTATTATCACATATTCCCTGATATTAAACTTTTAAAAGACAGGCTATACCTACCTACAAGAATGGGCATCGTTTTAATATTCTACTATTTACCGTCAATTTGTGCTCTATATTTCTTCCATTTAAAATGTGGTATAAAACGTATTACAATAAACGATTGACACGTCTTATTCTGATAGTTCTTTAATCGGCAAACTGCATACTTGTTGCATATTATGTAAAGATTCACAATTTACAATTCAGCACAATGGATTTGACATGAACAAACATTCTGACATTAAAAACTCAGCATGGCCCTATAGACTACAAAGCCTATTTCCACAAAGGACATTTTCCACCAACAGTGGAAATCAAATCACCTTTTCATATCAAGGTCCATTATTTATTCGGCTCAGATTTATCTGATCTGAGCCATGGACCACCATTAGATGAGATTTAGACTCTCAGACCCAGGACCTTTGTTATCGTTGAATACGATTTTGTCCACAATTCCATGCTGTATTGATGTTGGTAGGAGAGATAACAGGCAAACGTTGTTCAAAATAACAATTATTTAATTAAGTAATGCAGATGTTTAACAATAATAATATAATAATAATAATTATAATAATAATAATAATAATAATTTAACTCTTGGGAACGTAAAATGAAACCAAATGGACCTGTAAGGGTCCATTTGGTTTCATTTTACGCTCTCAAGAGTTAAAGATCTATAAGGGTCTATTTGTTTACCAACTCTCCTTCACTTAGCTGGGGACCACCTGGAACCCCCTCAAGGACCACTAGTGGTCCCCGGACCACTGGTTGAGAACCACTGATCTAGTCCACACAAACAGGTGTGCATTCAGCCAAATGACAACATTATAAAGGGAACAGACAATTAGCCTATAATTGAGTTGGAGTTATAGGTGCATGGTGGAAGTGCAGTTCTGTGTCACCTCTTGCCTGGAGTCATCATATCAGGAGACACACAATCTTCAAAGTCACTGTCGTCATAGTCCGTGCTGTTGGTTTTGAGACTGGACCTGGGCAAGAGGAACGGGCTTGTTGCAGATGCGCTGCTTAAAGTGCTCCATGCATCAGGGCTAGAGGGATGGCTCAGGGACCGGCCGTGGACATCTTGGCAAGGAACTGTACAAAAACAAATAAAAGCCACATAATTCATGAATAATGATTTAGCCTACAAAAGGCACATTTCAAAATGTTCAGACTAGTGACTGTCACTGAACGATCAACTCACCACTGAGGAAAGCCTGTTTGCCACTGCTTGTCTCCACGCAGAGTCGAGGCGAGGGTCTTTCTGGGGTTGACACAGAACTCATTAGGCTGGGCACGAAGGTAGAGCAGGTGTCCAGGTCTCGATGTACCCTCTCCTGGGTGTATGTGACGGCAGACTTAGACGGAGTACAGCCCATCTCACCTGATGCTGCTTCTACTCTCCATTAGACACACTGCCGGACCAAGGCCAGCTGAAAAGGGCTGGCTGACGTTATAAATATCCAGCCTTTATGACTGACTGCCAGGAAGGACACAGAATGTTTACCGATCTCATTTGACATCGGCCCTCCCCTTGGCTGGGCCCTGACACATCAAGGGGTGTGTTCTGTTACTACCTAACACATACTGCATGGCATGGTTTGTTGGGCCCCAGTAACCTACTGAACCAAAGCATCACCAAGATCACAGCAATCTTATACATTATTAACTGGGTATCCCAGAGCCCCATAATTCTTTGCTCAGCTTGGAGGAGTTTTCAAAGGTTTCTGAACTGTCCACAGACCCTGCTCTGAGACACAGACTGCATAGACAGAAATGGGCATTAGTGACTCCGTTATCCAGCCTGGCGATTCTGTCAGGCATGTGACTCTGTGTCGTTTATGATTTTGAGTTGCATTCGATAACGTCTGTGTTTGGAGAAATTGTATTTATTTTCTTACTGGATAAATGAGTACCTTTTCACCGTCAGTTGATGCTTCATATCCATATGAGTAAAATCACTGGCTCTTTGGAACACAGTTCTTATATGCCACTATGCTAATGAGACCTTATGGTATTTTCAACGGAAAAAATAACTGTGACCATGGGGGGTAGGGGCCTTCAAACGGCTGTGAAACTTCGGTTGGCTATAGATTGTCTAAATAGAGCCCAATGAACTTGCATGTTTACGATATCTGGTGCACGCTTTCCTTTCCTTTTCCTACAACTCTTTTTAGACGACGATATAAAAGGCACTGTTGCCATAATAATGTACCATCCTCAACACAAAACACAAAGAGCACAGTCTAAAAAGAAAATTCTATGGTTTATTGTAGGAATTACCATTCTTTTTTTTTTCTTCACTGGAACGGCTTGCGCCAGTTCGGTTTAATCAAAGTATAAATCCACAGGTAAGCAACACAAGAGGGTCCTGCCATGGGCAGAAATAGGTGACTACAGTCTGTCAGTTGATGACTTGAGGAGTGCTGCCACAATTTGTCCTTTCAGTCAAGCATCAGAGGATCACATCTTCCCGTTGTCCCCAAACCTTAATCCCCAGGTCCAACGCTAAACCAAGCCCTCAACCCGATATATCCGAAACCTATGTTGGCACCCCCCTTTAAAGTGCATTTTTTAAGCAATCTAGAGTAATCTAATGTAAAGCAGACACTGTTTACATATTCACCAAACTTTTAAAAGTGTGTTAGTTAGGTTCACAATGGCACGTTCTACATCATGTCACTTAACAGCAACACAATAATATAGGATGCACAAGGGGGGGACTCGACAAGTGGCCTCTGGTGGAGGATAAACGCCAAGGTTTTGGTTTTGAACTGGTCCTGTGGGGCTTTGGGACGTGCATACATGCGTGCATGCATGCTCTCTCTATCGCAACCTGTCACAACAACAAGTTCTGCGTCCAAAGAGTCTGACATTCACGTGCTGGTGTCCGACATGGATGTCTCTAGCATCATGTCACTTTCGTACATGTCGCACTCCAGAGTGAGCGAGCGCCGCAGGGATGGCTCCGATGGTGTCTTGTCCTGATTCAACAGTGGTGTCTCCAGGGACATGTTGCTGTCGTCCAATAGGCTTGGCGTCTCCCGCGCGTCGGCAGGCTCAGACGACGTGTTCAGCATTTTGATCAGTGCCGGTCCACTCAGGTTCCCTCGCACCTTGTCCTTGATGTCAGTACCTTGGAGGAGAAAAGTTACACAAGGTTATTACAGTGATACATTCTTAAAGGCAATTGGGCTGGGGTGTTTGCAAATGTATGAAGGGTTTGTATGCATAGAATTTATGCTGAGCAACTGAGAAACATTGCACACAAAAAAGGAAACTTGACATGACACATAATAGTACAGGTGCGTACTGGTAACCTGAGGACAAGGAAACATTATGTAGAAAGAATTACATGTGATATTTTCTTGCCGTTCTTACAGTGTAGTCTGTTTACATTACATTACAGTCATTTAGCAGACGCTTTTATCCAAAGCGACTTACAATAAGTTTGAGTCAAACAAAAGTTCAGTGACATTAATGTTTGTACTTTTTCAATTGACCGTAGCCTATTCTGTCCAAGATAGCCAAGTTGGACAGACTTTTCCCCAGCTGGGCAAATCTTTATTCATTTATCAGAAGCTGAAACAGCTACTGTAATTATGCCAGCTTTCCATAATTACACATGACCCAATCATTCCTAATGAAATCAGTACATACATATATACTGTAAGTGTGACTGTGAATACCTTTTTGACCTCCCTCTTTATACCATTTTAAAAATGCATTTATTTTAATGTGCATATCTCTGAACATCAGTGTCCTTTTGCATCGCTTCTTTCTTTCTGAGATGTCACTAAGACATCTAAACAATATTTTTTTTCTCAACTTTTAAAGGTTTCCATTTCAGTCAGAGCTCCGTTTCAAGCTACACTTCTCAGCCATTGTTGCTGACATATGGCCTTAATGAAGATGAATGTGTAATTAATTAATTCTCAAAATAAATGTTTGATCTGATGATAGCAAGTATATCATTAGCTTCCATGGATCCATATTTTTGTTTTTACCATTGCCTTACCTATATAGGCGTCTGTGTCACCAATGTACATCTCAATACAGTGGCCAAGCATTGTCACAGAAAATGTGTCATCCCTTTTCAGTCCAAGAGCCTGTCAGAAAGAAGTGAACCAAATCAAGCTGAATTCTTGAATAGATATTTTTCCAAAATATAAATAATTGCAGTGTTGTGTTTATTCCATTTTATAAAAGAAAAGAAAATCTGATTTATCCATAAGCCAGGTAATGCATTTTTAAGTAAACAATATGTTTTCTACCAACTACCAGTTCTAAATGCCTTGGGGGGTGGGGGGACAGCTGGACTGAGAAGTTAAGGAACTAAATTATATACCGTATGAAAGTAGTCAATGGAACTCTCAAAATCGCCCATGAGGCTGTGCACGTATCCTATGGCAGCATATGTGGAAGCATGCTGGGGGATTAGAACCAGGGCCTGGCGATGGTACTCCAGAGCCTGGTCGTACTTCCTGCAGGGACAAACACTCGGTCAGATAGTTTCCTTGTAATACGAGACCAAAATGATTTAAATCTTAGACGTTTTGTATAAAAGAGCAAATAAGTTTAACGAGCAAACACAACACATGGGCTGTGAATGGTAAAATAAGAACTGAGGCATTGTTCATTTATTACATGAGTGACTCAAGCTGAAAAACAAAAAATAAAAACAGACAATACCTTCATTATGACCAATGCAGATGAGGCATTCACATTGTAAGGGCTATTTTGAGATCACCATTTTACATCAAATTCACCCAAACCTTTCAAAGCACCCACTTGTACTGCACACGTTCAGCGAGCCCCTCTTATATTTGCTGAGTGGCTTTGCATAATTCATTAATGGATCTTTGCATGAATTCTCAATGAGGGCCCTACTTAGGCAGAATGACTGTAGCAGAAACAAGTGTGTACATCTCTGAATATAGTCTGTGAGAAAAGGTAATGAAATAGACGAGAGTGCACTCTGGGCCTTCTTCCCTAAGCATCCACTCAGGATAAATTTAGCCCCCCGTCCTTTAGCTGTGCTGTATCAAGAATCCCTGACTGCTAACATCACCTCAGGGCCTATAGAAATTCAGAGAGGGACCAAGAGGGCAACAACATAATTTAGGACAAAGGCAGAGAAGCGTGTGCAAGCGATCACGCCATTAGACCCATACTACACCATTCAGTATCTAGGAGCCAAGTATAGAACAAAATGGGCTCTAGACTTACTTCAGTTTCCGACAAACATGTCCCAGGTTGTTCAGCAGAGGTTCCCATTTGTCTACGGTAACCTGTGAAAACAGAGTAAGGCTTAAATAAAGCTCACCTTCTAGAGACATGGCCATTTTCTGAGGACACCCTTTATTATTAATGAATGTTTTTAATGTAACATTGAATAAAGTACCTACCTCATTCCCTATGGCTTTTATCTTCTCCATTGCGTCAAGGAACAACTTCTCAGCCGTCTTCCAGCTGAAAGAGTGGTTGTAGAAAACTTGGACATGAGCCTTTCAGGACAATACATGTAACACCAACGCCTCCTTGCCCACCAGTCAATTTCCCCATTTCACTCAGAACATGCACTTTTCACAGCTTCGGCCAAAATAATACATAACATAAACCATCTTACCATTAATGGTATAATTGTAAGACTTTGTGTTTGTTTACGGTTTGTCCAAAGTTATTAAAACATTACTGAACATTAGGGGTGTGCCGATACACTAATTTCACCAAACGATACGATACGATACGATATTTGGCTCACAACTTCGATACGATACGCACTTTTTTTATTATGAAAAATATATGGGGGAGAAAAAAGCAAATGCACACAAATAATTCTGTTTTTGCATTATTCAGATATGCAAACTTGTAGCTTTTCAGCTACAATAGCCGTTTTGAATCCAAATAGGGCAATAGTGTGACACCTGACCCGAAAAAAAACAACATGTTGTCACCCTTTTCACCTCGGGGCTGTTTGCATGCCTGATTATTATTATTGTAAAAAAAATAAAAAAAAATTGAAAAACGATACATATCGTCACGAAAACGTATCGCGATATATCGCGGGACGATATATCGGCACACCCCTACTGAACATACCTTAATAATTGAGTCAATGTCATCATGACATCAATGCACAGTTTATAAGACATGGATGTTTGAATTGTTCGTAATGGTTTCAGCTAGACTTTAAGACTTGCATAAAAACACAACAATAACTTAACTTTGACAAAGAACAACCTTGCAATTGTTATGTTATGTGTTGGATTACCCATCTCAAGCCAGTTTCGAGTCTCTACAAGTTGATTTCCATACTGTACCGAAATTAACTAAATTCAGTGGCTTCTTTGAAAATCAAACGACCTTCAGTATGATTTGGGAAAATCATTGGCAGTATGTCAAATATACCAAGAGTCATTGTCAAAGGGGCTACACAAGTTTAAAAGTTTCGAATTTACGTGGACTTGGCTGGTGGCAAGGGTTAATTTTCCAACACATCTTTATTTTTGACCATATTGTGTAACCAAATGGATATACTATACTAACACACACACACACACACACACACACACACACACACACACACACACACTTAAGAGTTCATAAGGTGAAGACTCCAGTCCAGGTGGTAAAGAGCTGCTCACAAAGTCAAAACATGGTGTTCTATACATGCTGGTATGCCGAGCCGTGTTAAATGCGTAGCTAGTGTATTCTTCCATGTACATGCATTGTGCCCTGCCTGAACCAGTGTCTGTGTGTGTGCGTGTGTGCACGTGTGCGTGACGTGTGTGGAACTCACTCTCCATTCTGGAAGGCAACCACAGCCACCTCATGCATGACAAAGGGATCCTCAGGTGCGATACTAAGTGCCTGGCTGAAGAAGCGTTCTGCCAGCTTGGAGTTGTTAGTCAGACCGTACTCTAGACCAATGTATAACATGGGTAGGTGACACCTGGACAAGAGGGAGGATGGGTGACATCAGTGATGGATAAAACTCAGCATGGGTAGTTCATTCAATCCTCAATAGTATTAATTTATTATTTGGTTATAATACAATGCGATACATCTAGAAATCTTAGATCTATATTAGACACATTTCTAACTTAAACCATCAGGAGTACTGGTCCATAATTAGGTCAAACATTATTTGCATAGCCCTGATGAATACTACTGATCGATTAGTTTCAACGTAGAAAATATCAGAAATGTAGGCGTAAAGTACCCACCCTTTCATCAGCTGTGCGGCAGTGAAGTAAGCAGCCATGGCTTGGTCATGTTCACTTTCTACTGCAAATGAATGACCATACGCAATCCACGCTGGCCCGTATGTCCTCTCCAGAGTGGTTGCTTTGCTGCAGTCAACATACAAACCCCCCACTTTGTTAATAGTACAGACACAATATAAAAAGTGTAAGGCAGGTGATCTGAAACACATAAATTGTTTCCTTTGCAGAGAGTGAATACTGTACCTACCTAAGGTATCTCCGTGCATGTTCGTTTTTATGGCCAACCATCAAATAGTAGCATCCGACAGCAAACCAGGACACCTGGGTAATGATTTTATTGGGTCACCAAACAGCAAGATGAGGTGTAAACACAGAAAAGAAATACGGAGGGGGCAACTTACGGGGTTGTTGGGATACAAGTCCACAAGCTTGTGTGAAAGGAAAAACAGCTCTGCAAATGAATTGTAAAAACAAAACAGATAGTAAACAACAGAAAACTGAAAAAAATGTGCCTCATTAAAATACATACTCTCAGTATAGTTAGAGAATAGAATAAAGTAATCAATCACATCCCTGACACAATAATTCTTCTATGCCATTGCCTGCTTATTTTACCATTTGCTTTGCTGAGCTCCACTAATGTTCCTATGTGTACGGGTAAACAGTTGGCATGGAATGGGTCTTTCACCATCACCCTGGAAGGAATAAAAGAAGAAGAAATAATTGGGATTATACTGAATTGCAGGCCTCCAGTGCTGGCACTCAGTTGTAAATGTATTTCAGATTTAAATCCGATTACAAAAATGCTACTGAAGTCTTGAAAGTCTTGAAATTACATGGTATACAATGTTCCTGTTCAGTTACTGTATATTAGGCATCTACTACAATTTTTTTTGAGTAATGTACCCATGCTGCTGGTGAATAATACAAAAGGAAATTAAAAGCAACACCTACATAGACGTGAGTTTGTAGCACATCTTGAAGTCACAGTTGTAATAATGCCTCTCAGCGAGAGAGACCACTACATCCAAATTGTCCTGGAGTCCATTGACCATCTCTGGCACCACCAAATCACTAGGCTTGTTATACTGCGAACGACAAAGACAGATGGACACAGGTGGGGGACGAAAATGAGCATGAGACAAAGGAGAGATGAGACAAGGGAATGCAGTAGGCACTAGGCAGAGAGAAGACAGATGAAGAGGGACTGGAACAAAAAGAGGCCACAATCACATTAGCATTTCAATTAATGCTAACTTAAGATAAATGAACGCTGAGGATCGGCAACATTGGAGAGCACCGCAGGTTGCCATGGTTACTGGCCCTCTTGTCAGCCAAATTATGAAAAACGTGGCTGGATATTTGGAAGTTGACCAAGTTAGAGAATAATGTTAAGTCATTGCTGACAAATCATCACTATATACAGTATACACTGTGTGTGTGTGTGTGTGTGAGACTATTAAAAACTATTTGTCAGAGATTATATGCAAATCATCAGACTGTACCTTCTTTAACTTATTCTCAAAGAGGAAGTGCAGCAACTCCTCCTCTTCATCAGTACACTGTTGACTCAGAGGGAGCGAATCCAGGAAGTCTTTTTCTAGCGGGTCATAAAACAAGACGTTTTTTAAAATAGAAAAGTCACAGAAGGTTACTGAAATCTAGAGGAGAGGGGTTATATTAAAAGAACCCTACACCTCATGAACGAGCCTCATCCTCACCTTCCTGCGCAGTCAACATGTGGTGGGACGTTAAAAGGTCAAAGGCTTCAAAGCAGTACACATCCAATTTCAAGGCCTCTTTGTAGCTAGAGGTGGCCAGGGGCCGGTTGTCCATGGCATCATAGATCTTCCCCCGCAGTAGGCAGATGGAACTGTTGATCTGAAAGAAGACAGCGAGTGGTGAGAGGATAAGAGGAGTGTGATGAGTGCAGGTCTATTGGTAAACATGAAAAACAAACCCCATATTCCTCTAGCAATGCACTATGTTATCCATCAATCGTTCTGTTGCTGTAAGAGGCATATGTACTCCCCCCCCCCCCCCCCCCAAAGAAGGCCTTATGTGGTGAGAGGATAAAAGGAGTGTGATGAGTGCAGGTCTATTGGTAAACATGAAAAACAAACCCCATATTCCTCTAGCAATGCACTATGTTATCCATCAATCGTTCTGTTGCTGTAAGAGGCATATGTACTCCCCCCCCCCCCCCCCCAAAGAAGGCCTTATGTTATGCAAAATCTGAAATTTAACAATCCATGTTTTTGAAATTCAAACAGAGTTTACAGCCCAATAATGCTTGTTTTAAGGATAGCTACAACAAACTGATCAGATCTATAGAATGAATTTCATGGGTCCATTAGGGTTCTGGACAGTCATTTTGGACCAGCATTGAGCTCTAATATGGAGCTATATGTGATCAGTCCAGTGCTTCAGAGGTTGCTGGGACTTACAGAGGCAGCAGACATCTCCCAATCCTTGGCAGATTCTGGTAACCCATTGTCCTCCTTCAGTGGGAAGGAGCTCCTGTCCAGGAGCTTCTTACTGGCTGGCTCCTCCATGTCCAGAATGTCCAAGGCTTGCTGGAACTCTTTGGCAGCATACTAAAGAAGAAGTGAATTCATTTAACATCTCCGACAACGATCCATTACAAGCTTAATTCTGCAGCAGGAAAAAAACAGGCTATAAACCCAACTTGACTATTTCATATTTGCGAGATGTTACAGTTTTTGTAACAGGAAAGCGGGCCAAAAACTCACGTGACACCTAGCAGCAAGATATTGACAAGATCCATACAGCTGTGTGGGAAGGAAGTAAGGGACAGAGTGTTACCTCAGACTTTAAACTGATTGCATTCAGTATCAGATTCAGACAGTACAAGACAGCACTCACAACTCACATTCTTCTATACTTCTGATAGAAAACTACAAGAGAGTTTCTGAGTGATGCCATACTCAACAGTTTCAACTCTAGGCTTTGTAAAGTTGTGCTGCATCCAAGCTTGGCCACCTATAGTGCGTACTCCTTACCGTGTCTAGTTTCCGTGAGCGGAGCGCATGGGAGGCTCTGTGGTACTGAGATGTCAGGTAAAGGCACTGGGCTAGCCAATAAATGTCCTGGGGATCCTCTGTACACAAAAACCGGAGAGCGGGTTAATCCTTTTTGTCACAATAGACATCGACTGGCCTGTAATGCATCACATCCAGCTCCTTATGAGTCTATTGAGTGCTAAGCACCACTACTATAAATACACAGTAAAATCCTTAGGTGTTTATTTATCCAGTCGAAACCCCAAGAGTAAACAAATATAACCAAATGAACCCGTTAAATTACAGTCATTTACTGTGTATGAACAATGCTTGATTCATTTTTACTGTTACAGCGCCAAACAGAACTGACGCTTAGCCACAGGAGGATAGCTTCAAAGAACCGCCACCTGACACGAACTGACACACCAGCGTGTCAGTTAGCAAGTGACAAGTAAGTAAGCTATAGAACAGGGGTCTTCAACGTTTTTTCAGGCCAAGAACCCCTTAGCTGAGAGACAGATGAAGCAGGGACTCCCCCGCTACATATTGTATAAAATTGTGTTGCAATGTAGACTACGTGTAAACTTTTTCATAGATAGCTTCATAGACTAGTTTGACAGCATTATCATCAGTGTATGTTGGATTCATGCTAATGTGTATTTCTCAGACATTTAACCACTAAAACCATCAATACTTAGTAAACTTGACCTTTCACTCTGTACTTGGTCTGCTGCCGAAAATAGACGATCTACAAGCTCACAACGAGCATGTAGATCTGCTATTTTCGGCTAAAGTTCTCCTCAGAATAGGGATGCTAGTGTTCAAGTGGTTCATGTAAAAGAAACATCCTGTCACACAAAGATTTGGCAGCCCCCCTGTAGTAACTCTGAGTCTGAGGACCCCCTGTTGAAGACTCCTGCTATATAATATATAGCACATAAAATAAAATAGTGTTGATCAATCACTCACCGTGGGAGAGGGATGCTATCTTGTCGGCCCAAAACAGAGCACTTTGATACTGTTGCTGAAAACACAGAAACATGATGGAGGGTCTTTCAATCAATGCCATGTAATGGTATCATATTCAATGGGTGTTAAGGTCTGGTTAGCTACAAGGCAGTGGTGGAAAGTAACTATGTACATTTACTCAAGTACTGTACTTTTTTTTACTTTACTGGAGTATTTCCAGTTTTCAGTTCTTTTACTTCTACTCCACCACATCTCAGAGGCAAATATTGTACTTTATACTCCACAACAATTATTTGAAAACTCAAGTTACTAGTTACTTTGCAGACATAAATTACTATATTATAAAACTAATACATTAACCACTTCAGCCCTATTTAATACATAGGCTATTTGAAAATAGCCGATATACAAGCGCGACGCGTTGTGAGCTTTTGGTACTGTACGTGTATTTTGATGCCAATACTTTTGTACTTCTACTTAAGTAACATTTTTAATACACAGGCCTTTTACTTGTAACAAGAGTATTTTTACATTGTGATATTGCTACTTTTACTTAAGTAAAATATCTGAGTACTACTTCCTCCACAGCTACAATGTGAGTTAACACAGCTTTAGAAAACTAACACGTTTTAAACGTTCGTAATATTCTACAATGCTTATTTGCTGCTAGCCCCGGCTAATGTTAGCTACAGAAACTACAGAGGGAACTCGTCTTTGCTTACCTGGTCAATGTAGTGCCGTACACGCTTTCGAAGTCTGTCAAGATTCATGGTGATTTTGATATAGTTGTCCCTTTGAATATTAAAAGTGTGTCATTATTAAACTCAGTGAGAAGAGCTAGTCTGGGCTAGCCTAGCTAGCTTAGCCAGTTAGCAACGTTAAAATCAAACCCGCGGCTTCTCTCCAGTGTTGCCAGGTTCTGCGAGACAAATAAGCAACCAGGTCTATGAAAACAAGCCCAAAAGAAGTGACTTAATTTGGCCACATTGGCAATTTGCATCTATATTCATCAGCTATTTGAAAACATAAAAAAAAAACTCTTGAGGAAAAAGTGATTTAAAAAAAAAAAATATATATACACAAAAAAAAATGTTAAACACAAATCTGGCACAAAACATTTTTCAGATGGGGGGGGGGGGTCTGCAGACAAATACATATTAATTTGGGAGTCCTTGACATGAAAATGTTTGAGAGCCACCGGTTTAAACATCATTAGGAAACAAACCTAAAAAAAAACGCAACCCGCAACTACCAATATTTACAAGCGATTTTACAGGAAAAACAAGACCAAAGTCACTTATAATAAACGGACATGGCAACACTGCTTCTCTCTGCAGCGACTGTTCTGCTCAATTCTGTCGTGAGGAAACTCTAACTGGATTGGAAAGTTCCGCCTCTCACCCGGTGTTTCGTTCAAAGCGCTTATGTAAAATTACTAATATTAATAACAGTATAATAATAATAATTAATAACAACAGTGGTCTGGAATTCAAAATGTACTTGAGTAAAAGTAAAAAAAAGTATTGGTATAAAAATGTACTTAAAGTTTAAAGTACCAAAAGTAGAAAGTACTCATTATGCAGAATGTCCCATTTCACAAGTTTTCAAATGTATAAATTGTATACAAATCTTTTGAAAATAGCAGATCTACAAGCTTGTAGATCGGCTATTTTCCAATGGCCGAAATGTATGGGCTCAAGTGGTTAATGTTTGCTTTGTAATAATAATCTAAATCTACAAAGACAAAGTATAGAAACTAAAGATGAGACGAAGTGGAGTAGATGAAGTGAAGTAAATGAGATGAAGTGGAGTAGAAGTAAAAGTACTGAAAACTGGAAATACTCCAGTAAAAAAAATGCCTCAAAATTGTACTTAAGTACAAATGTACTTAGTTATGATTCACCACTGTTAATAACAGTATAATAATTATAATCAATAATAATTGTCACGGGGTAAAGTACTGAGGAACTTTACATGCAGACACACTACACAGCTGCTTCCAATCATAGATATATCTATGCTTCCAATAGCAATCACCATCAACCCGGCTGGTAAGTGTGGGTTTACTTGTGTTGCATGTTTTCTTTACGGTGTACATCTGACATTTCATACAAGGACTGAAAGGGTTTTAAATATGTTTATTTATTGACACTGTGGGGAAGTTAAAAGTATTTGTTGGTCACCTGATGCTCCTATGCAGTGCTGGCAATCCTGTAGATTGGAAGGGGCCAAGCACTGTAGAGGAGGAGGGGTGTATGTTCATGTTTGTATCATGTTTTGACTTATTTGTATAATTTGTGAATGAATTGGGCCTGTAAAATATAGTTGAATCAGTTTGGAAATTATTATGATTAAGAGTAATTAGATAAGATAACTCATGGGCCTCAGTTAGCCATAGTTGAGTTAATGGGTTACCAATTCATGATTACTGGTATGGTTTGCCCCACCTGCTTAAATTGCAGGCATGCTGATTGCTGAAACTAATTGTTTTGTTTCCGGGGAGGTAGCTGTTGCTGGACGGACAGGAGCCAGATGTGGAGGAAGTGACGTCGGACGCCGGTTTGACAGGACTGTCAGAGAGCGAACGCTAAGTCGGAAACTTTCATGGACTGTGGCTTGGCCGTGTATTGAAAACAGACTATTATATTCTAATTTGGTAGACAGGACTTGTACTATAGAGGAGGAGGGCAGTGTGAAAGCTGTTTATGGCTACGGCCAGGGGGGGATTGGAGGGGGGGGCAAAAGCTGGAAGTAAACGAGCTGCTCCAGAAGAAGGAGAGTTAAGTGGAGGGAAAATGAGGAAAACTGAGAGCGCCGAGTTTAAAGTTATGTACAAACTGAAGGAGCAACAAGGAAAGGGGGGGTTCAGAGCAGTCAATCCGCTAAAAATTGCGGAATCACTAAAAGGAGTTGGTGAAGTGGAGGCAAAAATCCTAGCTAATGGAATGCTTATGGTGATATGTAAGAATGCAGAAACAAAAAAGAAAGCCGATGCGGTTAAAAAGATAGCTGGGCAAAGCGTGGAAGTGTATATCTCAAACAGAGTGGAGGGAGCTAAAGGAGTTATTTATGGTGTTTGTGCTGACATAACTGAGGAAGAAATGAAGGAGCAAATAAGGGGAGGAGAAGTGAAAGAAGTGAAGAGATTCAAAGCACGGAATGGTGGTAATCCAGACGCTCCAGTACTGATAACTTTTGAAGGTGATAGTCTGCCGCCCAGAGTGTTTTTTGGATGCTTGTCATTTCAAGTGAAAAAATATGAGAGGCCACCGCTTAGATGCTTTCAATGTCAAAGATTTGGGCATGTTGCTGCGGCATGCCGCGGCAGTAAAAGATGTACAAAATGTGGGGGGGATCATGATCTGTTGGAATGCGACGTGACTGAGTCAAAGTGTTGCAATTGTGGGGGCTCTCATATGGCATCTTTCCGGGGATGCCGTCACGCTGAAAAGGCAAAGCAGGTCCAGGAGGTTAAAGAGCAGCATAAGATTACGTATGCAGAGGCTCTAAAGAAAATAGACGGAAGAAGAGACAGTGGTTCCGTGTATGTTAGTTCTCACTCTCAGATGGCCGCAGTAGCCCCACGTTCCCCACGCCCTCCTCCTGTGCCAGCTGATTCAATTGTGGTGAAAAAAGAAAGTTTATTGGCATTCATGGTTGATGTGATGTACGTTGCTACTATTAACAGGGATAAGATCCAAATGAAAAACAAGTCTGACATAATGAAGGTGGTGGCTGAGGCAGCAGAAAGGTTCTTGGGAATGGGAGCCTGTGACCCAGTAGAGTTGCATGCGTATATGGCACGCAACAAAGGAAAAAACCCTAAGCAGCAGGAGAAAGGGGTAGAGGAAATTGAGGTTGATCAATCGGAGAACGATGATGATTAAGTTAATTATCATGTTTTGTTTGTTGCAATGGAATGCAAGGAGCTTAATTGCAAATGGACAAGAACTCAAGAAATTTGTTGATATTGGTGAGGACAAGCCTGCCCTGATATGTGTGCAAGAGACATGGTTAAAGCCATGCCTAGACTTTGTAATACCAGAGTATGACTGTATAAGAGAAGATCGTAAAGAAGGGACAGGAGGGGGATGTGCAATATTTGTTCGGGCAGGGGTGCAATACCAACGGGTGGCACTTCAACCACTATGGAGTGTATGGCAGTAAGGGTGTGGGGGGAGCAAGGTAGGATGAATGTTGTTAATTTATATAACCCGTGTGTCCAGCTTAATGTGGATGAGTTGGAAAAAGTTGTAAATGAGGTGGGGACGCCAGTGTTATGGGTGGGGGATTTTAATGCGCATAACCCACTGTGGGGGAGCAAAGACAGAGATAAGAATGGGGAAGTGGTAGAGGAACTAATGGATAGGTGTGGGTTGGTGTGTATGAATGATGGGAGGCCAACTAGGTTTGATATTAGAACAGGGAGGGTATCATGCATTGATTAACCATAGCATCTCCAGAGTTAGCAGGGAAAGGGGAGTGGGAAACCATTGAAGAGAATACAATAGGGAGTGATCACTTTCCGATAGTGGTGGGATTTGGCCAGGCCTTATTAGTGGAGGAAGACAAGAGGCCAAGGCCACTAAATTATAACAAAGCTAAATGGGAGGAATTTGCTGAGGGGTGTAGAGAGGGACTGGACAGTGTTAAAGGGGAAGGCACAATAGAAGAGTGGAATAATAGTCTGTGTGAGATGATAAGGGATAATGTGAACCAATGCATTCCTAGGAAAAAAGCGGTAAAACGTAAGAGTGTACCATGGTGGAATAAAGGGTGTGATGAGGCAGTGAGGGAAAGAAATAGAGCATTTAAGGTGCTAAGAAAGTATCCAGGGCAGGAAAATGCTATAGAGTACAAGCGGTTGAGAGCAGTGGCCAGGAGAGTCATAAAAAACTCTAAGAGAGAGTGTTGGAGGGGATTCTGTGGAAGGCTGGGGGAGGACACATCAGTAGCGGAGGTGTGGGCAGTGATCCGGCGAATGGCGGGGGTGGTTAAGGGAAGAAGCGTCCCTGTGCTAGAAGAAGGAGGAGTGATTGCTACAAGTGATATGCAAAAAGCCAGTATGTGTGTGAAAAAGTTTCAGGAAGTACATAGTGGGGTGAATATTGGGGAGGAGGGTATAAGGATGAGGAACGAGGTAATAAGAGAGCAAATGTACAAACTTGAGGTGAGCCAGGATAACACTGACCCTAGTAATATTTACTTTACATTGGATGAGTTACGCAGAGCAATACAAAGAGGGGGTAAAACAGCCCCAGGGAAAGATGGCCTAGGATATGAGGTGTATAAAAAATTGGATGATGTAGTATTGGAAGAGATACTAGCACTCATAAATTCAGTGTGGGAGGAAGGCGTTATCCCGGTGGCATGGAGACATGCTGTTGTCATCCCCATCCTAAAACCAGGAAAGGAAGCCACAAAGCCAGGGTCATATAGGCCAATAGCACTCACGGTTGTTCTATGTAAAATAATGGAGAGGATGGTGACAGACCGCCTGACATATAAATTAGAGAAGCAGGGTTGGTTCACGCCAATTCAGAGTGGGTTTAGAATAGGGAGGGGTACTATGGATTCTGTGCTGGCACTAGACCTGGACATAAAAAAAGCTAAGGCCAACAAGGAAGGAGTGGTAGCCGTTTTTCTGGACATTGAGAAAGCTTATGACATGCTGTGGAAAGAGGGGTTGGGGGTTAAGCTGTATAATGCTGGAGTGCGAGGGCGGATGCTAAATTGGATCAGGGCGTTCCTGCAAAACAGGACCATACAGGTCAGAGTTGGGGGAGCATTTTCGGAAATAGTGGGGATAGATAATGGTACCCCCCAGGGGAGTGTTATTAGCCCAGTGCTATTTAACGTAATGATCAATGATATGTTCCAAGAGGTGGGGGCAGGGTTTGGGCTGTCATTATTCGCTGACGATGGGGCAATTTGGAAGAGAGGGGGGAATATTAAGTTTTTAACAGGGAAAATACAAGGGGCACTGGACAAAGTGGTAGGCTGGGCTGAGAAGTGGGGGTTTAAAATATCAGTGGAAAAGTCCAAGTTTGTGATATTCACTAATAAAAGAAAGACAGGAAACCTGGGGCTTTCTATGTATGGCAAGCCACTAGAGAGAGTAAAGGAGTTCAAATTCTTAGGAGTAATTTTTGAAGAGAGAGTAACGTGGAGAAAGCACATAGAGAAAACTGTGAGGAAATGTGAAAAGATTATAAATGTGTTGCGATGCCTTGCTGGGAGAGAGTGGGGAGCAGATAGAGAGACACAGTTAATGATTTACAGAGCCATGATCCGCTCAGCCATAGACTATGGGTGCCTGGCATATGGGGCTGCAGCTAAAACTAACCTGGCGAAACTGGATAGAGTGCAGGCAAAGGCACTGAGAGTGTGCAGCGGGGCTTTTTGCTCAACGCCAATCCCAGCCTTGCTGGTGGAGATGGGAGAGACGCCACTTAGATTAAGAAGAAAGAAGCTAGCCTTGCATTATATAGCCAAACTAAATGGGCATGAAAAAGTCCACCCAGGCAGGCAGTTGCTGAAGGAGTGCTGGGAATGGGGAGGTGGGGAAAGCGGGAGCTTTGTGTACAAAATAAGAGTGGAGGAGGAGGAGCTGGGATTGAGTGGGGTGCGGGGGGGCACTGCGGTGGTGTGGCCTGCAGTTCCTCCATGGCTGCTACCAAATGTGGAGGTGGACTTCATGATATCTGAGAGAATGAAGGAGAAGGGGAGAGGAGAACCAGAGGATTTGGTGCAGGAGAGGATGCGGGAGAAGTGGGAAGGCCACGTACAGGTGTACACAGATGGGTCCATGGACCCAATTAGTAAAAAGGTGGGGTTCGCAGTACACATTCCCTCCCTGCGGATCACCCAAAGCAGAAGGCTGTCAAATGGGGGCTCAGTTTTTACAGCGGAAGTAGTGGCCCTAGTATGGGCGGTAAATTGGGTGGAAGAGGTGAGGCCGCAGCAGGTAATTATATGCTCGGACTCGGCGGCGGCGCTGATGGCTCTGCAGGGGGGGAGGTCACGGGTTAGGCCGGATCTTATCTGTGAACTGCTAACTGCACTCTATAGAGCAGAACGGGCTGGAAGCAGAGTGGGGTTCATGTGGGTGCCAGCACATGTGGGGGTGGAGGGAAACGAGGCTGCGGATTTGGCTGCCAAAGAGGCCCTGAGGAGGGAGGAGGTGGATGTGGGCATAGCCTTGGGGATCTCAGAGTACCGCAGTAGGATAAAGGAGGAGATAACCAGGAGGTGGCAGAAGGAATGGGAGGGGGAAGAAAGGGGAAGGTTCTATTATAACATACAAAATAGTGTTAGGGGAGGGAACGGCACTCTGGGGAACAATAGAAGGGAACAGGTCATAATGACAAGGTTGAGGCTTGGACACTGTGGGCTAGCAGGCGGACTGGCTCGAATTGGGAAACATGAAGATGGACTGTGTGAATGTGGAAATGAGGAAACTGTACAGCATGTGCTTATGGAATGTGCCAAATATGAACTGGAGAGGAGTGTGCTGTTCACTGCAGTACTTGATACAGGGATGGCGTGCATATCACTGAGGAATATACTAAAACCAGAGGAAAAACAAAGTGCAGTGGTGAAAGCGGTTATGGAGTTCCTTGTGGACACAGGCATGCACCATAAGGTGTAGGGCCACAGCTTAAAAAATGAGCAGTACCTAACACGAACAGTGTGAGGCAGCAATACGCCGACGGGCGTCTAGACTGCCGGAAACCCAAAAGAAGAAGAAGAAGAAGAAGCTGAAACTATTTGTAGTTCAGTTTGGCTTGAGAAGAGCATCATGGAAGAGCTGCCGGGGTCCTTTAGCTAGTAGGGCATAGCCTCATTAGTCTGTGTTTCAGTGTCTTGAAATTGTGGTTTTGTGCACCTTGTTGTCTTTTCCTGAGTTTAGCTATCAAGTGTTAATTCCTTTCCTATTTTTGTAACTTCGTTTTTGGCCAGTGTTCTTTTTTTTGTAGTTGTCACTGGCTTGCACTGTCTGATCAACCTTTGGAGGTAAATAAAATATCCAAAAATGTACTTGTCTACTTTTATGGAGCCATCTGCTAGCCTTTTCACAATAATGTTATCATGTAGGCTACACACTCTGTAAACATTGATTCATCCCAGACTCGGTACACCAGTACACAATATCTTAAATAAGGGCATCACCCAGTCCCGATTCCTGAATAGCACTGAAATGAAGCTTATATAGAACACATATTTTATATATTGAAACTTGATTATTTCCCAGTGAGGAAAGTGTGTCGGTCACCTCTTTTGCATGCATAAAAGAAAAAATCTCAATTCCTCAAACACATCCATATATTGCGTAATGTTGTTCAGGAGCCAACCAAAGCCAGAACAGTCCACTGTTACGCCTACCCCTGTAGTGTAATGCTTAACACATACAGTAATTAAAAGCCAGGGGGCACGGTGGCACAGTCGTTAGTGCTGTTGCCTCACAGCTAGAAGGTCCTGGGTTCGATTCCCGCAGGGGACGCTGTGGGCGCTGAGGGCGTGTTCTCTCCTCCGCGTCATCAGTGCCCATACCCTAGGTGGGGTTGGCGAAAGGGCCTTTCTGTGTGGAGTTTGTATGTTCTCCCCGTGTCTCCTAGGGTAGGTACCCTCACAAAAACATGCAGTAATCCTGGTCACTATACTGCCTCCCCCTGGCCAGCCGGGGCGCCTGATGGAGGGGAAGGGAACTGGTTGGAATAACGTGTTCCTTCCACGCGCTACGTCCAACCAGGGAAACTCCCCCCTGTCAGGTGACAAGGTCAGTTGGCTCTCATGCATTGAAGGAGGCATGAGCTCGGCCCTGGCCTCCCTAGGTTGGCAGAGGGAAGGTAGTGCCCAGGATTACATAGACAATTGGCACTGGGTGTAAAAAATAGGGTTACAAAATCGCGGGATAAAAATTTTGAAGTAAAAAAATAAAGTAATTAAAAGCCATAATTTACTTGACCTACACACACAACCAAAGCCAACAAATAACCAAAGCATACAATACAGAGGCACACAAATATCCAAATATACCACAAATCACATGTTAACAAGCTACAGCTGAACAGGACCACAATGGAAACAAGCCCCTGGCCTAGGGCTTTTTGTGTTATCCTTTTAACAATCATTGTAAATCATACCTCTGTACTAATTGCAAACTGTTAAAGTATTCAATCAAAGAGCACAAATTACTTTTTAAATTGTTATATGGAACATTTGGTTAATTTTTTTTAATGCAACCATATTATTTGTACATTCTGAGAGTTAAATTTACACTAGATTTTTCAGTGTACCGTACCTACATAGGCTACTAGGCCCTCTACTGCCCACAAACAAAACATGTCTTTGTGAAAAGTGAAAACGCATCTCAATCCTCCTCACTTGTGTCCTTGTATTCAGTGGTTCCGTCCTTCAGCGTATGTGTTTCAGGGGTGTTAGGCCTACTTGTGTGAGGTGTGTGAGGATTGCTTGACCTTTCAGATCTGTCAGACAAAGATGAACCTTCAAATGTGTGGGGGGGTTTATCTGGGGTGTTTGTTGCTGTTTCAGATGCACTGCTGCACTCCTCAGATGAGGTGGATTTATCCAAAATGGCTTTTGGAGCCAGGTGTGTCCCTTCCTCCGGGTGGTTGTTGGTTTTCTTCCCCTGTTCCCTCTGCTCACGTGTTCCTGTGCCATTGGTCATGTTGCTATCAGAGGTTTGTGCTGTTTCATTAGTCTTCTCCCTGGTGCCACTGCCACTTTCACTGCTGCTCTGGCTGCGTCTCTGACTTTGTTGACCTTTGGATGAATTCTGCAACCATCATAATAGTACTGTGAGAAACATTGCAGTGATACTGATAACATATGAATGCTGCCGGCTCCTGAAACGGCAGCATCATGTTCTCAATGCATATCATTATTTGAACGGCCAGAGCCAAGCAGAGCCCTCCTGAATTCAGGTATAATGTAAAATGGTGGTGTTTAGAGTTTAGACATTAGGTTAGAAGATGGTTAACTTAGGTTTAGGCTAATAGTGGTTCTGTTTGGGCATGGTTAGAGATGGTTAAGTACAGTAAAAACGTTCAACATTTTGTTTTCTTGGCATTAGTTAAGGTTATAGATGGTTAAAACAAGTTTAGGTATGTGTTTTGTGTCGTTAAGGTCAGGGTAAGTAAAGGATCTAGGATGGTGGTTGGCCACTGCCCACTGACAATAGGCCTACATAATATCAGACTCCCACATTTGGAGCTTGTATAAATTGGGTACCAGTTCAGCAGCTATGACCTATATCAAAATAATATGTTAAAATACTCACAGCAAAATGAGTTACAAAATCGTGGGATACTCACAGCATATGAAGAATTTGGTTTGTAATGTGTGCTATATATAATATTCAAATAAATGACCATCTTAATTGAACTAAGTCAACACCTTTGGGTCACTTGCCCTTCCTCGTGGGTAGAGTGCAATGTTGTCCATTAACTTGAGCGTCTTGAGCCAGTCCTCATGCCAGGCCATCACGCTATAAAATGGTTTGCACTGGTTCAGACGAAACTGGATCACCTGGTTCTGCTCTGTTATACGGAACAGTTCCTGCTGTCTCCTCTCTCTGCCAAGGCTACAATGAAAAGTAAAGTCTCGTTAGTCGTCGTCACTACGAGATTTATGCAGTTTCAAACGGCATAAAATCATTTGACAATCTACCTTGTTGCCTTTATGTTGCCTGGCTGTTCAAAAAACATTTACTGTATGTAACACTGTGTGTTACATAAGATAAGTGTGTGTGTGTGTGTGTGTGTGTGTGTGTGTGTGTGTTATCTCAGTGCAAATACAGAGCCAACCTTTTCCTTTCATAGTGATTTCTGTTGTCAATTTGTCCAGTGGTCCTCATAATGTGGGATATTTTCCCCAGAAGCATAAGGTTTTCTCTGTGGGTCTTCATTGCCTGCTCTTCCTCAAGCTTAATGTGGGAGTTATATTGACATGACACAATCCATGACACTTCAAAATCTTGTTTTAATGCTGTTCACATTGTTGTGAGCGCAGCATAAAAACACATTCTAGTTATTGCTGCCATCTTGTGGACATATAGTGAGTTCATTTTTAATGAGATGTATGACCATAATCACCTTCTGCTTTTTAGTTTTTAGAGCTAGATGATCATACGTCCTTGGGGGACTGGTGTTTATTGTTGCCATAGCTGATTTCACCTGGACAAAAACATGTATTCAAAATGTTGTTGTAGGTATTAAGAGTTGGGGTACAGCTTGATTTATTGTATGCCAACTGTCTGGCACTGCAATGCACTTTTTTTTACTGAAGTAAAAAACTGAAGTAAAAACTTGCGATGTATAGCATACAAGGAATAATGGTACAATGACACTGAAACCAATCTACTAGAAGTAATGTTGCTATGACGCAACATGACAAACACAACACAACACAACACAACACAACACATGCTCTTCTTTACCTTTCTCCTGTGCATATCATATGAAGCCTTGTCCCATTTCTGTTGCAGATATTTGTTCCCAGCAGGAAGCAATGGTTGATATGCCCAGTGCTGCATCACTGTCTGGTAAAAAAAAAAAACACTCCAAAAGAGAACCAGGTGGTAGCTAGGGCAGTGGTTCTCAAACTTTTTTGCATCAAGGACCCCCAAATCTACACTTATAGGCCCACGGACCCCCATTTGAAAAGATATGCCAGGGACTCATTCATTTTAATTTCTTGGGGGTCCCAATCTACACCGTAGTATCATCATCTGTGTTAATTTAACACTAGCCCTGGTCCAGAGTGTTAGTGAGTTCTCTCTAACGCCCTGCCAGGCGCTCGGCTCTTAGCCCTGACAAAGAATTCCATTGCCCTGCGAGGGCTCCAACTGTAGTAAAAATAAACAAAACTACTTCGCTACTCACCGAAACAAAGGCTGTTTTGTGATGTTGAAAGTCTATTCTCCACGGTGGGAAGCCTCTCAGCACCCCACCTTCTCTGTATAATACACTTTTTGTGCAGAAAATAAAAAATGTCCGCCAGATGGAAATTATTTAATTTACTCCACTGCGCCCTCTACAGATCTGGTCAATATAAATTACCATTGACCATATCTTTAGAGGGCGCAGTGGAGTAAATAAAATAGAGAGAGCCGAACGCCTGGCAGCGCGTTCGAGAGAACTCACTACCGCTCTGGACCAGGGTTAATTTAACACTGACATTTAATTTTAACTCGAACATTTGGTTCCATTTTTACACTTTCAGAGTTAAAGACACATAAGGGTCAATTTGGTTCCTAACTATTAATTTGGCTGGGGACCTCCTGGAACCCCCTCAAGGACCCCTGGGGGTCCCCGGACCCCATTTTGAAAACCACTGAGCTAGGTCTGTCACGATCATGAAATTCTACTTGACGATTAATTGTCACACAAATAATTTTTTATGAATGTTTTTGGCATTGAACACTGGAACATTTACTAGCAAAATTACATTTCTATTTGTCTTTTACGCTTCATAAACTAAAACTTGCACAGGACAGATATGTCAAATAAGTTAAATATACAAAGAAACGACTGCGAAAGAAAAGAATGGCCATCTACAAGCTCACAACGTGTCGCATCTCGACGTGTTAAGAGCTTGTAAATCAGCTATTTCCGCTATATCTTTTTACAAATGTATGAAAATGTTTCAACATTATGACGATTATGTAAAATAATTTTGATTATCTCTCATAATTGCCATCATGCGATTATGTAATCATTGTTACAGGCCTAGTGGTAGCTAATAGTATTCACACAAAAAATAACTATGAATCTTGCTGTGGATCATGATCAGTCAAAGGTGAACAGAACGCTAACTGTTCATGACCCTCAGGCTTCTCTGACTTACCTCACTGTTGGGTTCCAGGCTGACCTTTCGGTATCAACTTTGCCCCCTATAACCCAACTCTTCCTCTGCCCAAGTCTTTCTTTCCTAACCAATGAATGGAGCTCAGACAGACTGCAGTCGGTTTTCTGCCAGTCTGTCTGAGTCAGTTGGTTGCCATGACAGCAGGGAGAGAGAGAGAGAGAGAGAGAGAGAGGAGATAAATGGATGGTTTCAAATGTTCTTGTTGTTTAACAAGTTCCATAGTGACACGCATACAGGTATAGAGATAATTGGTGTGCAGCTGTGGGGACGATGGACTGTAAAATGACAGTCAAATTAGCTATAGTTTATATACACAGTTTTAAAGTTGGTGCTGAACTGCAATAAAAATGGGGCATAAATGTTTTATTGCAAAATTGCTTTTTTTTGTTCATGCGGTTGTTCATGCGGTTTTCCTACCGAGTAGATTATTTTAAATAACTCATGATACAGTAGATAGAGGTTTTCATAAACTTTGATAAAAGTAAATATCTATGCCTGTAAGAGAATTGCTGGGAACTAAGCTAAATAATGGTGGTTATCATAAGAAAGGGTTCCATAACCTATGCCATTACTTGAGTTCAAAAGTGTTAAAATAAGTTAGGACATTTTTCATGTGGGATTATTACTTTACGTAACATGAACATGAACAAAGGGAAGCCTGACTGGATTGAATCAAAGGCTTGTTCTTTCATACTAATAGGCGGGCAGAGGCAATAATGGCCTTGGTAACAGTTACTTGGAAACAAACATCGCAGAGACTTATAGCCTACCAACACAGTCACTGTAAACAAAGCTATTTACAGATGACTCTCAACCTGCAGTCATAAAACGCATGTTAATAAGTTGTGTGACCTTATGACTTATTTGTTCTTGTGAAAGAGATTTAAGTTTAAAAGAAATTGCCAGTAGCATTATACCTTATGCCTACATGGTTATATAGGATACTAGATTAATCTATAGGCTACTTCTGTGTGAAACATATCTCTGATGGTCTGCTGAATTAAACCCATGGAGGATTTATAAAGCTTCATGCATGAAGATGGGAATGGGAATATTAATATCACAACACTTCCCTCTGCTGGTAAGAATTGGGACTGATGTTTGCTGGTGCAAAACCAAATGAAAGCAAATGAAACCAAACGAAATCAAAGCAAATCACCCTGCGTGATCATTTTGACAGCCAAAGAAAACACATGCATTTAGTCACCTGTGTGTGTCATTTGAACAATGGATCATTGGTGGGGTTTATAAATACTTTTTGTAGGTGGGTGGATGATGGTGGTGGCTGTGCTTTATATGCCTGTTTTTGCACAGTTCCTTTTTGATATTTTTGGGGCATTCATCCTTTATTGACACCGACAGGAAATGTGGAGAGAGAGTATAGTCCAGGCATTTAAGGTCAAAATGGGGGTCAACCTCCCACTAATTGCAACAAAACCAAACTCAGCTGATTTTGTATCCTCAATATGTCCTGAATCACAGAAAAAAAGTTGCAAGGAATCGTATGAAGGGAAAGTTTTGAAAATTACCTTTAAGTATAACGCTTTTTGGCCCTTTCTGCTAGATTTGACTATGCTGTATTTGTTCCTTGTAGCAAAACAAGGATACAGAATATCAGTGACAAGAATTTATTATGATCACATAATCACACAACTGATCAAGTGCTGATCAAACAACTCATTTAAATTATGCGCAGATTGCGCACGCAATATCACACTACAAAATGTCAAAATGCTCAAATAGGTGATGTCACAATTTCCCATTGACGCCCATGTTAAAAAAGGATTTGAGCATGTTTTCTTGTCTAATTTCCACAAAAAAGGTTCAATACTGCCCATTATCAACCAGAAACTGTTGGATGTAGTAGGCCTACAGCGCTTGTAAAAAGAAAAAGACAAAAAAGCCTTAACCCTTCGAGTGCTATTGCTGCATTTTATGCATTGTTATGAACTAATGTTCATATCATATAAGTGAATTCAAAATGTTTTAGAAATCAGAACTTTTTTTTGTATTACTAAATCCGAAAATAGTCTGGCACTGTCTGGCACTGTAAATTCCACCTGAGGTTTCGGAGGACAATCCCTGATCGAAATATGGTGAACTTCATCATGGAGATGCTGTCAAACCGCAGCTTCACTCTACAGACCAGTAATGGCCAGCACAGCTGGCTCAGATGACTGAGGAATGGTATTCCGTAAGGGTGTGTTCTCTCCTCAATGCTGTAACATCTACATCTATGACCTACCAGATACAACATGGGGCGGCAGTGGCTCAGGGGTAGAGTGGCCACGGTAGAGTGAACTGGAAACCACAAGGTTCCCAGTTCGATCCCGGGCTTGGGGGCTCCCCCAGAGTTAGTGTCGAAGTGTCCTTGAGCAAGACGCTGAACCCCTAATTGCTCCCGATGAGCAGGTTGGTGCCTTGCATGGTTTCCTCCGCCATCGGTGTATGAATGTGTGGGTGAATGTAATGCAAAATCTATGTAAAGCGCTTTGGATAAAAGCGCTATACAAATGCACCATTTACCGTTTACCATTTACAACATGAAAAAAATATGTGGACGACCTAGCCATCATGCTGAAATTACTAACATGGAAGCAAAGACCAACAGGGTGGCCATAGCTGAATGGGTAGAGAGCCAGCCTCAGAAGCAGAAGGTCTCAAGTTCGATTCCCGGCCCTGCCAAGTTGTTGATGTGTCCCGATGACAATACACTGAACACTTCTGAAACTTAATTTCTCCCATGGGATCAAATAGGTTTAATTATAATTGAAGGTGATGCAAGACGGTCTCAACCAAGACATGGGCACCATGGTAGCCTACTTCCGCAGGTGGCGTTTGTAGCTCAGCATTGGCAAGACAGTGTCGGCGGCATACCAGAATCAGAATCAGAATCAGAATCAGTTTTATTGTCACATCACAGGTTTACAAGGTAAAAAAGTGGGTGAAATTCTTTTTTGTACATCGTTCCCATCGCAACGTTAGTTTCCATAGAAAGAAGAGGGGGGGGGGGAGAAGAAGAGGGTGGGGGGCAGGTGGGAAGGAGATCAAAACAAGAGAGCAACAGAAGGCCAGACAAGTTATCTACATATTTACAAATTACCTGAGATAATAATAAAAAAAAAAAAAAAAACTAAACTAAGGTGCCTGAGCATAGCAGCAATGTATTGTATACTGTGCATGTTATACTTATACTGTGCATGATAGACAATGGACGTTAAGGTGCTTAGAGGAAAAGGAGCACAATAAAAAAGACCCAAAAAAAGTCAGTGCGTTATACAAGGGATTAAGGTGCAAAAGGTCAGTGCGTGTCCACCTAGAGTGGACTGACCCTAGTATAATCCGCAAGTAGCTCCATGAGGGAGTACAACAAAAAGTCATTTGTACCTGGTGTAGTCCACAGGTGTGTCCGAGGGGGGGCTAAAGTCCAAGTCATTGTCCCTGGTATAATCCACAGGTGTGTTCAGGAAGAGCCAGAAAAGTCTGCGCCGCCTGCTGTCAGGCTGCTGAACTCATCCAGGCTTATGCCCCATTCAGCATTCTGACAGCAGCTGGATTGAAACTACACCAAAACCTGGTGGTGGAACTCTTGATACTGCGGTAGAGCCCCTTGCCCGGTCGCGGTCGTTGTAGGGGGTTGAACAGTCTGTGACTTGGGTTGTGCTTGTCCTTGATGATGCGCTTGGCTTTGACCACGCACCGCTTTTTGTACAGTTCCTGGAGCGCTGGGAGCTCGATTCCCATTATCCGCTCTGCCGATCGCACTACTCGTTGTAGGCTGACCTTTTCACGGGCAGTGCAGTTCCCGTACCAGGCCGTGACACAGCCTGTTAGGATGCCTTCAACAGAACTGTTGTAGTACAGCCTGAGGATGCGACGTCCTACTCCGAGCTTCTTCAGGCGGCGGAGCCAGTACAGTCGCTGCTGAGCCTTTTTCCTCACGTGTGTGGAGTGCGTCTCCCATTTGAGGTCCTCCTCGATGTGTACTCCGAGGAACTTGAACTCGCTGACCCTTTCCACTGCAGCACCGTCGATGAGGATGGGCGCATGGTCTCTCCGCGGCCTCCTGAAGTCCACGATCAGTTCTTTGGTCTTGTCGACGTTAAGAGAGAGGTTGTTCTCGCGGCACCAGTGTGCCAGTGATTTGATCTCCTCTCTGTAGTCAGACTCGTCGTTGTTGACGATTCGGCCTATCACTGTCGTGTCGTCCGCGTACTTTATGATGGTGTTGGAGACATGTGTGGCTATGCAGTCATACGTGTACAGGGAGTAGAGGAGAGGGCTCAGCACGCATCCCTGGGGTGCTCCGGTGTTGAGGGTCAGGGGGTCGGATGTGATGCTGCCCATTCTCACCACCTGATGTCGGTTGGACAAGAAGTCCTGTATCCAGTCGCACATGCTTGGGTGTAGCCCTAGGTGTCTGAGCTTTTTGTCAAGTATTGCTGGGACAATGGTGTTGAATGCTGAGCTGTAGTCCACGAACAGAATACGTACATATTTGTCCTTCAGCAGCTTGTTGTCCATGTGCGAGAGGACGGTGTGGAGAGCCATGGCAATAGCGTCGTCGGTGGATCTGTTTTTGCGGTATGCATACTGCCACGGATCCAGCGAGGCAGGTAGCGTGGAGCTGATGTATTCCCTCACCAGTTTCTCGAAACACTTGCTGACGATCGGGGTGAGAGCAACAGGTCTCCAGTCGTTCAGGCATGTCACTTTGGCCTTTTTGGGAATGGGCACAATGGTTGACATTTTGAACCCTGCAGGGACCACAGCCAGGGAGAGGGAGAGGTTAAAGATGTCAGCGAAGACACCCGCCAGCTGGTCTGCACATGTCTTAAGGACCCGGCCTGGAATCCCATCAGGTCCGGCTGCCTTGTGGATGTACCATCTTCGCAACAGAGAAGATGGTACAGTATCTTCACAACAAAATGCAGTGCTTTACATCAACAAAATCACATGCGCAGTGCTTCACATAAGAATGTATATGAAATGAACATGAAAACCGAGTGCATACAAATGCATAATGCATAACATACAGAAATGGCACTTGAAGGGTTAAGATTAGTTTCTTCTTCTTTTTTTTTTAACAAGCACTGTAATGCATCCAACACAGTTTCTGGTTGATAGTGGACAGTATTGAACCTTTTGTGTGGAAATTAGACAAGGAAACATGCTTAAATCTTTTTTTAACATGGGCGTCAATGGGAAATTGTGACATCAGCACATCACCTATTTAAGCATTTTTCAATATGTTCCACCACTGGGATTTCTTAGGACTTTTGATATGTTATAACTAACATATTTATGAAAAAAAAAAGTTGAAAGAGTTTCTGTTGCAATTTGTCCTAGGTTAACCCCCTTTATTATCCATAGAATGCCTATACTTAATATGCCTGTTTAGAATGGACCACTTAATTGCAGCTTTCTTAAGAACCGCTCATCCAAACAAGTTCAAACTTGATACTGCATTTCTCTGGGTCCTCAGCAACACACCTGCCAAATGTCGACTTCATACAGTGTTCATTTTTCAAGATATATAATTGTATGTGTAATAACAGTGTGGATGGCGGCCATTTTGAAATTTCCCTACATGCAATTCCTTGCAACTTTTTTCCTCTCATTCAGGACATATTTAGGACACAAAATCAGTTGAGTTTGTTTTTGTTGCAATTAGTGGGAGGTCAAGTGCCAATATTACTGGACTAGTAGGGGAATGATATTCAGCAAATGGTCAGCTGACCAGGAATCGAACCGGGGACTCGCTAATCAGAGCATTGTGGCCATGTGCTATGCGGCCTACCCATTCAGCTACTGGGCGCCCCTATTCGTGCACAATTCTTTGGTGCTTTGTAATGTGAAGAAGCACCTGAGTTTGAAATGTGCTATAAAAATCTTGACTATCTCAAATTGATCTGACAACAGAATAATAGACTGTGAATCCAAGGGCAAAGTGATTCACTGTGCTCTGTATCATCAATGTTGGCAGAAATGAGACCAACATGACCAGATAACAGTAATTCCAGTTGGAAAACCCACGATTCACAGCCTTGTATGACTAATGCAATATCTAAGTCTCTACACAATACAATCTGGAGATTGTTTAATAAGTAATAATAGGCCTGTTTTGATATTCCGTGTGTATTTGCAAGTGTATTTCTAGAGTGATATATTTATATATATATTTATATATAGTTCTTGCATCTGTCCTCACAAAGGCTGATTCTCCATCTCTGACATGTTGCCGCGGACGCCCCCCTGAGCCAATTAATTATCCCCCACCGCAGTCACATTTCACTGCACTGGAATGAGTCCTCATGAATGAATTATGGGCGGTAAAATGTGTCCAGTCTAATTTGTTATTTAGTCTTATAAAAGGAGACATGTGTTGATCGGACAGATGGCATATAGCAGGGTGATAAAAGACTATTTGGGAGGTAGCCTACAAAATTGTCTCTCTGCTCTAATTTCTATCCCTTGTTTTTTAGTTTTCTATGCACAACCACCTTTCAAATAATACAGCTGAAAACTCTTTGTAGAATTATGCTTAATTTATTCTCCATCATACGACAGTGTCGCGCATCGAAAACTGATACGACACGTTGTGAGCTTGTAGATCTGCTGTTTTCGGTGCGGCACTGTCGGACGTACAATGAAGTATAAATCAGACTTTATGCAGTCTATGCTTATCTGGAGATACAACCAAAGACATGAATACATGCATAATACATACAGTGGTGTTGCATGCCTCCATTTGTTACGTTGTGCATAAGGAGAAAGAATCTGTTGTTAAGTTATTCTGGCTACTTTGCATGCATGTGTTCATCCTGTTAAGAATGGGGATGTTGCTAACCTCCGAGATGATGATGCCTGTTTATTGTGTGCTGCTCAGTGGCAGGGGATGGTACAGTAATTGTTCCACTGCTGTCTCAATGGTGGATATGGCATTGTATTGTTATGGGAATAAGTGGAGATAGTCTCTGTGGGAGAGAGACAAAGTACAGTAAGGCCGGGGGGGGGGGGGGGGGGGGGAGGAGAGAGAGAGAGAGAGAGAGAGAGAGAGAGAGAGAGAGAGAGAGAGAGAGAGAACAGTAAGGCCGGGGGGGGGGGAGAGAGAGAGAGAGACTTCTTTAAGCCTGCCGCCACAACTTTAAGTGCTTATAGTGGAAATAACATAGTAAATTAAACTGGTGGCCTATCCCATCTACAGACAAGGCCCTTAAACCAGAGTAATTTAAAGGAAAGAATAAAACGTACTATCTTGTTTGGATGAAATATGATTTCTTACAGTGGTAATTAAAAAAAAAAAAGTTAAATGTAACTGGGTTTTTTTTTGTTGCATAATTCTGATGTAATTCAACAACCACACCAGCGGTGGTTTGTGCATGCGTTGTTAATTAATGCCAAGATCCCTGTCTTATATGATGTTGTACAGACAGATCTCTACACTCTAAAATCCAGAGTAATAATTTAACTATGAGTTTACAAATTGAACCAAGTAACTGGAGCCTAACTCTGAGAGTTTTCAATTCAAACATTTGATCCTGAATTTGCCACATTCACCAGTGTTAAGAAACATTCTTCTAACGTTGGTGATAGATCACCCCATCTCTGTTTACCCCACCACGACTATCAAGCAGTAACCTCTGCTTGGCCTGTTGGCAACCCTGTCTCTGGCTGATTGAGACAAATACCAAGGGTTCCCTCACCGGGAGCTCAGGTTTGTTTTTCTGGGCTGCATCTGTGATGATGCCACTGGTCGGTGTGGCCAATTCTGCTAAGGGAGCAGCAGGAAGAGAGATGCAATCCCCCAAGGTTAGGATCAGTGTTTTTTTGGACTGTGTGATGGAAAGTGACTACGGTAACAGTTCTCACGGGAGGAGAGCTGGTTCATCCCGGACAGGCCACAGCACCGCTCACTAACACCGCAGAACAGATGGCTGCAATTAAAGTTTTTTTGTGGTTTGTTGTTGTCAGTTGACTTTCTTTGTCACTGGCTTTTAATTGTTTTGTCTTTACTCTGCACTAAGGTCATTCTAAATGTGGCACCAATAGCAATACAGTATGACTCAATCATTTTATGGTAATGATGACTGAACTATTAGCTTCTCCTTTGTTTGCCTCAAACCTATTCCTCTACTTTTGTATATCTGATCCAAATGTTAGTAAAGTGATGCATTTCAAAAATAGAAACAGACTTTAAACACTTCTTAAAGCTGCAATCTGTAACGTTCATGACCTACCCGAAATTGGAACCTCGGTCCCCCACACAAGTGTCACAATTTCTACTACTGAGCTAATAGAGCACACCTGTTTGCATTGGGGAGAAGTAGAATTTTGACCTTCAGGCAGTACCACTTGTCAACCAGTAGTGTTCCTACCCGACCGCAGGATCAGTATACCAAGTACAACCACTGCAGTTAGGAATATTGTATTTGGATATTCTACCTAACATATTGGTCAAAATAATATTCTATTCACTAAAACAAGTTTTTTGGCCAGACAAATTGTATGTAGTATAATTTATTTTACACACACACACACACACACACACACACACACACACACACACACACACACACACACACACACACACACACACACACACACACACACACACACAACCAGTAAAAAGGTTGATTTCATTCTACAGCATCACATTCTAAAATACCCTTTACTTTGACATGGCAAAAACAATTTCCTAATAGAGTAGAGAATAGGAGAATGAGACATCACTACTCCCCATTACTCAATCAATGTCCACAGAGGCTGCTTTGACTTAAAACGCACAGACATCTAAAGCTGTCTCTTTTCATGACACTTTGGCAGGTTCAGGCCGCACTTCCTCCTGAATGTAGGAAGTTGTTTCCTCTTTTAATACTCAGTCCCCATATCACTGCTAAATCCACCCTATGGGTCCATTTGGGTCCATTTTTACACTATCAGAGTTAAACTCACATGGGGGGTTTTCTGTGTAGCCTTATGTACCGGATATATGCGTGTGCTCTGCCAAGGTTATAAATAATGAAACATATACAGTCATTCCAATTGCAAAGCATGATGAAATACTCAGTTTAGTGCTTTTACATACTAAGGAATGAGTGATGAGGATAATAAACTACACTGACAAATCCTCAGTGTTAATTTAAAGTGCTTTGAAACCCTAGGCTAATTTTGGAGTTTGTTAAAAACATCAGAAGAGTAGCAAGCAACGCAGCTGCAGCTCATAAGATTATCAATGTGTTTGTTAGATTTAGTTGTGTCCAGAGCCATGGGTGTGCAAATGTACAAGCATAGAGAGTAGTCAACAAACCTAACACACATGTGATCAAGACAGATCTGTTTGATTTTTCATATTCCATCCTGATTGACATTGACAAGTTTCCAGGAGTGGCCCGTTTTGAACAAAATGTCGCAAATCATGAATGTAAAGTCCGATTGCTGTGAAATTTTGCATGCACATTTGCACTACGTTGAGGAATAAATGCCACCCTTTTATCATTGCCCTATTATAGCGCCACCAGGAGGCCCGATTTTTGCAAAACATTTTTCAAAACATTACTTTATATTGCTCCTGCAAACTTTGTCCAAACATCACTCAAATCGGTACACATTATCTCTATAGTCAAGTGATCAAGACGGATGCGTCCAATTTTTCATATTTCGTTCGTGATTGGCGAATTCCAAACATTGCTGGCCCACAATAACCGACCTGATCTGGCGGAGACCTGTCCTCCGAGGAGCACTTTTTCTAGTTAGTGTGGTTGCCCTAACAGGGCAACCAGACTATAGTAATCCTCCGGCTTTATTAGTGTGGTTGCCCTAACAGGGCAACCAGACTATAGTACTTGATGAACTTTATTCTTCTTTCTAGATAAACAATACTTTAGACCGCATCTCCTCCCACAGTTTTTATCCCCCAATGTCGTGCCATATCTCAAAATGACCGTCTTGACCTGGAATCGTGCGCTTGTATTTTGCTAAGAGATTGGTTAAATAGTTTTATTGATATTGATTTATTAGTGCATTAAATTTCCCCATCCGCTTTAATGAAAAAGTGAAAAAACTCAAATTCAAGTATTTTTTTCTCTGAAATCGTAAGAGCTAGAGTTACCAGATTTGGAGGGGAGGTTCATAATTTAGTCCAAAATTATTGAAAAAATAATTACACCAATCGGCCACATGGTGGCGCTATAACAGCCCCCTTTACGTTTTGGCCTATAACTCTTGAACCGTAGGTCGTAAAATCTAAATTTCTTTTCACCTGGATTCCTTGGGTCACGACGCATCTCCCCATATAGGCCACGCCCATTTGCGTCACGATAGATTTTCCGCCATTTTGAATTTTCTTCAAAACACACTTTTTGCACCTTTTCCTACAGATTTTTTCCAAATCTCACAAAAATCGGTACACATGATCTCTGGACCCATGCGATAATCTGGACCGAAACAGAATTTTGATAGTCCATACCGTTCGTCCGTAAAGTCCAGTCAATCCCAAATTTGAATCACATGTCAAGTGTGGTTTACTCAACAAATCCCCAAAAGCATTTCCACTTTGACCCATAGGGGGCGCCACAACTGTGCAAAACGTAACCGTTTGATGCAAAAACATGATTTTTGGGGGGATCACTCCTCTCAAATTGAAAAGCAGGTGATCTCAGGAGTGACATGACGATGTCATTGGCCCGCTACATTTGTGGGAGGGGCTTATTTATTTTAGTGGGAGGGGCCTATTTCTTCAAATCAAAACGCCATGTATCACGAACACAGGATCCAATCAGCACCAAATTCGAATGGCACGTCACGCGGCCTCCGATGGTATTCCTCCAAGCATATTCCTCAAGTCCGGGCGGCGGCAACCTGCGACCGGCGTCGGCGCAACCACACTTTGCAATTGCCCTGAATTGCGACGCGTCTAGTTAGTGTGGTTGCCCTAACAGGGCAACCAGACTATAGTACTTGATGAACTTTATTTCTAGATAAACAATACTTTAGACCGTATCACCTCCCACAGTTTTTATCCCCCAATGTTGTGCCATATCTCAAAATGACCGTCTTGACCTGGAATCGTGCGCTTGTATTTTGCCTGAATTCCTTGGGTCACGACGCATCTCCCCATATAGGCCACGCCCATTTGCGTCTGGATAGATTTTTTGATATTGATTTATTAGTGCATTAAATTTCCCCATCCACTTTAATGGGAATTGCAAAAACTCCCATTCAAGTATTTTTTTCTCGGTAACCATAAGGGCTACAGTTACATGACTTGGAGGGGAGGTTAATAGATTATTGCAAAATTATTTAAAAAAAAATCACACCAGTCGGCCACATGGTGGCGCTATAACAGCCCACTTTACCTTTTGGCCTATAACTCTTGAACCGTAGGTCGTAAAATCAAAAATAATTTTTCCCTAGATTCCTTAGGTCATGACGCAACTCCCCATATAGGCCACGCCCATTTCCGTCTGGATAGATTTTCCGCCATTTTGAATTTTCTTCAAAACACACTTTTAGCTCCTCCTCCCACATATTTTGTCCAAATTTCACAAAAATCGGTACACATGATCTCTGGACCCATGCGATAAACGTCTCCAAGCTGAATTTTGATAGTCCTTACGGTTCGTCCTTAAATGGCTTCCAAAGTTAGCGGGAGGGACCCGTTTTACAAAAAAGGCCAAAAATCACAAACGAAACCTCCAGTCAATCCCAATTTTGAATCACATGTCAAGGGTGGTTTACTCAACGGATCCCCAAAAGCATTTCCACTTTGATCCATAGGGGTGCGCCACAAATGCGCAAAATGTAACAAAATGTAAAGTTACTCATGATCTCTGATGACATGTCAAAATGTAATTGGCTTGCACAATTAGTGGGAGGGGCTGACAACAAATGTAAAAGCATGTGACTTAATTTGGATTATTTTATTTTATTTTTCAATAACTTTTATATTTAATTGATATTTATTGTTAATTCAATTTAAAATAAAATGTTTAGGAGACATTTGAGAGTTCCTTGGAGGAATCTACCTGGCTTTATAATAATAATAATAATAATAATAATAATAATAATAATAATGATAATGATAATGATAATAAGTATTATTATTATTATTATTATTATTACAATTATTATTATTATCATTATTATTATTATTATTATTATTATTATTATTATTATTATTATTATTATTATTATTATTATTGTTGTTGTTTCTTTATGTTCTTATAGTTTTTCGTTATACCAAACTAAATAATTACATACAAATATTTCAGTAACATTCCTTCTTTTAGGATCATTTTCAGAGGTTACAAAATATTTTTCTTCTTCTTAACTTCTTTTTTAGTTACAGTTACGTTTGTTTTAATGCTGTATCATGCAGACATTCAGCTTAGTTGGCTGCTGTTTATTTTATTATGATTATTAATACAATATTTGATTATGTATTACATGTATATGATTATTAATATTTTAATAATAATATATATATATATATATATATATATATATATATATATATATATATATATATATATTCTTACAGAAAGTTGGACAAATGTGTTTTTATCCTGCTGCTCTATCATTCATACATGCAGTGTTGTGTTTAGCTTGTAGATCGGCTATTTTCAAAGAGCCAATGTATATAGGGTTAGAGTGCTCATGTGAGCTAATCGCTTCGTTTGGGATTGTTTTCATAGACCTGGCTGCTTATATCTCTCGCGCAATGTGGCAACGCTGGTGGCTGAGGCCGGAATTTTTAGACCTACGCACGAATTTGCGGAACTAATGTGTGAAACTGTGTTTCCGGCCGGATGATGTAACGACACACGTTCAACGTTGCCATGTCCGCTTATTATAAGCGAATGTTGGCTACTTTCTCTTTAAAGTTGCTCTTAAATATTTGTGGTTGTTACTTTTTGGGCTTCTTTCTTAAAGTGCAGTTTCTTATCGCAAGGAGTTGTGAGGTTGGCATTTTTCAAATAGCCTAGTATTTAAAGGGCGAAGGGCGGCTTGCTTCTTTTGGGCTTGTTTTCATAGACCTGGTTGCTTGTTTCTGTCGCAAAATCTGGCAACCGTATGAACGGACATAGTGACGCAAGTCGCCCCCCTTCTCCCACTTTCTTCACAGAAGTTTGTTTGCTGGTCGGTAACGTGTGGCGAGAGAAATTGCAAACAATTAAACTACATTTACTTTTACATCATATCACTGATCTACAGCTTTTCTTCGGAGGAGTTTCATTTCGTCGTCTTTTGTATGAGGTGAGTAATAATATAATTGGTATATTATAGTATAATCCATCCATCCATTAGCCGATGCTAACTTTCCAAGCTAACGTTGCATCGTCATGGATGAAGTCCAGCCTGGTGTTTGCACTTTTCCCCGTTTTGTTCCGTACATCTACGTTCACATTTCAAACAAAGTGTTTACCCGATGGCCACGAATGTTACGATTATGTACGGCTGCCCAGAAATACCCGCATTTTCCGTATTGTTCAATTAAAATACTTTTAATCCGATCGGTGGCCATTTTATCATAGAGTTATATTGTATCAGAGTGCAATACACATCGCAACCGATAGGGTCACGGTTGAAAGCATGGGGGAAATGCTGAGACTGGCCACCGATCGGATTAAAATGCTTTTTATTGAAAAATACGGAACATACTGGTACTTCTGTGGGCCCCTACATACTTTTAACATCCGTGGCCATGAGGTAAGCACTCTATATTTGAAATGTGAACGTTTATGTAGATGTACGGGCCGTAAATGGACAAAGTGCAAACGTGTGTGTGTGTGTGTGCGCGCAATATTTTTACAGATTGAAAAGTAGCAGATCTACAAGCTCACTTTTGTGCTTAGAATAAATGACCTCAATGGAAAGCACATTTAAACAACTGAATATAGCAGATGTAGAAGCTCACTTGTAGATCTAGATAAGATGTGGTGTGAGCAGCTGTCTATGTAAATCAATAACAAATATATCTTCTTCAGTTAAACTTTTTGTCTAAAATAAAAAATGTTTTAATTCATTTGCAGGTGTGGTGGAGATCTTGTTTGTTGGTGACAGAGAGAGCAGACAGACCTCTTCCAGACTAACTACTGCAAGCCAGGTTTGTTTAACATACAAACCTGACACATTTGTAATCATCTAATGTTGCCATTATGGAAATGGTCTTGGGGTCAAAATGGCAGATCTACAAGCTCATAGCGTGCCACTCGGTGCTGTGCTATGAGCTTGTAGATCTGGTATTTTTGAAAAATTGTGCCAATCTTTGAATATATATTCTATAAATAATTTGAAAAACACGTATGTTGCTATATCAGTGGTGCTCCAACTTTTCCATGTCAAGGACCCCCAAAATGATATGTAATTGGCTGTAGACTTCCATCTCAAAATGTCACGATTTTGAAAAAATGACACATACAAGCTCATGGTGCAGCATATTATTTTTTACAAGTGACCTTGTAGATCTACTATTTTAGCTTTTCTCACTATATTTGATGTTTGGCAAATATTTGTAGATGCCTTTGAATACTTGTGTATTTTTTTAAAGCATAAGGCACTACACTGTCTCTCAGCATTCTATGTACAGTATGTGACTACCTTGCTTATATAACAAAATTCAGTTTTTAATTGACTTTGCTTGTTATATTTATTCTGTTAAAACTTGTGATTAAGATGGACAACTAGCCTCTAACAGGAGAATGTAGGACTGAGATGAGGTGTGTGACACACACTCAGTGCCGCGCTATGAGCTTGTAGATCTTCTATTTTTGAATAGCCAAAGAAATCTAAAATTGACACACAGATGTGTCCCCGGTCATAAGGTGTTGAAAGCAGTTACTGTGTTAACCCAGAAGGCGCATACTAGAAGCCCTACATAAGTAACACTGTCAGCATACTGGTACAGTTCTGGTATAGTTGCTGATGCATCTCTGTCATTTTAGATTTCTTTGCCTTTTCAAAAATACCAGATATACAAGCACCGAGTGCTAGGCTATGAGCTTGTAGATCTGCTATTCTTTTTAAATCGTGAAAATGTGCCAACATTTTTAACTCTTATCTGTGCTTCTGACTGAGGGTCTGGAACAACATAGTTTTAAAATGGGAGTCCCCGGCCAAATGCAAATATATATTGGGGCTTCTGGGGGTCCCTTGAACAACATATTTTGACTATGATCTGTGCTTCTCGGGGTCCCTGGAAGAACATATTTTGAAATGGAGGTCCGCAGCCAAATGCATATCATTTTGGGGGTCCTTGACATGGAATAGTTGGAGTACCACTGATTGCACAGAGTGCCGTGCTATGAGCTTGTAGATCTGCTATATATTTTTTAAAATCTTGATAACTGACGCAAATCTTTGAATATGTATTTAAAAGCTAACATTTGTATCTCAAATCATTGCTTCTGGGTAGTGTCGCACTATGAGCTTGTAGATCTGCTATTTTTGCTAACATTTGAACATTTGCAAACATTTTTAACTGTCCCTGGAACAACATATTTTGAGATGGGAGTCTTACCATATACATATCATTTTGGGGGTCTTTCACATGGAATATTTGGAGTACCACTGATATAGCAACTTAGGTTTTTTTCAAACAAATGTAGCAGATCTACAAGCTCATAGTGCAGCACAGAGTGCCGCGCTATGAGCTTGTAGATCTGCTATACATGTTTTTTTTTATCTTAAACTGATGCACATCTCTTAATATATATTTTTGTATCTCAAATCATTGCTTCTGGGGAATCAACAAATGTCTTCTAAATCCTAATAGTTTTTTTTGAAAAACTTAGGTTGCAGTAATATCAGTGGTTCTCAAACCTTTATGTTGATGGACCCCAAATTGATATGTATTTTGCCACAGACCTAGTGCGACACCGAGTGCCACACTATGAACTTGTAGATCTGCTATTTTTGAAAATCTGCGTACATTTTTAACTTCATCTGTGTGCCCCGCCATGAACTTGTAGATCTGCTATTTTTTAAAAGCCAAAGTATAAAATAATGGCTAAACTGGTTACACAGATCCGTTCCTGCTTTTAATGGGTTAAACAATGGATAGATCTCAGCAGAGATGTGGAACTATATACTGAATATAGCAGATCTACAAGCTCACCTGTGAGCTTGTACATCTCTGGAACCATGTGATAAAAAGCATTAAACAGATTGAAAGTATTTGACCAGGAGTAAGCTATAGTTTGACACAGTGGTTACTTACTTTGTCCTCAAGTGATAGTAGTATAGTTTTATGTGGATGTATGTAACTTTGGTGCCTAAAATACTATATTTCTGAACAGGTCCTGTGGGTGGACACTGGACAGCCGTGTTTGAGGGACAGACCCTACCTGACACACAACTGCAAGGTTTGTTTAAGTTAACCAACCTAAATTTGTATTGGGGTCATCACTTTCAATGCTTGTATATGCTGTATCCTGTATGAGTTCTCTCTCCTGATTGGATGAAATTGGTCTCCCAAAATCAACCTACATTATATTTCACAATTGGAACAAATAGTCTCTGCTTGATTTACTATATATTGTGAAGTGGCTGGCATGCACACTTTTTGTATTACCCTTAAAGACCGGGAACATATCTGTAATTTTACATTTCTTTGCCTATTCATAAATAGCAGATCTACAAGCTCATAACATGGCATTGAGTGTCGCACTATGAGCTTGTAGATCTGCTATTTTTGAAAAATCTTGAACATTTGCAAAAAAAATTGTGTGTTTGTGTGGTGTTTAACTCCTAGAGTGTATAAATGTAACCCTTGGATACAATATAAATGGACCCGTAAGGGTCTATTTGGTTACATCTAAATACACAGAGATACTAGGTTATGGGGGTCTGGTCTAATGCATTGGCTAAAAATGGAAGTTCTTTGATATTACAATAGTTTGAACCACTGGTATCCAGGTGAAAAGTATTTGTTGCTTCAACTTTCTATAGAGTTGTCAGCTGACTGAAAGGTGATAATAAGGGGGTGATTAGAGGTGTGGCTAGGGGTTGAATAAATGACCCATTGTTGATTTCCATTAACAGGCCCTGATTGTGTCTCCTCTGTGCCTGTCTTATCTATTATGTGGCTAATGTTTCAGCACAATATGACAGTTTTCAAGATCTATCTTGGCACTGTTTCTTTGCTACTGTCCAGTTTATAGAAAGCTATATGCTGATAGCCATCATTGCTTTGCGTTTGTTTAGTAACACGGAACACCCTGTCTCAGTCTGCAGGTCCTTTTTAAACCAAAAATAAAGGGTGGGTTGGCAATTTCATCCAATCATAATCAATAACTTGATTGTATAGGCTGTGTCCTGTATGAGTTCTCTCTCCTGATTGGATGAAATTGGTCTCTCAAAATCACAATTTCGTTTTAAAGGCAGTTACTGTGTCACCTAGAAGGAGTATACTAACAGCACCCCTACTTAAGTAAGACTGTTTGCATTCTGGTACAGTGGTGTAGTCAATTGGTATGGTTGCTGTGTTTTCACGTTGTGGATGCAATGTATTATTTAGTATATTCATTTCCATTTGATAGTATGCTTTAATAAGTACCTGACAAACAAACATGCTCACTTGTGTGTGCCTAAGTGTCTTTGGGTCAATCCAGAGCCAGTGTTTATGGAGCCATTGCCAATATCGATAGCTTGATTTACTTATATTATGATAAGTGCTAGGCATGCCTGAATTTTGTATACCCTTTAAGACCCTTTAAGACCGGGATCGCTGTCATTTTAGATGTATTTGGCTATTCAAAAATAGCAGATATACAAGCTCATAGCGCAGTACCAAGTGAGCTTGTAGATCTGCTATTTTTGAAAAACTTGAAAGTTTGCAACAAAAAAAAACTCTGATCTGTGCTTCTGGGGGTCCCTGGAACAACCTATTTTGACATAAGGGTCTGTGGCAAAATACATATTATTTTGGGGGTCCTTTGCAAACATTTTTAACTCCGATATGTGCTTCTGGGAGTTCCTGGAACAACATATTTTGAGATGGGGGGTCTGCGGCCAAATGCATATCATTTTGGGGGTCATTCACATGGAAAAGTGGAGCACTAAGACACGTTGGCAGCGTGTAGATCTGCTATTTGTACTCTTATTGTGTGACACTCTTGTATGATGAAGTAGGGCAGTGGTTCTCAAACTTCTTGGTTTCAAGGACTTTTATGTAGATGTACTAGCCACTAACAGGATAAAGTAGGGCTGAGATGAGGTGGATGGGTGGGTGGGTGTGTGTGTATGGGTGGGGGGGGGAGGGGGGTCACACATGGTCACACCACTTATTCTTATTTAAAATAGCAGATCTACAAGCTCATTTTCTGAGCTTGTAGATCTGCTATTGTCCCTATATTGACATGCTCACGCCCTTGTGCTCAGACTGTGTCTGTCTATCTGTGTACATTTGTGATGTGAGTACTGTACAGTGTTGCATTGCTGATTTGGTATGTTGGCAGTTGGCATAGACAAATATTGTACTTATACTTCTATCCACTACATCTCAGAGGCTTGTAGATCTGATATTGTCCCTATATTGACATGCTCACGCCCTTCTGCTCTGATTGTCTATCTGTGTACATCTTTGGTGTGAGTACTGTATAGTGTTGCATTGCTGATTTGGCTGATCATAGCGCAGCACCAAGTGAGCTTGTAGATCTGCTATATTTGAAAAATCTTGAAAGTTTGCAAACATTTTTAACTCTGATCTGTGCTTCTGGGGATCCCTGGAACAACATATTTTGACATAAGGGTCCGCTGCTAAATACATATCATATTGGGGGTCCTCTGCGAACATTTTTTAACTCCGATATGTGCTTCTGGGAGTTCCTGGAACAACATATTTTGAGATGGGGTCTGCGGCCAAATGCATATCATTTTGCGGGTCCTTCACATAGAAAGGTGAAGCACCAAGACACGTTGGAAGCTTGTAGATCTGCTATTTTTACTCTTATTGTGTGACACTCTTGTATGATGAAGTAGGGCAGTGGTTCTCAAACTTTTATGTAGATGTACAGGCCGTAAATGGATAAAGTGCAAACACCAGGTTGAAGTCATGTTTCAGAGCTAGCTTTGTTAGCTACATGATTGTTTTTTATAACTTTGTGTCACAATCCACCTCCACCATATTCTGTGAAAATTTGAACATTTGTGATTAATAAACAGACTACTACGCAGACATGCAAAAGTGTCACTTTTCAGCTACAGTCACCTTTTTGAACCCAAATAGGGCAATTGTGTGACACCTGACCCGAAAGAAAACAACATGTTGTCACCTTTTTCACCTCGGGGCTGTTTGCATGCCTGTACTAGCCACTAACAGGAGAAACTAGGGCTGAGGTGGGTGTGTGTGTGGGTCACATATTGTCACACCACTCATTTAAAATAGCAGATCTACAAGCTCATTTTCTGAGCTTGTAGATCTGCTATTGTCCCTATATTGACATGGTCACACCCTTGTGCTCAGATTGTGTCTATCTGTGTACATTTGCGGTGTGAGTACTGTACAGTGTTGCATTGCTGATTTGGTATGTTGGCAGTTGGCATAGATGGACAAATATTGTACTTGTAATCCACTACAATTATTTGAAAACTTTCTTACTTTGTAGATTTTGATTATTGTTTAAATCTATCTAAACTTTGGCTATTTGAAAATTATCTCCAAAATTGGCAGACATCTGTAGCCATGTGATAACCAGGCATTACACATATTTGAAAATAGCAGATCTACAAGCTCACTGTAAACGTTTAGCCTTATTATAAATGGCCGATCTACAAGCTCACTTGTCAGATTGTAGATCACTTGTGAGCTTGTAGATCTGCCAATGTCACTATATGCATTTACTTTTATAATTTTGTCTAAAATACAGTATTTTTGATTGAAATTTTCAGCTGTGGCGTGGCTGTACACCGGACCTGATATCTTGGCCAACACAGCTGTGGACTGAGGGGACCATTCCACACTGCACTACTGCAAGGTTTGTTTAACATAACATGACACATGTGCAAATCAAAGCGTTTTAGATCTAACTATCTAATGTTTGCATATGGAAATTGTCTTGGGGTCAATCCATTGTTTTTAGGGAATCATTGCCAATATATATACTCTATGTAGCTTAACTCTTCAACTGCCATATCAATAGTGTGCCAGTGCTGCCAGCAAAAACGGTGATTTTACTACATGGTTATCAAGATTCCCAGAGGGGTCCCCAAATTATTTAGTTGGTCCCCAGATTATTAGCTTAATTGAAACACTTTATTTCTTTTTTAAATGCCAACTCCTATTATTTTAGCTTATATTGCACACTTTATTGTCTCCGCCAGGCCGGAAGGCATGCCTGAGACTGTTTTGCACCCTGTGTGTGTGTCATTCTGTCTGTGGACAGTCAATCTCTGGTACCGTTGGCTTGATGGCAGTGAAACTGTGCACACACGCTCTCTGGATGCCAGAGCAGAATTATGTCCAAAAAAGTCATATGGGCCTGCAATTGTGCCACCAGGAGGCCGATTTTTGAAAAACACACTTTTGACCGTGCTCCTACACATGTTGTCTAAACATGACGCTAATCGGTACATCGGTGTTTCTATTGTCATTAAACGAAACTGGTCTTTCAGATTTGTCATATTCCATCCTGATTGGCTAAGATTGCCTTCCAAAGTTTGCAGGAGTGCTCCGTTTTGAACAAAATGCCTCAAATCATGAACACGGCGTGGAATTTCTGTGACATTTTGCAAGCACATTCCCACTTGGCAGAGGAAGAAATGCCACTTGAAAAATGTCACGTCAGCCTCATGGTGGCGCTATAGCAGGTCAATTCATGTTTGTACCTATAACTGCACGATATGTGTAAAACTTTGTATGCACACTCCCTAGTGGCCAAGAAAAAGCCTTTGCCCTGCATTTTTCACATCTGCCTTTTACAGCGCCATCAGGTGGCTGACTTGTGTAAAACTTATTTTTGATATTACAGATTTTATCCAAATTGCACGCAAATAGTCATGTGAGACGGATGTCTCTTGGATGTCTCTTGTCCAATGTCATCCGGTTCCAAACAACTGCCAAACAACTGTCCAGACCATGTCCAGGTCTCAGCGCAGTCCAGGTCCAGGTCTTTTAACGGATCTGACCTTTCATATTCCACCCTGATTACCTAAGATTGACATCTAGAATACCACAAATCATTATAGCACCGTCTGATTGTGGTGAAACTTTGCACGCACATTCGCACTACTTTGAGATACAAGTGCCACCCTCTTAACATTGCCCTATTATAGCTCCATCAGGAGGCCGATTTTTGCAAAACAATTGTTTCTAAATTAGCCCCACAAATGTTGTCCAAACATCACGCAAATCGGTACACATTATCTTCATAGTCAAGTGATCAAAAATAAATCTGTCCAGTTTTTCATATTCATCCTGATTGACGAATTCCAAACATTGCTGGCCCACAATAACCTGCTCCCTGGTGGGACCTGTGCTCCCGAGGAGCACTTTCTCTAGTTACATTCTGTTTCCACACATTTTAAAAAGGTCATGACTATATAGGATCCAATTTAGTCAAAGCTGTCAGCCATTCTTAATCTAAAAATTCAAATGGAATAAAACAAAATGGTTACACCATTACTCTACAGATAAATGGTAACATTAGTGTTTGCAACAGTAAACTTATGAATTAATGCATTATTTTCCCACACTGCTATACCTAATATAAACTGCAGATGATATGCGTACTTCAATTCTATGGTGTTCTCATCATATACATAATCTTTGGTATACATATTCTTATGTAATACTTTCTCTCTTTAGTTATACTTTTCCAAATGTTTTGGTCAATATTGTGTAAAATCCTGAATAGTTAAAGTTCAACAAAGGCTATCAGCTTTGTCTGTTATAGCCATAATGGCATGAATGGTAGATGGATATAAATAACCTTACATAAATAACCACCATACATACACATGCAGCTGTTAGATTGCTAACACACCAATAATGCACATTATGGAAAGATGAAAGAACTCAACGCAGTCAGAGAAATGACTTCATATATACCGATACTTGATCATAGACAAAGATTTTCATCAAAAATTTGCCCTTTAAACAGCCATAACTCCAGTTCCGAACATGCTTAACGCTCCAAACTTGGTATGTGCAATAGCAGTGTATAACACTTCAAATGGCCATGCTTCAGTGACCCATGTTCATAGCAGTGCAACATAGGACTAGGTTTGAAGGCTGTGCAGCGGCCTGAAAATCTACTGTCATAAAATGTCATTATATTGTAAAACTATAGCGCTAGTCTGAAAATGTTCTCTTTTTTTCTCTAGTGTTCATCAGATCGGAACAGCTCCTCTGGTGACTTTTTAACGGTAAGTAAGTTGATTCTAGAGGCCTAGAGTGATTTGTGACTAATGCTACACTAGTATTGAAGGTTGTTTTTTGGTAGAGAGTGTACATTTTAATAAAAGTTCAGATCTAAAACTTGGTGACATCATGCCTTATCGTGGGAAGAAATCTATCGCTAAAAAGAAATTCTGGGATGCTAAATTGGCCCATACAGATTCACCAAACAGTTGCACAGAGGTCGATGAAGGGGCACAAAACACATTTAGTCCATGGCCAGCCATGGAGCCTGTGGTAGAAACAGCTCAGCAACATGCACAGTCTGATGTTGAAGAACAAGACAACATTGTCGAGGCCATGGACCTTTCCAACAATGACCAAGCATGCACCGTGCCACCCTCTGTCAAATCTGTGCAGGCATCCAAAAGCCAAAATCATCATAAGTTTTCCCAAATGTCAAAGAATCGGCAGTGTACATGCATGGGTCTGACATTTTTGGCACACCAACATGAAGGTCTTGACTTGAAGATGGATGATCTTGACAAGATACTGGACAAGGGAGACAGTCTGTATAAAAGAACAATAGAAACACTAAAAAGACAAAAGCTGTTTAAGTCATGCCAGCTGACAATGGAGGAAGTACCTCTCAAGGTGGAAACGGAACACAATACGTACTCTGTGAAAAAATCTAGCGTGGACATGGGATATATGAGAGCTGAGGGAGAGCCCTACCGACGGCATTGGTGGCTGAAGCTTCAGGAAAGACTTAAGTGTCTGTCTGAGAATGTCAAATATGCACTCCTAACAGTATCACCACACACCATTGCTGTTTTTAGAGACAGGTCTGGAAGATATGGACTGTTTGACTCTCATCAGAGAAGTGCTGATGGCCTACCTTTGCCTGGAGGAAAAGCTGTAATGATGACCTTCACTCAGTTGGATGATCTGTTCGCTAAGATTGACCAGCTAATTGACTTCTCACATTCGTCAAACAAGATTGACAAAATGCAGTTTGACTTCATGCCAGTGACATTTGAACAGACAAATGCTGGGTCACCCCATCTGTCACCAGTGCAAGTTTCTCCTGACAACCTGCATCACAAAGAGCCTGTCGATCTAACTAGCCAGGATGAAACAAACACTGGACCTCCAATCACCAAGCATGCTCTGCAGGCAGGCTATTCACCATCAACACAATTGATGTCAGACACTACAAATGAAAGAGCCAACAAAATGAGTACACAACGGAAACGGAAAATAATTCAAAGACAAAGAAAAGATCAACTGCAATCTGATACCAAGGAAAAACCTAGGACTCCAAGGAAGGAATACATGAACAAATACATTGCCATGAGATGTATAACAGATAAAAGATTCTGGACAAGGCAAAAACAATACAAGAAGTCATACTTCACAAGAACATACAATGAAGATGAGGAGTTCAGAGGGCAGCATCAGGTCAAGCAGAAGGCATATCGCAAAAAGAGGTTCAAAGGAGATGAGGAGTTCAGAGGGCAGCATCAAGTCAAAATGAAGGCATATGGCAAAAAGAGGTTCAAAGAAGATGAGGAGTTCAGAGGGCAGCATCAAGTCAAAATGAAGGCATATGGCAAAAAGAGGTTCAAAGAAGATGAGGAGTTCAGAGGGCAGCATCAAGTCAAAATGAAGGCATATGGCAAAAAGAGGTTCAAAGAAGATGAGGAGTTCAGAGGGCAGCATCAAGTCAAAATGAAGGCATATGGCAAAAAGAGGTTCAAAAGAGATGAGGAGTTCAGGGTAAAGTTTAGGGAACGCATGAAGTCCTACATGGCCCGCAGATGCAAAACGGACCCATTCTTCAAGATGCGCCGTGACATTCGCGCTTCTTTGAAAATAAGAAGAAGATACAAGGACTTATGTGATGTCCTGCTCCAACTGAGCAGGAAAGACTTAGTTACTGTGAATATAGATTTAGCTCCCGCACCCCAAAAGGATCGGCTACTACGAGGCGCTATAGCGAGTTTCCAGAAAGTCATAAAACATGGACCAACTTTTGTGTGTACAACGTGCCATCGGACTCTTTTCTCTAAGCAAGTGTATGTTTGTCATCGGTCAAAATACACGAGAAAACCCGCCGTGGTTGCTGCCTGCTTAACAGGCAAATACCTTCATTCGTGTGATGATCAATGTGGAGGACCGGAAGATTGTACCGTACCCGAAGAAAGGCGAAAAGAGTGGATTTGTAAATGCTGTCACAACAGTGTAGTAGCAGGAAGAATGCCACGCTTGGCTGTTGCAAACAACCTGGAACTTGCACCCATTCCTCCAGAGCTCCGCCAACTCAATGTGCTGGAAAGACAAATATCGGCAATAGACATTCCATTTGCCAAGATTCTCACACTTCCTAAAGGCAAACAGAGTGCTATATATGGTGCTGTGGTGTGCGTGCCAGCAGACGTGGAAACCACAGTAAACACCCTACCCAGAAGGCTCGACTCATCCCGTTTGTACAGGGTGAAACTGAAGAGACGTCTGCGGTACAAAGGCCATCATTTGTTTCACACTGTCAATATGACCAATGTCTTACTGGGCTTGAGGAAACTCATCGAGACACACCCCGACTACAAAAACATCACAATCCGAGATGATGAGAGCATCAACGATGAAAATGTGGAGGGCCAGCTTGAAGACCTAGCCACTGTTGAACTTGAACACCTACCCACTGTTGAACAGACAGGCACAGACGAAGTCATGGACAGTTGTGACGACGCCGAAATGATGGAAGTAGCCGATGCGACTGAAACTCTCAACCCATCACGGACAGTGGATCAACATCCACCCACTGCCCAAGATGAGCAAGATGCGCTGAGACCTGGACATGGCCTGGACAGTTGCTTGGAACCGGATGACATAGGACAAGAGACAATGACATACGGAGATGGCATATTCTGCATCGCCCCAGCTGAAGGAAACAGGCCTGTCAGCTATAGCACAGCCCCTAACCTCGAAGCAAGGGCCTTCCCTACATTGTTTCCAACTGGAGAGAACACGTTGGATCGGAAGAGAAAGCTCAAACTGACACCAAGCAGGTACTTCAACGCAAGGCTTTTCAATGTTGATGATCGTTTTGCGAGAGACCAAAGCTATCTCTTTTTTGCCCAGTTTGTTACAGAGACCCACTTGGCAAAAAACACCATCTCAATTCAATTGAGGAAGGGCAAACCCTTTACCAAGGATGGTCGCAGGATCTCCAACAAGATGTTGCAGGACAAGCATGAAGTCGAGAGACTGGTCAGAAACCGGGATGCAACAAGGTTCATGCAACCCCTGAGGGGGACGCCAGCCTACTGGCAGAAGACCATGTATGATTTGTTTGCCATGGTCCGTCAGTTAGGCCCACCGACCTTCTTTTTGACCTTAAGTGCTGCAGAATTCAGATGGCCAGAGGTCATAACGGCAATAAAAGCACAGCAAGGCCAAATAGTGGATTTTGACAAGCTGGACTGGAATGAGAAATGCGACATCCTCAGAAGCAATGCAGTGACTACCATGCGAATGTTTGACAAGCGAGTTCATTCTGCGTATTCAAAACTGCTGCGGTCTGATGCTCGCCCAATCGGACACGTCATAGACTGGTTCCATAGAATAGAATATCAAGCCCGGGGTTCGCCGCATGTTCACGCCTTAATGTGGGTAGCCGACGCCCCCAAACTTGGAGAAGACTCGGACGAAAAGATATGCGAATTTGCGGACCGCTACATTTCGTGCCAGCTGCCTGATCCAAACGAAAATCCTGTGCTTCACCGAATTGTCCAAGAAGTTCAGATGCACAGCAAAAACCACACCAAGTCCTGTAAGAAAGGTAACAAGACATGCAGGTTTGGATTCCCCAAGGCACCAGTGGACACAACCTGGTTAACTAACCCAACGCCAGTTGATCCAACGGAGGAAGTCACGGATGAAGACGAAAGGGGCGCAACAGGAGGAAATGAAGGAGCAAACGAAAGTGCAAAGAAGAGTACAGAAGGCATAGGCAAACAACAGAGGGCAAGAGCACAAGCTGCTTTGGCCAAACTCAAACCTCTGTATGATCTACTTCTGGACTTGCCATCAGAACTGACCGACCTCTCAGAGTTGCTGGCAAAGTGCAATTTGACTCACGAAGAGTACGACAGCTATCTTGAAGACTTGAGGAATGTCCAGGTCCTCTTGATGAAGCGTGGAGTCAAGGACTGCTATGTGAACAACTACAACCCAGTTTTGCTGGAGGCCTGGAATGCCAACATGGATATCCAGTTTGTCCTGGACCACTTTGTTTGCATCTCATACATGCTGTCCTACATATCCAAGGCCGAACATGAGATGGGTGAGCTTCTGAAACAAGTAGTCGAAGGCATAGACCCCACAAAAGTGACCGAGAGGGGTGCAATGAACGAGCTTGTTCACGCATATGTGAAAAACAGACAGGTTAGCTCTCAAGAGGCAGTGGCCCGAACTTGCAGCTTGCCATTGAAGGAATGCTCCCGCGATGTTGTCTTCCTCCCGACGGATGACAATGCAATGAAAATGAGCCTCCCGCTCAGCTTGCTGCAGAAAAGACCAGCCGATTCCAACCAAGTGTGGATGTCAGGGCTTCTTGACAAATACAACGCCAGACCCAAAACACTGGTGTTTGACAACATGTGTCTAGCAGAATTTGCATCCGAGTACAGGATTGTGTACGGTAGCGAAGCAAAAAAGCCAGATTGCCTGAAGCTGTCTGACAACATGGGAACCATTAAGAAGCGCTCGACGGATGGCCGACCCGCGGTTATCAGATACGCGAAGTTCTCGGAACAGAAGGACCCCGAGAAATACTTCGGCAACTTGCTGAAGGCTTACCTTCCGCATCGCTATCAGACCACACTGAAAACCACAATCTTCCCCACCTACAAGGAGTTCTACGACTCTGCGTCTGTGAAAATACCTGGACAAAAATGGACATGCCGCGCAAATGCCATTGTTGATGAGAACAAAATGAGGTATGAAAAACACAGCAAATCGATGGAAGAAGCATTAGAGGAATTCATGAAGCATGGCCCTGCGGAAGATGCGTGGGCCAACATTGCCCCAGAAAATGAGCTCGAGCGGATGGAATGTCTTGCCGAACAAGATCAAGATCCACAGGCAGACGACGAACAAGACGACGTCCCAGAGTTCAGTTGTCAAGAGGTGGGTACAATTGTTGGTCACAGGGTATCGGCTCCGCAAATGAGCCTCGATTATCTGCGTTCAATGTGTCGAAACCTCAACCGGACTCAAGCCTCCATCTTTCACTCTGTACGTGAATGGTGCTTCAAGAGCGTACTCGACCAGAAACCCGAACCCTTCTTCTTCTTTGTCACTGGGGGTGCTGGAACTGGCAAATCACACCTGATCAAGTGCATCTACGGTGAGGCAACACGGATTCTCCGTCGACTCCCCAGACTGTTTGAGGAGACTGATGCATCCATGCCCACAGTGCTGCTGTCTGCGTTTACAGGAACTGCGGCATACAACATCGCGGGAAACACACTGCATTCCCTGTTGAAGTTGCCAAGAAAACTGAAACCACCCTACATAGGACTGGGAAACAAATTGGATGACGTGAGGGCAAAGCTGGGAAATGCGGAGATCATCGTCATAGATGAGGTGTCGATGATTTCAAAGGCTATGTTTATCTACATCCACTGGAGACTGCAAGAGATTAAAGGCAGTAAGAGGCCATTCGGCGGCATGTCGGTACTTGTAGTAGGCGACTTTTACCAGCTCCCTCCAACGTCAAGTGGGAAACCGCTCTGTGTGCTCGAGGAAGGCCAACCGGACCTTCTGCTCGAACACTTTCAGATGATCACGTTGACCGAGATCATGCGACAGAAAGATGATCTGCCCTACGCAGAGCTTCTGAATAGGTTGAGAGTCAAAGCGAAGAAGGATCCGCTGAGTGACACAGACAAAGCACTCCTTGCTCAGAGAGTGACTGTGCGTGACCGTTGTCCTAAGGATGTTGTGCACATCTTCGCAACCAACAAAGAGGTGTCCGAACACAACGCCAAATCTTTGTCTGCGCTCCACAGCCACATCGTCAACATACCCGCGGAAGACTACAAGCAAGTCCATAACCACAAGACTCGCCTTGCCAGTCCCTGTACAGGAGAGCAGAAAGATCTTCTTGACAACTTGCAGGTTGCAGAAGGCGCCCCAATCGTGATCATCAGGAACATAGATGTGGAGGATGGCCTTGTGAACGGGACATTTGGCAAGATGGCTAGTGTAGAGATGCACGTAAACGAGGACGGGAGTAGAGTAGCCAAGCTTTGGCTTGTAGTAGACAAGCCTGAAGCAGGACAGAAATACCGGAAAACTACACCTGGCAGTACACAAGTGTACGTCGAGAGATATGAGGAACACCTGAGCGATAACACGCTTCGTAGGCAATTTCCCATCAAGTTGGCATATGCTTGCACAGCTCACAAAGTCCAAGGCATGACTACACAATCTGCTGTGGTTTCCTTGAAACGGATCTTCCAACCAGGCATGGCCTACGTTGCCCTCAGTAGGACAACGTCATTGCAAGGATTGCACATCATTGACTTCGATGCGAAGAAAATCTATGCTGATCCTGCAATCACAGCTGCCCTGGAATCCATGAAGACCGCCTCACTGGACAGTGTTATGCCACTGTTGAAGTATCGAGAGACGACAGGCCAGGCGCAAACACTCGCGATTGTCCATCACAACACGCAAAGTTTACCGGCACACATTCAGGACATCAAAAAACATCACGAACTGACCCATGCAGATGTCCTGTGTTTGACCGAGACGTATCTCACCGGCTCCTTTGTGGCTGACAGTCTCCAATTGGATGGATACACCATGTTCAGCCGCAACAAGCACATCTCGTACTCCAGCGTTCCTGAACGTGCAGAACAGAATGGCGGTGGCGTCGCTGTGTATGTGAAGGACCATTTACAGGCATGTGAAAAGCGTTACCTACACGATGTGACAAACCTCGAGTTTGTGGTCGTCAAGATAGAGTCCCCTGTCAAGCTTCTGATCGCTGCAGTGTACAGACCACCACGTTACGATGACCCGTTCATGGAAAATCTGAAGGCGCTTCTGGACTCCTTAGAAGTGATGGACCACCATCCCATCGTAGTCTGTGGTGATTTCAACGAAAATCTACTGGCCAGTGTAGGTACTCCGATAGCGATGCTGCTCGAGTCCAGAGGATACACACAACTGATCAAGGAGAAGACTACTGACAAAAACACGCTGTTGGATCACATTTACATCTCAAGACCAGAGCAATGTCTACAGTCTGGAGTACTACGTACGTACTACAGCTACCATGATCCTGTGTATTGCGTATTATCCTCCGATCAGGACTAGTGCACAGCCTGCAAGACAAGCTTGCAAACACTGGAACCATGTAGACCTTAGTTTCAAGGACATCGTGCTCTTTCCCACCAAACGCATTCTGACCTGCTCTTATATATCACATCTGCCGCACTCAATAACAAAAGGATTGCGAACAATGGAACCTCTTGATCACCAACCCTGTCATTGGATATATCACTGGAACATGTGAATCAGCTGCCCAAATAGTGGTCACCAGAGATGATCGTTTGACGGTATGAACTATTCATAGCCAACGCTACATCATTCTCTGGTGCCACTCCAGCGCAAAGTCTCATCTGCCACACTAAATAACAAACGGATTGCGAACAATGGAACCTCTTGATCACCAACCCTGTCATTGGATATATCACTGGAACATGTGAATCAGCTGCCCAAGTAGTGACCGGGCCTCATCGTAGCCGCACCTATACTTTGGAATCTCCCATTACGCAGCAGCCAAATCTCACCTTTTTTCTCTTGTCACTAGTATTATTCATATTGTAGCATTGTTTTGTCTTTTTTCATAACTACTGATTGTGAAGCATTTGTTTGAAAAGAACACTAACACTTGTTTCCCTGTTTTTCAGAAGCCGTCCAGCACTGATATTTGTTTTGCCTTTAACCTTTTTCTACATTTCAGGAATGTTCTTTGTGAATAATTGTCATATTTCTAATTGTCATTTATGTTGTGGCTCGTGAACCGGTAGTACCCAATTTCTATAAACACAATATTGGCCATCCCTGAATTTAATAACAATAAACATTTAAAATGATCAATTCTAAAAAATGCATAACAAACTATTTTGGATTGTATACTGCCTTTTCATGACCCACTACCTTATATTTACATGTGCATGTTGTAACTCACCATTTGTTTTTAGGGCTGTAAGACTGTAACACTTATTAGGACTAAATTATTTTTTAATAAATGTTGTCAAAAAATTTAATTTTATTCAAACAGCCAATATACAAGCATTAAAATAGGACTTAATTTCTTAATTAAACTAATAAATGTAATCCCAAAATAATTATGGAAAATGTTACACATTGATTCATTGATAAATACAAAATTAGATATCTACAAAATACACTTTGAGATAATTCACTTAATCAATATAGTTGCAGCCCTAAAAGTTTTACTTATTTTTCAGAATGTTACATTTATTAGTTTGTTTAATATATTTACCAGGAGCTTGCTTGATCGCCTTTTTTAACAAAGGGGTCGGTGCAAGAATTTTTTCCCCGTGCACTCCTAAATTGGCTGAAATAGGAGGCGGGTTTTTTGCTTCACCCTGGAAAATGTTGAAATTACTTAAAGGTTAGAATATAATTTTGGACAATAACAGTAATAGTAGTAATAATAATAACCATTATAGCATCAATAATATATCTGTCAATAATAAACTGTTTACAGGCATTGTAATAGTTATCATAAAATATAATTGTTTAATTGTCACTAATAACTCATATTAACCTATATATAGAATCATAAAATATGACCATAATTACATATATAATCATAATAACTATAGTAAAAATAATTGATAGGACATTATACCAAATATATTAATGGTGTTGCTTACAGTAAAGGTACCAATAATACAATTGTGTTAATAAATACTTTAAACTATATCTGCTCTGCTTTGTCTCTACTTATTTTTCTTTTTGCCATGTGTTTGAAAAGTGAATATATGTTTGGTAATGTATTTAGTCACATGTATTTAACATTTACAATGAATACAGATGTGGTTTTTTTTTAATTTTATTACTATTCACAATCAGAAGGGTTCTTCACTACTAAAGCTGAACAAAAAGTGAAACTTTGGAATGTAACATGTCATTAATGCCTAAACCCATACACATATGAACATAATATACACAAGTTGTTCGTTTAACTGACAATAATTCTTGCCTTCTATAATTTGGTGTTTTAAGCTTGTAATTGAAAGTGTCAGACTATAATCTCTGCCTGCTGGACAAAATGGACTTCAATCCCTCTACTGTGTGTAAAATTGTGAAGCAATCTACATGGACATTAGAGCTTATCCAAAACTCCTGCCTGGTGATGACAAGTCTGTCACAATGTAGGCTAAACAATAGTTTTTCATTGTGGTATTGACACCATTAAGTAACACTGATGTGCCTGATATGCTGGGGAGTATCTATCTTACAATATACAAAATACTAGCCAGGTCGACAAGTATCGTAATGGTTCCACATGTATTATATGGTGAGACATTCACAAGTACATTACAAGGTATTTAATATCTATTATCAGGCTGGGGAAAAAAAGGTGCTGAATCTTATACTAAAAACATGACATAATATAAGTGTGGGGAAAACGTGAAATGTCTTCTGAGTATTTACAACTTGTTTGCAAATCGCAGATATGCCATTTACTCTATATACACAGGGTATTTTCTCCTCACAATGTCTCAGATCAGAAGAATAAGGTAAAAACAATGGCAAGTCTGCTTTAATAATTTATTTTGAGACCTATAACACCATCTGTTCCACTGGGGACTGAACTGTGAACTACTATGTGACGATGGATTCCTTGGACCCCCATGGCCACAACCCAGAACTCTGCGTCGGCGCAACCACACTTTGCAATTGCCCTGAATTGCGACGCGTCTAGTTAGTGTGGTTGCCCTAACAGGGCAACCAGACTATAGTACTTGATGAACTTCTTATTCCATATAAACAATATTTCAAACTGCTTCTCCTCCCACAGTTTTTATTCCCCAATGTTGTGCCATATCTCAAAATGACCGTCTTGACCTGGAATCGTGCGCTTGTATTTTGCTAAGAGATTGGTTAAATAGTTTAATTGATATTGATTTATTAGTGCATTAAATTTCCCCATCCGCTTTAATGTAAAAGTGAAAAAACTCAAATTCAAGTATTTTTTTCTCAGAAACCGTAAGAGCTAGAGTTACCACATTTGGAGGGAAGGTTCATAATTTAGTCCAAAATTATTTAAAAAAAAATCACACCAATCGGCCACATGGTGGCGCTATAACAGCCCCCTTTACGTTTTGGCCTATAACTCTTGAACCGTAGGTCGTAAAATCAAAATTTCTTTTCACCTGGATTCCTTGGGTCACGACGCATCTCCCCATATAGGCCACGCCCATTGGCGTCTGGATAGATTTTTTGATATTGATTTATTAGTGCATTAAATTTCCCCATCCACTTTAATGGGAATTGCAAAAACTCCCATTCAAGTATTTTTTTCTCGGAAACCATAAGGGCTAGAGTTACATGACTTGGAGGGGAGGTTAATAGTTTATTGCAAAATTATTTAAAAAAAAATCACACCAGTCGGCCACATGGTGGCGCTATAACAGCCCACTTTACCTTTTGGCCTATAACTCTTGAACCGTAGGTCGTAAAATCAAAATTTCTTTTTCCCTAGATTCCTTGGGTCATGACGCAGCTCCCCATATAGGCCACGCCCATTTGCGTCAGGACATATTTTCCGCCATTTTGAATTTTCTTCAAAACACACTTATTGCTCCTTTTCCTTCAAATTTTGTCCAAATCTCACACAAATCGGTACACGTGATCTATGGACCCATGCGATAAAGATATCCAAACGGCATTTTGATAGTCCTTACCGTTCGTCCGTAAATGGCTTCCAAAGTTAGCGGGAGGGGTCCGTTTTACAAAAAAAAACACAAATCACGAACGAAACGTCCAGTCAATCCCAAATTTGAATCACATGTCAAGTGTGGTTTACTCAACAAATCCCCCAAAGTATTTCCACTTTGAGCCATAGGGGGCGCCACAACTCTGCAAAACGTAACCGTTTGATGCAAAAACATGATTTTTGGGGGGATCACTCCTCTCAAATTGAAAAGCAGGTGATCTCAGGAGTGACATGACGATGTCATTGGCCCGCTACATTTGTGGGAGGGGCTTATTTATTTTAGTGGGAGGGGCCTATTTCTTCAAATCAAAACGCCATGTATCACGAACACAGGATCCAATCAGCACCAAATTCGAATGGCACGTCACGCGACCTCCGACGGTATTCCTCCAAGCATATTCCTCAAGTCCGGGCGGCGGCAACCTGCGACCGGCGACGGCGCAACCACACTTTGCAATTTCCCATAATTGCGACGCGTCTAGTTAGTGTGGTTGCCCGAATGGGCAACCAGACTATTGTTTTACAGAAACTTTATCTCTAGATAAACTTTTTTTCTATTCGCTACTCCTCCCACAGTTTATTTTTCCCAATTTAGTGCCATATGTCAAAATGACCGGCCTCACCGGGAATCGTGTGCTTGTATCTTGTTAAGAGATTGGTTGGATAGTTTTATTGATATTGATTTATTAGTGCATTAAATGTCCCCATCCACTTTAATGGAAAAGTGAAAAAACTCAAATTCAAGTATTTTTTTCTCAGAAACCGTAAGAGCTAGAGTTACCAGATTTGGAGGGGAGGTTTATAATTTAGTCCGAAATTATTTAAATAAATAATCACACCATTCGGCCTCATGGTGGCGCTATAACAGCCCACTTTACGTTTTTGGCCTATAACTTTTGAACCGTAGGTCCTAGAATAAAAATCTTTTTCCCCCTAGATTCCTTGGGTCATGACGCAACTCCCCATATAGGCCACGCCCATTTGCGTCAGGATAGATTTTCCGCCATTTTGAATTTTCTTCAAAACACACTTTTAGCTCCTCCTCCCACATATTTTCTCCAAATTTCACAAAAATCGGTACACATGATCTCTGGACCCATGCGATAATCTGGAGTGAAACAGAATTTTGATAGTCCATACCGTTCGTCCGTAAATGGCTTCCAAAGTTAGCGGAAGGGAACCGTTTTACAAAAAAGGCCACAAATCACTAACGAAACGTCCAGTCAATCCCAAATTTGAGTCACATATCGAGGGTGGTTTACTCAACGAATCCCCAAAAGTATTTCCACTTTGACCCATAGGGGGCGCCACAAATGCACAAAACGTAACCGTTTGATGCAAAAATATGATTTTTGGGGGGATCAATCCTCTCAAAATGAAATAAAAGTGATATCAGGAGTGACTAGACAATATGATTGGCCCTTTACATTTGTGGGAGGGGCCTATTTCCTAAAATCAAAACGGCATGTATCACGAAGGCAGGATCCGATTGACACCCGATTCGAATGGCACGTCACGCGGCCTCCGACGGTATTCCTCCCAGCTTATTCCCCGAGTCCCGGCGGCAGCGACCCGCGACTCGCGTCGGCGCAACCACACTTTGCAATTGCCCTGAATTGCGACGCGTCTAGTATTAACATTGTTCTTGAACAATGTTAATAAACAATATTTCAAACTGCATCTCCTCCCACAGTTTTTATTCCCCAATTTCGTGCCATATGTCAAAATGACCGTCTTGACCGGGAATCGTGCGCTTGTATTTTGCTAAGAGATTGGTTAAATAGTTTAATTGATATTGATGTATTAGTGCATTAAATTTCCCCATCCGCTTTAATGGAAAAGTGAAAAAACTCAAATTCAAGTATTTTTTTCTCAGAAACCGTAAGAGCTAGAGTTACCAGATTTGGAGAGGAGGTTCATAATTTAGTCCAAAATTATTATACATATAAATACATCATTCGGCCTCATGGTGGCGCTATAACAGCCCCCTTTACGTTTTGGCCTATAACTCTTGAACCGTAGGTCGTAAAATCAAAATTTATTTTCACCTAGATTCCTTGGGTCATTACGCAACTCCCTATATAGGCCACGCCCATTTGCGTCAGGATAGATTTCCCGCCATTTTTAATTTTCTTCAAAACACACTTTTTGCACCTTTTCCTACAAATTTGGTCCAAATCTCACACAAATCGGTATAGGTCATCTATGGACCCATGCGATAAATTTATCCAAACGGCATTATGATAGTCCTTACCGTTCGTCCGTAATTGGCTTCCAAAGTTAGTGGGAGGGGCCCGTTTTACCAAAAATGCCAAAAATCACGAACAAAACGTCCAATCGATCCCAAAGTTAAATCACATGTCGAGGGTGGTTTACTCAACAAATCACCAAAAGCATTTCCACTTTGATCCATAGGGGCCGACACAACTGCGCAAAACGTAACCGTTTGATGCAAAAACAGGATTTTTGGGGGAATCACTCCTCTCAAAATGAAAAGCAGGTGATCTCAGGAGTTACAGGACGTTGTCATTGGCCCGCTACATTTGTGGGAGGGGCCTATTTATTTAGTGGGAGGGGCCTATTTCTTAAAATCAAAACGCCATATATCACAAACGCAGGATCCAATCAGCACCAAATTCGAATGGCACGTCGCGCGGCCTCCGACGGTATTCCTCCAAGCGCATTCCTCAAGTCCCGGCGGCGCCGACCTGCGACCGGCGTCGGCGCAACCACACTTTGCAATTTCCCAGAATTGCGACCCGTCTAGTTAGTGTGGTTGCCCTAACAGGGCAACCAGACTATAGTTCTTGATGAATTTATTCTCCTTCCGGATAAACAATACTTCGGGCTGCTTCTCCTCCCACAGTTTTTATTCCCCAATGTTGTGCCATATCTCAAAATGACCGTCTTGACCTGGAATCGTGCGCTTGTATTTTTCTAAGAGATTGGTTAAATAGTTTAATTGATATTGATTTATTAGTGCATTAAATTTCCCCATCCGCTTTAATGTAAAAGTGAAAAAACTCAAATTCAAGTATTTTTTTCTCAGAAACCGTAAGAGCTAGAGTTACCACATTTGGAGGGGAGGTTCATAATTTAGTCCAAAATTATTTTTAAAAAAATCACACCAATCGGCCACATGGTGGCGCTATAACAGCCCCCTTTACGTTTTGGCTTATAACTCTTGAACCGTAGGTCGTAAAATCAAAATGTCTTTTTCCCTGGATTCCTTGGGTCACTACGCATCTCCCCATATAGGCCACGCCCATTTGCGTCTGGATAGATTTTCCGCCATTTTGAATTTTCTTCAAAACACACTTTTTGCTCCTTTTCCTACAAATGTTGTCCAAATCTCACACAAATCGGTACAGGTCATCTATGGACCCATGCGATAATCTGGACCTAAACAGAATTTTGATAGTCCATACCGTTCGTCCGTAAATGGCTTCCAAAGTTAGCGGGAGGGGCCCGTTTTACAAAAAAGCCCACAAATCACGAACAAAACGTCCAGTCAATCCCAAATTTGAATCACATGTCAAGTGTGGTTTATTCAACAAATCCCCCCAAAAAAATCCACTTTGATCCATAGGGGGCGCCACAAATGCTCAAAATGTAACCGTTTGATGCAAAAACCTTATTTTGGGGGGATCAATCCTCTCCAAATGAAACGCAAGTGATCTCAGGAGTTACGTGACAATGTAATTGGCACAGCCTCCGACGGTATTCCTCCCAGCGTATTCCTCGAGTCCCGGTGGCAGCGACCCACGACTAGCGTCGGTGCAACCACACTCTGCAATTGCCCTGAATTGCGACGCGTCTAGTATTAACATTGTTCTTGAACAATGTTAATAAACAATATTTCAAACTGCATCTCCTCCCACAGTTTTTATTCCCCAATTTCGTACCATATGTCAAAATGACCGTCTTAACCTGGAATCGTGCGCTTGTATTTTGCTAAGAGATTGGTTAAATAGTTTAATTGATATTGATTTATTAGTGCATTACATTTCCCCATCCGCTTTAATGTAAAAGTGAAAAAACTCAAATTCAAGTATTTTTTTCTCAGAAACCGTAAGAGCTAGAGATACCAGATTTGGAGGGGAGGTTTATAATTTAGTCCGAAATTATTGAAAAAATAATTCCACTAATCGGCCACATGGTGGCGCTATAAAAGTGCCCTTTACGTTTTGGCCTATAACTCTTGAACCGTAGGTCGTAAAATCAAAATGTCTTTTTCTCTGGATTCCTTGGGTCACTACGCATCTCCCCATATAGGCCACGCCCATTTGCGCCTGGATAGATTTTCCGCCATTTTGAATTTTCTTCAAAACACACTTTTTGCTCCTTTTCCTACAAATTTGGTCCAAATCTCACACAAATCGGTACACATGATTTCTGGACCCATGCAATAATCTGGACCGAAACAGAATTTTGATAGTCCATACCGTTCGTCCGTAAATGGCTTCCAAAGTTAGCGGGAGGGGCCCGTTTTACAAAAAAGCCCACAAATCACGAACAAAACGTCCAGTCAATCCCAAATTTGAATCACATGTCAAGTGTGGTTTACTCAACAAATCCCCAAAAGAATTTCCACTTTGATCCATAGGGGGCGCCACAAATGCTCAAAATGTAACCGTTTGATGCAAAAACCTTATTTTGGGGGGATCAATCCTCTCAAAATGAAACGCAAGTGATCTCAGGAGTTACGTGACAATGTAATTGGCACAGCCTCCGACGGTATTCCTCCCAGCGTATTCCTCGAGTCCCGGCGGCAGCGACCCGCGACTGGCGTCGGTGCAACCACACTCTGCAATTGCCCTGAATTGCGACGCGTCTAGTTAGTGTGGTTGCCCTAACAGGGCAACCAGACTATAGTTCTTGATGAATTTATTCTCCTTCCGGATAAACAATACTTCGGGCTGCTTCTCCTCCCACAGTTTTTATTCCCCAATGTTGTGCCATATCTCAAAATGACCGTCTTGACCTGGAATCGTGCGCTTGTATTTTTCTAAGAGATTGGTTAAATAGTTTAATTGATATTGATTTATTAGTGCATTAAATTTCCCCATCCGCTTTAATGAAAAAGTGAAAAAACTCAAATTCAAGTATTTTTTTCTCAGAAACCGTAAGAGCTAGAGTTACCACATTTGGAGGGGAGGTTCATAATTTAGTCCAAAATTATTTTAAAAAAAATCACACCAATCGGCCACATGGTGGCGCTATAACAGCCCCCTTTACGTTTTGGCTTATAACTCTTGAACCGTAGGTCGTAAAATCAAAATGTCTTTTTCCCTGGATTCCTTGGGTCACTACGCATCTCCCCATATAGGCCACGCCCATTTGCGTCTGGATAGATTTTCCGCCATTTTGAATTTTCTTCAAAACACACTTTTTGCTCCTTTTCCTACAAATGTTGTCCAAATCTCACACAAATCGGTACAGGTCATCTATGGACCCATGCGATAATCTGGACCTAAACAGAATTTTGATAGTCCATACCGTTCGTCCGTAAATGGCTTCCAAAGTTAGCGGGAGGGGCCCGTTTTACAAAAAAGCCCACAAATCACGAACAAAACGTCCAGTCAATCCCAAATTTGAATCACATGTCAAGTGTGGTTTATTCAACAAATCCCCCCAAAAAAATCCACTTTGATCCATAGGGGGCGCCACAAATGCTCAAAATGTAACCGTTTGATGCAAAAACCTTATTTTGGGGGGATCAATCCTCTCCAAATGAAACGCAAGTGATCTCAGGAGTTACGTGACAATGTAATTGGCACAGCCTCCGACGGTATTCCTCCCAGCGTATTCCTCGAGTCCCGGTGGCAGCGACCCACGACTAGCGTCGGTGCAACCACACTCTGCAATTGCCCTGAATTGCGACGCGTCTAGTATTAACATTGTTCTTGAACAATGTTAATAAACAATATTTCAAACTGCATCTCCTCCCACAGTTTTTATTCCCCAATTTCGTGCCATATATCAAAATGACCGTCTTGACCGGGAATCGTGCGCTTGTATTTTGCTAAGAGATTGGTTCAATAGTTTAATTGATATTGATTTATTAGTGCATTAAATTTCCCCATCCGCTTTAATGGAAAAGTGAAAAAACTCAAATTCAAGTATTTTTTTCTCAGAAACCGTAAGAGCTAGAGTTACCAGATTTGGAGGGGAGGTTCATAATTTAGTCCGAAATTATTAAAAAAATTATCACACCATTCGGCCACATGGTGGTGCTATAACAACCCCCTTTACGTTTTGGCCTATAACTCTTGAACCGTAGGTCGTAAAATCAAAATGTCTTCATCCCTGGATTCCTTGGGTCACTACGCATCTCCCCATATAGGCCACGCCCATTTGCGTCAGGATAGATTTTCCGCCATTTTGAATTTTCTTCAAAACACACTTTAAGCTCCTCCTCCCACATATTTTGTCCAAATTTCACACAAATCGGTACACATGATCTTTGGACCCATGCAATAAACATATCCAAACGGCATTTTGATAGTCCTTACCGTTCGTCCGTAAATGGATTCCAAAGTTAGCGGGAGGGGCCTGTTCTACATAAAAGGCCAAAAATCATGAACAAAACGTCCGGTCGATCCCAAATTGTAATCATATATCAAGGGTGGTTTACTCAACGAATCCCCAAAAGCATTTCCACTTTGATCCATAGGGGGTGCCACAACTGCGCAAAACGTAACCGTTTGATGCAAAAACATGATTTTTGGGGGGATCACTCCTCTCGAAATGAAAAGCAGGTGATCTCAGGAGTTACAGGACGTTGTCATTGGCCCGCTACATTTGTGGGAGGGGCCTATTTGTTTAGTGGGAGGGGCCTATTTTTTTTTATCAAAACGCCATGTATCACGAACGCAGGATCCAATCAGCACCAAATTCGAATGGCACGTCGCGCGGCCTCCGACGGTATTCCTCCAAGCGTATTCCTCAAGTCCCGGCGGCGGCGACCTGCGACCGGCGTCGGCGCAACCACACTTTGCAATTTCCCAGAATTGCGACCCGTCTAGTTAGTGTGGTTGCCCTAACAGGGCAACCAGACTATTGTTCTTGATGAACTTTATTATTATTCTATATAAACAATATTTCAAACTGCTACTCCTCCCACAGTTTTTATCCCCCAATGTTGTGCCATATCTCAAAATGACCGTCTTGACCTGGAATCGTGCGCTTGTATTTTGCTAAGAGATTGGTTAAATAGTTTAATTGATATTGATTTATTAGTGCATTAAATTTCCCCATCCGCTTTAATGTAAAAGTGAAAAAACTCAAATTCAAGTATTTTTTTCTCAAAAACCGTAAGAGCTAGAGTTACCAGATTTGGAGAGGAGGTTCATGATTTAGTCCGAAATTATTGAAAAAATAATTACACTAATCGGCCACATGGTGGCGCTAAAACAGCGCCCTTTACGTTTTGGCCTTTAACTCTTGAACCGTAGGTCGTAAAATCAAAATGTCTTTTTCCCTGGATTCCTTGGGTCACTACGCATCTCCCCATATAGGCCACGCCCATTTGCGTCAGGATAGATTTTCCGCCATTTTTAATTTTCTTCAAAACACACTTTTTGCACCTTTTCCAATTTTTTTTTTCCAAATCTCACAAAAATCGTTACACGTGATCTATGGACTCCTGCGATAAACCTATCCAAACGGCATTTTGATAGTCCTTACCGTTCGTCCGTAATTGGCTTTCAAAGTTAGTGGGAGGAGCCCGTTTTACCAAAAATGCCAAAAATCACGAACGAAACGTCCAATCGATCCCAAATTTGAATCACATGTCGAGGGTGGTTTAGTCAACAAATCCCCAAAAGCATTTCCACTTTGATCGATAGGGGGCGCCACAACTGCGCAAAACGTAACCGTTTGATGCAAAAACATGATTTTTGGGGGGCTCAAAATGAAAAGCAGGTGATATCAGGAGTTACATGACGATGTCATTGGCCCGCTACATTTGTGGGAGGGGCCTATTTATTTAGTGGGAGGGGCCTATTTCTTAAAATCAAAACGCCATGTATCACGAACGCAGGATCCAATCGGCACCAAATTCGAATGGCACGTCGCACGGCCTCCGACGGTATTCCTCCAAGCGTATTCCTCAAGTCCCGGCGGCGGCGACCCGCGACCGGCGTCGGCGCAACCACACTTTGCAATTGCCCTGAATTGCGACGCGTCTAGTTAGTGTGGTTGCCCTAACAGGGCAACCAGACTATAGTACTCTATACTCTTTATTCTTTCTAGATAAACAATACTTTGGACCGCATCTCCTCCCACAGTTTTTATTCCCCAATGTCGTGCCATATGTCAAAATGACCGTCTTGACCTGGAATCGTGCGCTTGTATTTTGCTAAGAGATTGGTTAAATAGTTTAATTGATATTGATTTATTAGTGCATTAAATTTCCCCATCCGCTTTAATGAAAAAGTGAAAAAACTCAAATTCAAGTATTTTTTTCTCTGAAATCGTAAGAGCTAGAGTTACCAGATTTGGAGGGGAGGTTCATAATTTAGTCCAAAATTATTGAAAAAATAATTACACCAATCGGCCACATGGTGGCGCTATAACAGCCCCCTTTACGTTTTGGCCTATAACTCTTGAACCGTAGGTCGTAAAATCAAAATTTCTTTTCACCTGGATTCCTTGGGTCACGACGCATCTCCCCATATAGGCCACGCCCATTTGCGTCTGGATAGATTTTTTTATATTGATTTATTAGTGCATTAAATTTCCCCATCCACTTTAATGGGAATTGCAAAAACTCCCATTCAAGTATTTTTTTCTCGGTAACCATAAGGGCTACAGTTACATGACTTGGAGGGGAGGTTAATAGATTATTGCAAAATTATTACAAAAAAAATCACACCAGTCGGCCACATGGTGGCGCTATAACAGCCCACTTTACCTTTTGGCCTATAACTCTTGAACCGTAGGTCGTAAAATCAAAATTTCTTTTTCCCTAGATTCCTTGGGTCATGACGCAGCTCCCCATATAGGCCACGCCCATTTGCGTCTGGATAGATTTTTTGATATTGATTTATTAGTGCATTAAATTTCCCCATCCACTTTAATGGGAATTGCAAAAACTCCCATTCAAGTATTTTTTTCTCGGTAACCATAAGGGCTACAGTTACATGACTTGGAGGGGAGGTTAATAGATTATTGCAAAATTATTACCAAAAAAATCACACCAGTCGGCCACATGGTGGCGCTATAACAGCCCACTTTACCTTTTGGCCTATAACTCTTGAACCGTAGGTTGTAAAATCAAAATTTCTTTTCCCCTGGATTCCTTGGGTCATGACGCAACTCCCCATATAGGCCACGCCCATTTGCGTCATGATAGATTTTCCGCCATTTTGAATTTTCTTCAAAACACACTTTTTGCTCCTTTTCCTACAAATTTTGTCCAAATCTCACACAAATCGGTAGAGGTCATCTATGGACCCATGCGATAAATATATCCAAACGGCATCTTGATAGTCTTTACCGTTCGTCCGTAATTGGCTTCCAAAGTTATTGGGAGGGGTCCGTTTTACCAAAAATGCCAAAAATCACAAACGAAACCTCCAGTCAATCCCAAATTTGAATCACATGTCAAGGGTGGTTTACTCAACGGATCCCCAAAAGCATTTCCACTTTGATCCATAGGGGGCGCCACAAATGCGCAAAATGTAACCGTTTGATGCAAAAACATGTTTTTTCAACCCACGGACAAAAGACCCCACCAAAACTCACCTTCTCTGTCTCGCGCGCGAGCTCACTTTCTCTCTGTCCCCCTCTGTCCCCCTCTCTCTCTGGAAAGCAATTGAATGGACGTGCTTGTGTGCGTCTTTTTTTCTTTTTGGCGGTTTGCGGCGTGGGCTGAGTTGATGATTTATATTCATTTTTAGCGGGCGGGTTGGGCTCCCGTGCAGGTCCGTGCATCACTACTCTGTATCAATTTGTGTAATGTTTGGATCAAATCTGTAGGAGTACTGTCATAAAAAATGGTTTTGCAAAAAGCGGCCTCCTCGTGGCGCTATAATGCATGCCGGACGGAGGGGGGCGAAGGACACACACAAGGACGGACAGACAAACGAACGGACAAGGTGCAAAACATAGTCTCGGCCATGCCTTTTGGCCTGGCGGAGACAACAACAAAGCATCATAATGTGTAAAGTACAAAAAACACAAATCCTAATTCAGGTGCCCACTCCTCCAGGTGCCCAGTTGTCCAGATGCCCACATGTCCCAAGTGCCCAGTTCCCATTTGTCCAGGTGCCCACATGTCCCTACTGCCCAGATGGTTTTGGTGCCCAGTTGTCCCTAGTGCCCAGTTGACTAGGTGCCCACATTTCCCTAGGTTTTGGTGCCCAGTTATCCCTATTGCCCGATGCGTTGTGAGCTTATCATGCTGTGTAAAGTACAAAAAACACAAATCCTAATTCAGGTGCCCATTCCTCCAGGTGCCCAGTTGTCCAGATGCCCACATGTCCCAAATGCCCAGTTCTCAGTTGTCCAGGTGCCCAAATGTCCCTACTGCCCAGATGGTTTTGGTGCCCAGTTGTCCCTAGTGCCCAGTTGTCCCTAGTGCCCAGTTGACCAGGTGCCCACATTTCCCTAGGTTTTGGTGCCCAGTTATCCCTAGTGCCCGATGCGTTGTGAGCTTGTAGATCTGCTATTTTCTAAAGATTTGTATACATTGTATGCATTTGAAAACTTGAAATGGGACATTCTGCATAATTAGTACTTTTACTTCTGGTACTTTAAGTATATATTTCTGGGAGAAATTAGGAATGTAACTGGCTTCTGTGTTTTTTGTATTATTATTATTATTATTATTATTATTATTATTATTATTATTATTATTGCTGTTATATATTTCGCTAACTTCTTCTTTTTAACTTTTAAATTAATAAAATGACGTTTGCATTTAAAACAAATGTATCTATTTTTGGTTAATACTTCAATGTCTTTTTGTTTGTTCTATGAAAGCAGCATCATTTTACATGCATTTCAGAGCCAACGGCTGCATCCGCTTTAGAAAGGATACGGAAATGGTTTACCTAAGTGTGTGTGTTTACGTGCACGCACGCATGCGTGTTCTTGTGTGTGTGTGTGTTTGCGTGCGCGTGTGTGTGTGTGTGTGTGTGTGTGTGTGTGTGTGTGTGTGTGTGTGTGTGTGTGTGTGTGTGTGTGTGTGTGTGCGCGTGTGCGTGTGCGTGTGCGTGTGTGTGTGTGTGTGTGTGTGGGGGGGGGGGGGTTCCTCCGAGTTGGAAACACTGGTGACGCGAGGTTCGTGGGGGGGAGGGGGTGCGACAGGGCTTGCCCGGACTTGTTCTGACGGTTCTGACCCTTTTGCCTGAGCAGACCAATCACAGCTCTTGCTGATTTTGTCCCTCCCCTTAGACTCACAGCATTCACACGCTTCCTTCTCACAAATCAAAATCCTGCGATAGCCACGGTCATTTTCTATTGGAAACGGATCTACTTGATTTAGCTTCATATTATATCATCGATCTACTTTGTTTTCTTCGGAAGACTTTCATTTCGTCGTCTTTTGTCTGAGGTGAGTAATATTACTTTATATATACACTTTTGTTTCGCTTTTTTTTGTTTATAACTCTGATGGCCTTGGATCACACGACGGTCATGGATGAACTTCAACCTGGTGTTTGCACATTCTCCCTTTTTGGACCCTACATCTACTTCAACGTTCAGATTTCAAACAAAGTTTTTATCCCATGGCCATGGATGTTATAATTATATATGGGCCCTCAGAAGTAGCCGTATCTTCCGTATTGTTCAATAAAAAAACATTTTAATCCGATCGCTGGCCATTTTCTCATAGTTGGCACCTCTATCAGAGTGCAGTACACCTACCAACCGATGGGGCCGCGTAGTTGAAAGCATGCGGACATGCTGAGAAAATGGCCACCGATCGGATTAAAATGCTTTTTATTTAACAATACTGAAGATACGGGTACTTCTGAAGGCCCGAACGGAATTGTTACATCCGTGGCCATGAGGTAAGCACTTTATATTTGAAATTTGAACGTGTATGTACATGTACGGGCCTTAAATGAATTAAGTGCAATCGCCAGTTTGTTGGTGACTTTGTTTTCATACAATCATGTCACCATCGACCGAGCCTCGATCTCCTGGCTTTTATTGTTTAGTTTTGCCATAACAATTCATTATATAACGCAGAATGCAGCTTTTAATCAACATTGCATTTGTTATATCTTGTCTGCTAAAATTGAGCTTGTAGATCTGCTAAAACTAACTTTAAGCAGCGACAGTTGATCTGAAACTAGGTTAAAAACAACAAGGATTCGTCAGCTAGGCTAACCGATGCTAACGGCTATAAATGTATGCTTACAACTTCCGCATGGCAGTGACGTCACACACAGCTCCTTGGAGCTTTGTTTGTGTCTGTCTCGACACAGACAGTTGGCAGGCATAGATAGATAAATATTCTGTTTGTACTTCTATCCACCCACTACAATTATTTGAAAACTACTTTAGTTGGTTGATTTTGATTATTATTTAAAAAACATTGGCTACATTAACCACTTAAGCCCTACTCAAACTTTTCTATTTGAAAATGGCAGATCTACAAGCTCACAATGCTATACATTGTGAGCTTGTAGATCTGCTATTTAACAATTATCTCTAAAATTGGCAGACTCTGTAGCCATGTGATAACAAGGCATTATACATATTTGAAAATAGGAGATCTACAAGCTCACTGTAAACTTGTAGCCTTTTTTAAATAGCTTATCTACAAGCTCACTTGTAGATCACTTGTGAGCTTGTAGATCTGCTATTGTCTATTGATATGCATGTACTTTCATAACTCTGTGTCTAAAATATTGTATTTCTTTTTTTACAGCTCTGGCTGTGGACCCAGGTGACAGACAGACCATCCCAGACCTACTGCAAGGTGTGTAACATCCTGATCCTATTTTCGATAACTATCTAATGTTGGCTTATTGACATTGTCTTGGGGTTGAATACTAGGTTATGGGGGTCTGTGGTCTAGTGCATAGGGTAAAAATGGAAGCTCTTTGACATTACAATAGTTTGAGAACCACTGGCATCCAGGTGACAAGTGCGTGTTGCTTCTAGTTTCTATAGAGTTGTCAGCTGACTGAAAGGTGATTAGAGGTGTTGTTAGGGGTTGAATAAATTGTGTGTGTGTGTGTGGTCACACATGGTCACACCACTTAACCTTTATTTAAAATAGCAGATCTACAAGCTGATTTTTTGAGCTTGTAGATCTGCTATTGTCCCTATATTGACATGCTCATGCCTTGTGCTCAGACTGTGTGTCTAATCTATCTGTGTACATTTGCGGTGTGAGTTTGTAATGTTTGGAAAATATAGGCTACACTAACCACTTCAGCCCTATTTAAACTTTGGCTATTTGAAAATAGCAGATCTACTAGCTCACAATGCGACGCGTTGAGCTTGTAGATCTGCTATTTTCCAATTATATCTCAAATTGGCAGACATCTGTAGCCATGTGATAACAAGGCATTATACATATTTGAAAATAGCAGATCTACAAGCTCACTGTAAGCTTGTTGCTTCATTTTAAATGGCTGATCTACATAGCTCACTTGTAGATCACTTCTGAGCTTGTAGATCTGCTATTGTCTATTATGCATGTACAGGTGACAAGTATGTGTTGCTTCAAGTTTCTATAGAGTTGTCAGCTGACTGAAAGGTGATAATAGGGGGGTGATTAGAGGTGTGGTTAGGGGTTGAATAAATGACCCATTGTTGATGCCATTTAACAGGCCCTGCGTCTCATCTGTGTCTGTCTTATCCATATGTGGCCAATTCTTCAGCACACTGACTTGTCTGGTTAAATTTTCAAGATCTATCTATCTGTTGGCAGTGATAGACAAATATTGTACTTGTAATCCACTACAATGTTTTGAAAACTTGAGTTACTTTGTAGATTTAGATTGTTGTTTAAAAAACATAGGCTACACTAACCCCTTCAGCCCTATTTAAACTTTGGCTATTTGAAAATGGCAGATCTACTAGCTCACAATGCGACACGTTGTGAGCTTGAGCTTGTACATTTGAAAATAGCTGATCTACAATCTCACAATGCGATGCGTTGTGAGCTTCTAAATCTGCTATTTTACAATTATCTCCCAAATTGGCAGACATCTGTAGCCATGTGATAACAAGGCATTATACATATTTGAAAATAGCAGATCTACAAGCTCACTGTAAGCTTGTTGCTTCATTTTAAATGGCTGATCTACATAGCTCACTTGTAGATCACTTCTGAGCTTGTAGATCTGCTATTGTCTATTATGCATGTACAGGTGACAAAGTATGTGTTGCTTCAAGTTTCTATAGAGTTGTCAGCTGACTGAAAGGTGATAATAGGGGGGTGATTAGAGGTGTGGTTAGGGGTTGAATAAATGACCCATTGTTGATGCCATTTAACAGGCACTGCGTCTCATCTGTGTCTGTCTTATCCATATGTGGCCAATTCTTCAGCACACTGACTTGTCTGGTTAAATTTTCAAGATCTATCTATCTGTTGGCAGTGATAGACAAATATTGTACTTGTAATCCACTACAATGTTTTGAAAACTTGAGTTACTTTGTAGATTTAGATTGTTGTTTAAAAAACATAGGCTACACTAACCCCTTCAGCCCTATTTAAACTTTGGCTATTTGAAAATGGCAGATCTACTAGCTCACAATGCGACACGTTGTGAGCTTGAGCTTGTACATTTGAAAATAGCTGATCTACAATCTCACAATGCGACGCGTTGTGAGCTTCTAAATCTGCTATTTTACAATTATCTCCCAAATTGGCAGACATCTGTAGCCATGTGATAACAAGGCATTATACATATTTGAAAATAGCAGATCTACAAGCTCACTGTAAGCTTGTTGCTTCATTTTAAATGGCTGATCTACATAGCTCACTTGTAGATCACTTCTGAGCTTGTAGATCTGCTGTTGTCTATTATGCATGTACAGGTGACAAGTATGTGTTGCTTCTAGTTTCTATAGAGTTGTCAGCTGACTGAAAGGTGATAATAGGGGGGTGATTAGAGGTGTGGTTAGGGGTTGAATAAATGACCCATTGTTGATGCCATTTAACAGGCACTGCGTCTCATCTGTGTCTGTCTTATCCATATGTGGCCAATTCTTCAGCACACTGACTTGTCTGGTTAAATTTTCAAGATCTATCTATCTGTTGGCAGTGATAGACAAATATTGTACTTGTAATCCACTACAATGTTTTGAAAACTTGAGTTACTTTGTAGATTTAGATTGTTGTTTAAAAAACATAGGCTACACTAACCCCTTCAGCCCTATTTAAACTTTGGCTATTTGAAAATGGCAGATCTACTAGCTCACAATGCGACGCGTTGTGAGCTTGAGCTTGTACATTTGAAAATAGCTGATCTACAATCTCACAATGCGACGCGTTGTGAGCTTCTAAATCTGCTATTTTACAATTATCTCCCAAATTGGCAGACATCTGTAGCCATGTGATAATAAGGCATTATACATATTTGAAAATAGCAGATCTACAAGCTCACTGTAAGCTTGTTGCTTCATTTTAAATGGCTGATCTACATAGCTCACTTGTAGATCACTTCTGAGCTTGTAGATCTGCTATTGTCTATTATGCATGTACAGGTGACAAGTATGTGTTGCTTCAAGTTTCTATAGAGTTGTCAGCTGACTGAAAGGTGATAATAGGGGGGTGATTAGAGGTGTGGTTTGGGGTTGAATAAATGACCCATTGTTGATGCCATTTAACAGGCCCTGCGTCTCATCTGTGTCTGTCTTATCCATATGTGGCCAATTCTTCAGCACACTGACTTGTCTGGTTAAATTTTCAAGATCTATCTATCTGTTGGCAGTGATAGACAAATATTGTACTTGTAATCCACTACAATGTTTTGAAAACTTGAGTTACTTTGTAGATTTAGATTGTTGTTTAAAAAACATAGGCTACACTAACCCCTTCAGCCCTATTTAAACTTTGGCTATTTGAAAATGGCAGATCTACTAGCTCACAATGCGACGCGTTGTGAGCTTGAGCTTGTACATTTGAAAATAGCTGATCTACAATCTCACAATGCGACGCGTTGTGAGCTTCTAAATCTGCTATTTTACAATTATCTCCCAAATTGGCAGACATCTGTAGCCATGTGATAACAAGGCATTATACATATTTGAAAATAGCAGATCTACAAGCTCACTGTAAACTTGTTGCCTTATTTTAAATAGCCAATATACAAATTCACTTGACAGCTTGTCACTACATGCATTTACTTTTATAATTTTTTCTAAATACTGTATTTTTGATTGAAAATTTCAGCTGTGGCGTGGCTGTACACCGGACCTGATATCTTGGCCAACACAGCAGTGGACTGAGGGGACCATCCCAGACTGCACTACTGCAAGGTTTGTTTAACATAACATGACACATGTGCAAATCAAAGCGTTTTAGATCTAACTATCTAATGTTGGCATATGGAAATTGTCTTGGGGTCAATCCATTGTCAGTTATTAAGGAGACATTGCCAATATATATACTCTATTTAGTTTAACTCTTTGACTGCCATATCAATAGTGTGCCAGTGCTGTCAGCAAAAACGGTAAATCATGGAATAATCTCTGTGACCGCCGTCCTCACAGAGATCGGCGCATTACATGCATGGGGTTATCAAGATTCCAAGAGGGGTCCCCAAATTATTTTACACATGTTGTCCAAACATGACGCTAATCGGTACACAGTATCTATATTGTCATTAAACGAAACTGGTCTTTTAGATTTGTCATATTCCATCCTGATTGGCTAAGATTGGCTTCCAAAGTTTGCAGGAATGCTCCGTTTTGAACAAAATGCCTCAAATCATGAACACGGCGTACAATTTCTGTGACATTTTGCACGCACATTCCCACTAGGCAGAGGAAGAAATGCCACTTGAAAAATGTCACGTCAGCCTCATGGTGGCGCTAAAGCAGGTCGATTCATGTTTTTACCTATAACTGCACCGATCTGTGTAAAACTTTGTATGCACACTCCCTAGTGGCCAAGAAAAAGCCTTTGCCCTGCATTTTTCACATCTGCCTTTTATAGCTAAGATTGACATCTAAAGTGTGCAAGAGTGGCCTATTTTGAACAAAATACCGCAAATCATTGTAGCACCGTCTGATTGCGGTGAAACTTTGCACGCACATTCACACTACTTTGAGATACAAGTGCCACCCTTTTAACATTGCCCTATTATAGCTCCATCAGGAGGCCGATTTTTGCGAAACAATTGTTTTCAAATTAGTCCCACAAATGTTGTCCAAACATCACGCAAATCGGTACACATTATCTTCATAGTCAAGTGATCAAAAACAAATCTGTCCAGTTTTTCATATTCATCCTGATTGACGTATTCCAAACATTGCTGGCCCACAATAACGACCTAACCTGGTAGAGACCTCTTGGAGCACTTTCTCTAATTACATTCTGTTTCCACACATTTTTAAAAGGTAATAGGATCCAATTTAGTCAAAGCTGTCAGCCATTCTTAATCAAATAATTCAAATGGAATAAAACAAAATGGTTACTTCATTACTCTACAGATAAATAGTAACATTAGTGTTTGCAACAGTAAACTTATGAATTAATGCATTATTTTCCCACACTGCTATACCTATTATAAACTATGCAGATGATATGCGTACTTCAATTCTATGGTGTACTCATCATATACATAATCTTTGGTAGACATATATGCTTATGTAATACTTTCTGTCTTTAGTTCTACTTTTCCAAATGTTTTGGTTAATATTGTATAAAATCTTGAATAGTTAAAGTTCAACAAGGGAATGTCAGGGCTATGTCTGTCATAGCCATAATTGCATGAATGGTAGATGTATATAAATAAAATAAGCACCATACATACAAATGCAGCTGTTAGATTGCTAACACACCAATAATGCACATTATGGAAAGATGAAAGAAGTCAACGCAGTCAGAGAAATGACTTCATATATACCGATACTTGATCATAGACAAAGATTTTCATTAAAAAATTGCCCTTTAAACAGCCATAACTACAGTTCCGAGCATGCTTAACGCCCCAAACTTGGTAGGTGCTATAGCAGTGTAAAACACTTTAAATGACCATGCTTCAGTGACCAACGCTCTTAGCAGCGCAACATAGGACTAGGTTTGAAGGCTGCGCAGCGGCCTGAAAATCTACTGTCATAAAATGGCACACACGGTTTTTACACAAGAATATAACGGTAGAAAAAAATAATCTAACAAGTAATTATATTGTAAAACTATAGCGCTAGTCTGAAATTGTTCTTTTTTTTATTCTAGTGTTCATCAGATCGAAACAGCTGCTCTGGTTGACTTTTTAACGGTAAGTAAGTTGATTCTTGATGCCTAGAGTGATTTGTGACTAATGCTACACTAGTATTGAAGGTTGAAGGTTGTTTTTTGTTAAAGAGTGTACATTTTCATAAAAGTTCAGATCTAAAACTTGGTGACATCATGCCTCGTCGTGGAAAGAAATCTATTGCTAAAAAGAAATGCTGGGATGCTAAGTTGGCCCATACAGATTCACCAAACAGTTGCACAGAGGTCGATGAAGGGACACAAAAGACATTTAGTCCAGCCATGGAGACTGTGGTAGAAACAGCTCAGCAACATGCACAGTCTGATGTTGAAGAACAAGACAACATTGTCGAGGCCATGGACCTTTCCAACAATGACCCTGTACAACAAGCATGCACCGTACCACCTTCTGTCAAATCTGTGCAGGCATCCAAAAGCCAAAATCATCATAAGTTTTCCCAAATGTCAAAGAATCGGCAGTGTACATGCATGGGTCTGACATTTTTGGCACACCAACATGAAGGTCTTGACTTGAAGATGGATGATCTTGACAAGATACTGGACAAGGGAGACAGTCTGTATAAAAGAACAATAGAACAACTAAAAAGACAAAAGCTGTTTAAGTCATGCCAGCTGACAATGGAGGAAGTACCTCTCAAGGTGGAAACGGAACACAATACGTACTCCGTGAAAAAATCTAGCGTGGACATGGGATATATGAGAGCTGAGGGAGAGCCCTACCGACGGCATTGGTGGCTGAAGCTTCAGGAAAGACTTAAGTGTCTGTCTGAGAATGTCAAATATGCACTCCTAACAGTATCACCACACACCATTGCCGTTTTTAGAGACAGGTCTGGAAGATATGGACTGTTTGACTCTCATCAGAGAAGTGCTGATGGCCTACCTTTGCCTGGAGGAAAAGCTGTAATGATGACCTTCACTCAGTTGGATGATCTGTTCGCTAAGATTGACCAGCTAATTGACTTCTCACATTCATCGAACAAGATTGACCAAATGCAGTTTGACTTCATGCCAGTGACATTTGAACAGACAAATGCTCGGTCACCCCATCTGTCAACAGTGCAAGTTCATCCTGACAACCTGCATCACAAAGAGCCTGTCGATCAAACTAGCCAGGATGAAACAAACGCTGGACCTCCAATCACCAAGCATTCTCTGCAGGCAGGCCATTCACCATCAACACAAGTGATGTCAGACACTACAAATGAAAGAGCCAACAAAATGAGTCAACAACGGAAACGGAAAATAATGAGGAGACTGCAATCTGATACCAAGGAAAAACCGAGGACTCCAAGGAAGGAATACATGAACAAATACATTGCCATGAGATGTATAACGGATACAAAATTCAAGGAACGGCAAAAACAATTCAAGAAGGCATATGACAACAGGAGATTTAGTGAAGATGAAGAATTCAGAGCGAAGAAGTCGGCTTATGGCAAAAGGAGGTTGGTTAGAGAGAAGAACTCGGCTTCTAAAAAAAGGAGGTACAATAAAGATGAGGTGTTAAGAGGGAAAAAGAAGGCTTATGTGAACAAGAGGTTCAGAGTAGATCAGGAGTTCAGGGAACGCATGAAGTCCTACATGGCCCGCAGATGCAAAACGGACCCATTCTTCAAGATGCGCCGTGACATCCGACGTTCAATGAGAATAAGAAATAGATACAAGGACTTATGTGATGTCCTGCGCAAACGGGGCATTGCTGTAGAAGCGAGTAAAGATTTAGATACTGTGAGGATAGATTTAGCTCCCGCACCCCAACAGAATGAGCTACTACAAGGCGCTATAGCGAGTTTCCAGAAAGTCATAAAACATGGACCAACTTTTGTGTGCACAACGTGCCATCGGACTCTTTTCGCTGGTCAAGTGAATGTTTGTCATCGGTCAAATTACACGATCAAACCCGCCGTGGTTGCTGCCTGCTTAACAGGCAAATACCTTCATTCGTGTGATGATCAATGTGGAGGGCCGGAAGATTGCACTGTACCCGAAGAAAGGCGAAAAGAGTGGATTTGTCAATGCTGTCACAAAAGTGTAGTAGCAGGAAGAATGCCACGCTTGGCTGTCGCAAACAACCTGGAACTTGCACCCATTCCTCCAGAGCTCCGCCAACTCAATGTGCTGGAAAGACAAATATCGGCAATAGACATACCATTTGCCAAGATTCTCACACTTCCTAAAGGCAAACAGAGTGCTATATATGGTGCTGTGGTGTGCGTGCCAGCAGATGTGGAAACCACAGTAAACACCCTACCCAGAAGGCTCGACTCATCCCGTTTGTACAGGGTGAAACTGAAGAGACGTCTGCGGTACAAAGGCCATCATTTGTTTCACACTGTCAATATGACCAATGTCTTACTGGGCTTGAGGAAACTCATCGAGACACACCCCGACTACAAAAACATCACAATCCGAGATGATGAGAGCATCAACGATGAAAATGTGGAGGGCCAGCTTGAAGACCTACCCACTGTTGAACTTGAAGACCTACCCACTGTTGAACAGACAGGCACAGACGAAGTCATGGACAGTTGTGACGACGCCGAAATGATGGAAGTAGCCGATGCGACTGAAACTCTCGACCCATCCCAGCAGTGGGTGGATCAACATCCACCCACTGCCCAAGATGAGCAAGATGCGCTGAGACCTGGACATGGCCTGGACAGTTGCTTGGAACCGGATGACATTGGACAAGAGACAATGACATACGGAGATGGCATATTCTGCATCGCCCCAGCTGAAGGAAACAGGCCTGTCAGCTATAGCACAGCCCCTAACCTCGAAGCAAGGGCCTTCCCTACATTGTTTCCAACTGGAGAGAACACGTTGGATCGTAAGAGAAAGCTCAAACTGACACCAAGCAGGTACTTCAACGCAAGGCTTTTCAATGTTGATGATCGTTTTGCGAGAGACCAAAGCTATCTCTTTTTTGCCCAGTTTGTTACAGAGACCCACTTGGCAAAAAACACCATCTCAATTCAATTGAGGAAGGGCAAACCCTTTAGCAAGGATGGTCGCAGGATCTCCAACAAGATGTTGCAGGACAAGCATGAAGTTGAGAGACTGGTCAGAAACCGGGATGCAACAAGGTTCATGCAACCCCTGAGGGGGACGCCAGCCTACTGGCAGAAGACCATGTATGATTTATTTGCCATGGTCCGTCAGTTAGGCCCACCTACCTTCTTTTTGACCTTAAGTGCTGCAGAATTCAGATGGCCAGAGGTCATAACGGCAATAAAAGCACAGCAAGGCCAAATTGTGGATTTTGACAAGCTGGACTGGAATGAGAAGTGCGACATCCTCAGAAGCAATGCAGTGACTACCATGCGAATGTTTGACAAGCGAGTTCGTTCTGCGTATACAAAACTGCTGTTGTCTGATGCTCGCCCAATCGGACACGTCATAGACTGGTTCCATAGAATCGAGTATCAAAACCGGGGTTCGCCGCATGTTCACGCCTTAATGTGGGTAGCCGACGCCCCCAAACTTGGAGAAGACTCGGACGAGAAGATATGCGAATTTGCGGACCGCTACATTTCGTGCCAGCTGCCTGATCCAAACGAAAATCCTGTGCTTCACCGAATTGTCCAAGAAGTTCAGATGCACAGCAAAAACCACACAAAGTCCTGTAAGAAAGGTAACAAGACATGCAGGTTTGGATTCCCCAAGGCACCAGTGGACACAACCTGGTTAACTAACCCAACGCCAGTTGATCCAATGGAGGAAGTCACGGATGAAAACGAAAGGGGCGCAACAGGAGGAAATGAAGGAGCAAACGAAAGTGCAAAGAGGAGTACCGAAGGCATAGGCAAACAACAGAGGGCAAGAGCACAAGCTGCTTTGGCCAAACTCAAACCTCTGTATGATCTACTTCTGGACTTGCCATCAGAACTGACCGATCTCTCAGAGTTGCTGGCAAAGTGCAATTTGACTCACGAAGAGTACGACAGCTATCTTGAAGACTTGAGGAATGTCCAGGTCCTCTTGATGAAGCGTGGAGTCAAGGACTGCTATGTGAACAACTACAACCCAGTTTTGCTGGAGGCCTGGAATGCCAACATGGATATCCAGTTTGTCCTGGACCACTTTGTTTGCATCTCATACATGCTGTCCTACATATCCAAGGCCGAACATGAGATGGGTGAGCTTCTGAAACAAGTAGTCGAAGGCATAGACCCCACAAAAGTGACCGAAAGGGGTGCAATGAACGAACTTGTTCACGCATATGTGAAAAACAGACAGGTTAGCTCTCAGGAGGCAGTGGCCCGAACTTGCAGCTTGCAATTGAAGGAATGCTCCCGCGAAGTTGTCTTCCTCCCGACGGATGACAATGCAATGAAAATGAGCCTCCCGCTCAGCTTGCTGCAGAAAAGACCAGCCGATTCGAACCAAGTGTGGATGTCAGGGCTTCTTGACAAATACAACGCCAGACCCAAAACACTGGTGTTTGACAACATGTGTCTAGCAGAATTTGCATCCGAGTACAGGATTGTGTACGGTAGCGAAGCAAAAAAGCCAGATTGCCTGAAGCTGTCTGACAACATGGGAACCATTAAGAAGCGCTCGACGGATGGCCGACCCGCGGTTATCAGATACGCGAAGTTCTCGGAACAGAAGGACCCCGAGAAATACTTCGGCAACTTGCTGAAGGCTTACCTTCCGCATCGCTATCAGACCACACTGAAAACCGCAATCTTCCCCACCTACAAGGAGTTCTACGACTCTGCGTCTGTGAAAATACCTGGACAAAAATGGACATGCCGCGCAAATGCCATTGTTGATGAGAACAAAATGAGGTATGAAAAACACAGCAAATCGATGGAAGAAGCATTAGAGGAATTCATGAAGCATGGCCCTGCGGAAGATGCGTGGGCCAACATTGCCCCAGAAAATGAGCTCGAGCGGATGGAATGTCTTGCCGAACAAGATCAAGATCCACAGGCAGACGACGAACAAGACGACGTCCCAGAGTTCAGTTGTCAAGAGGTGGGTACAATTGTTGGTCACAGGGTATCGGCTCCGCAAATGAGCCTCGATTATCTGCGTTCAATGTGTCGAAACCTCAACCGGACTCAAGCCTCCATCTTTCACTCTGTACGTGAATGGTGCTTCAAGAGCGTACTCGACCAGAAACCCGAACCCTTCTTCTTCTTTGTCACTGGGGGTGCTGGAACTGGCAAATCACACCTGATCAAGTGCATCTACGGTGAGGCAACACGGATTCTCCGTCGACTCCCCAGACTGTTTGAGGAGACGGATGCATCCATGCCCACAGTGCTGCTGTCTGCGTTTACAGGAACTGCGGCATACAACATCGCGGGAAACACACTGCATTCCCTGTTGAAGTTGCCAAGAAAACTGAAACCACCCTACATAGGACTGGGAAACAAATTGGATGACGTGAGGGCAAAGCTGGGAAATGCGGAGATCATCGTCATAGATGAGGTGTCGATGATTTCAAAGGCTATGTTTATCTACATCCACTGGAGACTGCAAGAGATTAAAGGCAGTAAGAGGCCATTCGGCGGCATGTCGGTACTTGTAGTAGGCGACTTTTACCAGCTCCCTCCAACGTCAAGTGGGAAACCGCTCTGTGTGCTCGAGGAAGGCAAACCGGACCTTCTGCTCGAACACTTTCAGATGATCACGTTGACCGAGATCATGCGACAGAAAGATGATCTGCCCTACGCAGAGCTTCTGAATAGGTTGAGAGTCAAAGCGAAGAAGGATCCGCTGAGTGACGGAGACAAAGCACTCCTTGCTCAGAGAGTGACTGTGCGTGACCGTTGTCCTAAGGATGTTGTGCACATCTTCGCAACCAACAAAGAGGTGTCCGAACACAACGCCAAATCTTTGTCTGCGCTCCACAGCCACATCGTCAACATACCCGCGGAAGACTACAAGCAAGTCCATAACCACAAGACTCGCCTTGCCAGTCCCTGTACAGGAGAGCAGAACGATCTTCTTGACAACTTGCAGGTTGCAGAAGGCGCCCCAATCGTGATCATCAGGAACATAGATGTGGAGGATGGCCTTGTGAACGGGACATTTGGCAAGATGGCTAGTGTAGAGATGCACGTAAACGAGGACGGGAGTAGAGTAGCCAAGCTTTGGCTTGTAGTAGACAAGCCTGAAGCAGGACAGAAATACCGGAAAACTACACCTGGCAGTACACAAGTGTACGTCGAGAGATATGAGGAACACCTGAGCAATAACACGCTTCGTAGGCAATTTCCCATCAAGTTGGCATATGCTTGCACAGCTCACAAAGTCCAAGGCATGACTACACAATCTGCTGTGGTTTCCTTGAAACGGATCTTCCAACCAGGCATGGCCTACGTTGCCCTCAGTAGGACAACGTCATTGCAAGGATTGCACATCATTGACTTCGATGCGAAGAAAATCTATGCTGATCCTGCAATCACAGCTGCCCTGGAATCCATGAAGACCGCCTCACTGGACAGTGTTATGCCACTGTTGAAGTATCGAGAGACGACAGGCCAGGCGCAAACACTCGCGATTGTCCATCACAACACGCAAAGTTTACCGGCACACATTCAGGACATCAAAAAACATCACGAACTGACCCATGCAGATGTCCTGTGCTTGACCGAGACGCATCTCACCGGCTCCTTTGTGGCTGACAGTCTCCAATTGGATGGATACACCATGTTCAGCCGCAACAAGCACATCTCGTACACCAGCCGTCCTGAACGTGCAGAACAGAATGGCGGTGGCGTCGCTGTGTATGTGAAGGACCATTTCCAGGCATGTGAAAAGCGTTACCTACACAATGTGACAAACCTCGAGTTTGTGGTCGTCAAGATAGAGTCCCCTGTCAAGCTTCTGATCGCTGCAGTGTACAGACCACCACGTTACGATGACCCGTTCATGGAAAATCTGAAGGCGCTTCTGGACTCCTTAGAAGTGATGGACCACCATCCCATCGTAGTCTGTGGTGATTTCAACGAAAATCTACTGGCCAGTGTAGGTACTCCGATAGCGATGCTGCTCGAGTCCAGAGGATACACACAACTGATCAAGGAGAAGACTACTGACAAAAACACGCTGTTGGATCACATTTACATCTCAAGACCAGAGCAATGTCTACAGTCTGGAGTACTACGTACGTACTACAGCTACCATGATCCTGTGTATTGCGTATTATCCTCCGATCAGGACTAGTGCACAGCCTGCAAGACAAGCTTGCAAACACTGGAACCATGTAGACCTTAGTTTCAAGGACATCGTGCTCTTTCCCACCAAACGCATTCTGACCTGCTCTTATAAATCACATCTGCCGCACTCAATAACAAAAGGATTGCGAACAATGGAACCTCTTGATCACCAACCCTGTCATTGGATATATCACTGGAACATGTGAATGAGCTGCCCAAATAGTGGTCACCAGAGATGATCGTTTGACGGTATGAACTATTCATAGCCAACGCTACATCATTCTCTGGTGCCACTCCAGCGCAAAGTCTCATCTGCCACACTAAATAACAAACGGATTGCGAACAATGGAACCTCTTGATCACCAACCCTGTCATTGGATATATCACTGGAACATGTGAATCAGCTGCCCAAGTAGTGACCGGGCCTCATCGTAGCCGCACCTATACTTTGGAATCTCCCATTACGCAGCAGCCAAATCTCACCTTTTTTCTCTTGTCGCTAGTATTATTCATATTGTAGCATTGTTTTGTCTTTTTTCATAATTACTGATTGTGAAGCATTTGTTTGAAAAGAACACTAACACTTGTTTCCCTGTTTTTCAGAAGCCGTCCAGCACTGATATTGTTTTTGCCTTTAACCTTTTTCTACATTTCAGGAATGTTCTTTGTGAATAATTGTCATATTTCTAATTGTCATTTATGTTGTGGCTCGTGAACCGGTAGTACCCAATTTCTATAAACACAATATTGGCCATCCCTGGATTTAATAACAAACTCACATAAAATAATCAATTCTAAAAAATGCATAACAAACTATTTTGGATTGTATACTGCCTTTTCATGACCCACTACCTTATATTTACATGTGCATGTTGTAAATGTTTTAACTCACCATTTGTTTTTAGGGCTGTAAGACTGTAACACTTATTAGGACTAAATTATTTTTTAATAAATGTTGTCAAAAAATTTAATTTTATTCAAACAGACAATATACAAGCATTAAAATAGGACTTAATTTCTTAATTAAACTAATAAATGTAATCCCAAAATAATTATGGAAAATGTTACACATTGATTCATTGATAAATACAAAATTAGATATCTACAAAATACACTTTGAGATAATTCACTTAATCAATATAGTTGCGGCCCTAAAAGTTTTACTTATTTTTCAGAATGTTACATTTATTAGTTTGTTTAATATATTTACCAGGAGCTTGCTTGATCGCCTTTTTTAACAAAGGGGTCGGTGCAAGAATTTTTTTCCCCGTGCACTCCTAAATTGGCTGAAATAGGAGGCGGGTTTTTTGCTTCACCCTGGAAAATATTGAAATTACTTAAAGGTTAGAATATAATTTTGGACAATAACAGTAATAGTAGTAATAATAATAACCATTATAGCATCAATAATATATCTGTCAATAATAAACTGTTTACAGGCATTGTAATAGTTATCATAAAATATAATTGTTTAATTGTCACTAATAACTCATATTAACCTATATATAGAATCATAAAATATGACCATAATTACATATATAATCATAATAACTATAGTAAAAATAATTGATAGGACATTATACCAAATATATTAATGGTGTTGCTTACAGTAAAGGTACCAATAATACAATTGTGTTAATAAATACTTTAAACTATATCTGCTCTGCTTTGTCTCTACTTATTTTTCTTTTTGCCATGTGTTTGAAAAGTGAATCTATATGTTTGGTAATGTATTTAGTCACATGTATTTAACATTTACAATGAATACAGATGTGTGTTTTTAAATTTTGTATTACTATTCACAATCAGAAGGGTTCTTCACTACTAAAGCTGAACAAAAAGGGAAACTTTGGAATGTAACATCTCATTAATGCCTAAACCCATACACATATGAACATAATATACACAAGTTGTTCGTTTAACTGACAATAATTCTTGCCTTCTATAATTTGGTGTTTTAAGCTTGTAATTGAAAGTGTCAGACTATAATCTCTGCCTGCTGGACAAAATGGACTTCAATCCCTCTACTGTGTGTAAAATTGTGAAGCAATCTACATGGACATTAGAGCTTATCCAAAACTCCTGCCTGGTGATGACAAGTCTGTCACAATGTAGGCTAAACAATAGTTTATCATTGTGGTATTGACACCATTAAGTAACACTGATGTGCCTGATATGCTGGGGAGTATCTATCTTACAATATACAAAATGGTATGGCTACTAGCCAGGTCGACAAGTATCGTAATGGTTCCACATGTATTATATGGTGAGACATTCACAAGTACATTACAAGGTATTTAATATCTATTATCAGGCTGGGGAAAAAAAGGTGCTGAATCTTATACTAAAAACATGACATAATATAAGTGTGGGGAAAACGTGAAATGTCTTCTCTGAGTATTTACAACTTGTTTGCAAATCGCAGATATGCCATTTACTCTATATACACAGGGTATTTTCTCCTCACAATGTCTCAGATCAGAACAATAAGGGGAAAAAAATGGCAAGTCTGCTTTAATAATTTATTTTGAGACCTATAACACCATCTGTTCCACTGGGGACTGAACTGTGAACTACTATGTGACGATGGATTCCTTGGACCCCCATGGCCGCAACCCAGAACTCTGCGTCGGCGCAACCACACTTTGCAATTGCCCTGAATTGCGACGCGTCTAGTTAGTGTGGTTGCCCTAACAGGGCAACCAAACTATTGTTATAGAGAAACTGAAAAACTTTAGACCGCATCTCCTCCCACAGTTTTTATCCCCCAATGTTGTGCCATATCTCAAAATGACCGTCTTGACCTGGAATCGTGCGCTTGTATTTTGCTAAGAGATTGGTTAAATAGTTTAATTGATATTAATTTATTAGTGAATTACATTTCCCCATCCACTTCAACGGAAAATGGGAAAATTAAAAAACTAGATTTCAAGTATTTTTTTCTCAGAAACCGTAAGAGCTAGAGATACCAGATTTGAAGGGGAGGTTCATAATTTAGTCCGAAATTATTTAAAAAATAATCAAACCATTTGGCCTCATGGTGGCGCTATAACAGTCCACTTTACGTTTTGGCCTATAACTCTTGAACCGTAGGTCATAGAATAAAAATATTTTTTGCCTTAGATTCCTTGGGTCATGACGCAGCTCCCCATATAGGCCACGCCCATTTGCGTCAGGATATATTGTCCGCCATTTTGAATTTTCTTCAAAACACACTTATTGCTCCTTTTCCTTCAAATTTTGTCCAAATCTCACACAAATCGGTACACGTGATCTATGGACCCATGCGATAAAGATATCCAAACGGCATTTTGATAGACCTTACCGTTCGTCCGTAAATGGCTTCCGAAGTTAGCGGGAGGGGCCCGTTTTACAAAAAAGCCCACAAATCACGAACGAAACGTCCGGTCAATCCCAAATTTAAATCACATGTCGAGGGTGGTTTACTCAACAAATCCCCCAAAGCATTTCCACTTTGATCCATAGGGGGCGCCACAGTCCTTATTAGTGTGGTTGCCCTAACAGGGCAACCAAACTATTGTTATAGAGAAACTGAAAAACTTTAGACCGCATCTCCTCCCACAGTTTTTATCCCCCAATGTTGTGCCATATCTCAAAATGACCGTCTTGACCTGGAATCGTGCGCTTGTATTTTGCTAAGAGATTGGTTAAATAGTTTAATTGATATTAATTTATTAGTGAATTACATTTCCCCATCCACTTCAACGGAAAATGGGAAAATTAAAAAACTAGATTTCAAGTATTTTTTTCTCAGAAACCGTAAGAGCTAGAGATACCAGATTTGAAGGGGAGGTTCATAATTTAGTCCGAAATTATTTAAAAAATAATCAAACCATTTGGCCTCATGGTGGCGCTATAACAGTCCACTTTACGTTTTGGCCTATAACTCTTGAACCGTAGGTCATAGAATAAAAATATTTTTTGCCTTAGATTCCTTGGGTCATGACGCAGCTCCCCATATAGGCCACGCCCATTTGCGTCAGGATATATTGTCCGCCATTTTGAATTTTCTTCAAAACACACTTATTGCTCCTTTTCCTTCAAATTTTGTCCAAATCTCACACAAATCGGTACACGTGATCTATGGACCCATGCGATAAAGATATCCAAACGGCATTTTGATAGACCTTACCGTTCGTCCGTAAATGGCTTCCGAAGTTAGCGGGAGGGGCCCGTTTTACAAAAAAGCCCACAAATCACGAACGAAACGTCCGGTCAATCCCAAATTTAAATCACATGTCGAGGGTGGTTTACTCAACAAATCCCCCAAAGCATTTCCACTTTGATCCATAGGGGGCGCCACAGTCCTTATTAGTGTGGTTGCCCTAACAGGGCAACCAAACTATTGTTATAGAGAAACTGAAAAACTTTAGACCGCATCTCCTCCCACAGTTTTTATCCCCCAATGTTGTGCCATATCTCAAAATGACCGTCTTGACCTGGAATCGTGCGCTTGTATTTTGCTAAGAGATTGGTTAAATAGTTTAATTGATATTAATTTATTAGTGAATTACATTTCCCCATCCACTTCAACGGAAAATGGGAAAATTAAAAAACTAGATTTCAAGTATTTTTTTCTCAGAAACCGTAAGAGCTAGAGATACCAGATTTGAAGGGGAGGTTCATAATTTAGTCCGAAATTATTTAAAAAATAATCAAACCATTTGGCCTCATGGTGGCGCTATAACAGTCCACTTTACGTTTTGGCCTATAACTCTTGAACCGTAGGTCATAGAATAAAAATATTTTTTGCCTTAGATTCCTTGGGTCATGACGCAGCTCCCCATATAGGCCACGCCCATTTGCGTCAGGATATATTGTCCGCCATTTTGAATTTTCTTCAAAACACACTTATTGCTCCTTTTCCTTCAAATTTTGTCCAAATCTCACACAAATCGGTACACGTGATCTATGGACCCATGCGATAAAGATATCCAAACGGCATTTTGATAGACCTTACCGTTCGTCCGTAAATGGCTTCCGAAGTTAGCGGGAGGGGCCCGTTTTACAAAAAAGCCCACAAATCACGAACGAAACGTCCGGTCAATCCCAAATTTAAATCACATGTCGAGGGTGGTTTACTCAACAAATCCCCCAAAGCATTTCCACTTTGATCCATAGGGGGCGCCACAGTCCTTATTAGTGTGGTTGCCCTAACAGGGCAACCAAACTATTGTTATAGAGAAACTGAAAAACTTTAGACCGCATCTCCTCCCACAGTTTTTATCCCCCAATGTTGTGCCATATCTCAAAATGACCGTCTTGACCTGGAATCGTGCGCTTGTATTTTGCTAAGAGATTGGTTAAATAGTTTAATTGATATTAATTTATTAGTGAATTACATTTCCCCATCCACTTCAACGGAAAATGGGAAAATTAAAAAACTAGATTTCAAGTATTTTTTTCTCAGAAACCGTAAGAGCTAGAGATACCAGATTTGAAGGGGAGGTTCATAATTTAGTCCGAAATTATTTAAAAAATAATCAAACCATTTGGCCTCATGGTGGCGCTATAACAGTCCACTTTACGTTTTGGCCTATAACTCTTGAACCGTAGGTCATAGAATAAAAATATTTTTTGCCTTAGATTCCTTGGGTCATGACGCAGCTCCCCATATAGGCCACGCCCATTTGCGTCAGGATATATTGTCCGCCATTTTGAATTTTCTTCAAAACACACTTATTGCTCCTTTTCCTTCAAATTTTGTCCAAATCTCACACAAATCGGTACACGTGATCTATGGACCCATGCGATAAAGATATCCAAACGGCATTTTGATAGACCTTACCGTTCGTCCGTAAATGGCTTCCGAAGTTAGCGGGAGGGGCCCGTTTTACAAAAAAGCCCACAAATCACGAACGAAACGTCCGGTCAATCCCAAATTTAAATCACATGTCGAGGGTGGTTTACTCAACAAATCCCCCAAAGCATTTCCACTTTGATCCATAGGGGGCGCCACAGTCCTTATTAGTGTGGTTGCCCTAACAGGGCAACCAAACTATTGTTATAGAGAAACTGAAAAACTTTAGACCGCATCTCCTCCCACAGTTTTTATCCCCCAATGTTGTGCCATATCTCAAAATGACCGTCTTGACCTGGAATCGTGCGCTTGTATTTTGCTAAGAGATTGGTTAAATAGTTTAATTGATATTAATTTATTAGTGAATTACATTTCCCCATCCACTTCAACGGAAAATGGGAAAATTAAAAAACTAGATTTCAAGTATTTTTTTCTCAGAAACCGTAAGAGCTAGAGATACCAGATTTGAAGGGGAGGTTCATAATTTAGTCCGAAATTATTTAAAAAATAATCAAACCATTTGGCCTCATGGTGGCGCTATAACAGTCCACTTTACGTTTTGGCCTATAACTCTTGAACCGTAGGTCATAGAATAAAAATATTTTTTGCCTTAGATTCCTTGGGTCATGACGCAGCTCCCCATATAGGCCACGCCCATTTGCGTCAGGATATATTGTCCGCCATTTTGAATTTTCTTCAAAACACACTTATTGCTCCTTTTCCTTCAAATTTTGTCCAAATCTCACACAAATCGGTACACGTGATCTATGGACCCATGCGATAAAGATATCCAAACGGCATTTTGATAGACCTTACCGTTCGTCCGTAAATGGCTTCCGAAGTTAGCGGGAGGGGCCCGTTTTACAAAAAAGCCCACAAATCACGAACGAAACGTCCGGTCAATCCCAAATTTAAATCACATGTCGAGGGTGGTTTACTCAACAAATCCCCCAAAGCATTTCCACTTTGATCCATAGGGGGCGCCACAGTCCTTATTAGTGTGGTTGCCCTAACAGGGCAACCAAACTATTGTTATAGAGAAACTGAAAAACTTTAGACCGCATCTCCTCCCACAGTTTTTATCCCCCAATGTTGTGCCATATCTCAAAATGACCGTCTTGACCTGGAATCGTGCGCTTGTATTTTGCTAAGAGATTGGTTAAATAGTTTAATTGATATTAATTTATTAGTGAATTACATTTCCCCATCCACTTCAACGGAAAATGGGAAAATTAAAAAACTAGATTTCAAGTATTTTTTTCTCAGAAACCGTAAGAGCTAGAGATACCAGATTTGAAGGGGAGGTTCATAATTTAGTCCGAAATTATTTAAAAAATAATCAAACCATTTGGCCTCATGGTGGCGCTATAACAGTCCACTTTACGTTTTGGCCTATAACTCTTGAACCGTAGGTCATAGAATAAAAATATTTTTTGCCTTAGATTCCTTGGGTCATGACGCAGCTCCCCATATAGGCCACGCCCATTTGCGTCAGGATATATTGTCCGCCATTTTGAATTTTCTTCAAAACACACTTATTGCTCCTTTTCCTTCAAATTTTGTCCAAATCTCACACAAATCGGTACACGTGATCTATGGACCCATGCGATAAAGATATCCAAACGGCATTTTGATAGACCTTACCGTTCGTCCGTAAATGGCTTCCGAAGTTAGCGGGAGGGGCCCGTTTTACAAAAAAGCCCACAAATCACGAACGAAACGTCCGGTCAATCCCAAATTTAAATCACATGTCGAGGGTGGTTTACTCAACAAATCCCCCAAAGCATTTCCACTTTGATCCATAGGGGGCGCCACAGTCCTTATTAGTGTGGTTGCCCTAACAGGGCAACCAAACTATTGTTATAGAGAAACTGAAAAACTTTAGACCGCATCTCCTCCCACAGTTTTTATCCCCCAATGTTGTGCCATATCTCAAAATGACCGTCTTGACCTGGAATCGTGCGCTTGTATTTTGCTAAGAGATTGGTTAAATAGTTTAATTGATATTAATTTATTAGTGAATTACATTTCCCCATCCACTTCAACGGAAAATGGGAAAATTAAAAAACTAGATTTCAAGTATTTTTTTCTCAGAAACCGTAAGAGCTAGAGATACCAGATTTGAAGGGGAGGTTCATAATTTAGTCCGAAATTATTTAAAAAATAATCAAACCATTTGGCCTCATGGTGGCGCTATAACAGTCCACTTTACGTTTTGGCCTATAACTCTTGAACCGTAGGTCATAGAATAAAAATATTTTTTGCCTTAGATTCCTTGGGTCATGACGCAGCTCCCCATATAGGCCACGCCCATTTGCGTCAGGATATATTGTCCGCCATTTTGAATTTTCTTCAAAACACACTTATTGCTCCTTTTCCTTCAAATTTTGTCCAAATCTCACACAAATCGGTACACGTGATCTATGGACCCATGCGATAAAGATATCCAAACGGCATTTTGATAGACCTTACCGTTCGTCCGTAAATGGCTTCCGAAGTTAGCGGGAGGGGCCCGTTTTACAAAAAAGCCCACAAATCACGAACGAAACGTCCGGTCAATCCCAAATTTAAATCACATGTCGAGGGTGGTTTACTCAACAAATCCCCCAAAGCATTTCCACTTTGATCCATAGGGGGCGCCACAGTCCTTATTAGTGTGGTTGCCCTAACAGGGCAACCAAACTATTGTTATAGAGAAACTGAAAAACTTTAGACCGCATCTCCTCCCACAGTTTTTATCCCCCAATGTTGTGCCATATCTCAAAATGACCGTCTTGACCTGGAATCGTGCGCTTGTATTTTGCTAAGAGATTGGTTAAATAGTTTAATTGATATTAATTTATTAGTGAATTACATTTCCCCATCCACTTCAACGGAAAATGGGAAAATTAAAAAACTAGATTTCAAGTATTTTTTTCTCAGAAACCGTAAGAGCTAGAGATACCAGATTTGAAGGGGAGGTTCATAATTTAGTCCGAAATTATTTAAAAAATAATCAAACCATTTGGCCTCATGGTGGCGCTATAACAGTCCACTTTACGTTTTGGCCTATAACTCTTGAACCGTAGGTCATAGAATAAAAATATTTTTTGCCTTAGATTCCTTGGGTCATGACGCAGCTCCCCATATAGGCCACGCCCATTTGCGTCAGGATATATTGTCCGCCATTTTGAATTTTCTTCAAAACACACTTATTGCTCCTTTTCCTTCAAATTTTGTCCAAATCTCACACAAATCGGTACACGTGATCTATGGACCCATGCGATAAAGATATCCAAACGGCATTTTGATAGACCTTACCGTTCGTCCGTAAATGGCTTCCGAAGTTAGCGGGAGGGGCCCGTTTTACAAAAAAGCCCACAAATCACGAACGAAACGTCCGGTCAATCCCAAATTTAAATCACATGTCGAGGGTGGTTTACTCAACAAATCCCCCAAAGCATTTCCACTTTGATCCATAGGGGGCGCCACAGTCCTTATTAGTGTGGTTGCCCTAACAGGGCAACCAAACTATTGTTATAGAGAAACTGAAAAACTTTAGACCGCATCTCCTCCCACAGTTTTTATCCCCCAATGTTGTGCCATATCTCAAAATGACCGTCTTGACCTGGAATCGTGCGCTTGTATTTTGCTAAGAGATTGGTTAAATAGTTTAATTGATATTAATTTATTAGTGAATTACATTTCCCCATCCACTTCAACGGAAAATGGGAAAATTAAAAAACTAGATTTCAAGTATTTTTTTCTCAGAAACCGTAAGAGCTAGAGATACCAGATTTGAAGGGGAGGTTCATAATTTAGTCCGAAATTATTTAAAAAATAATCAAACCATTTGGCCTCATGGTGGCGCTATAACAGTCCACTTTACGTTTTGGCCTATAACTCTTGAACCGTAGGTCATAGAATAAAAATATTTTTTGCCTTAGATTCCTTGGGTCATGACGCAGCTCCCCATATAGGCCACGCCCATTTGCGTCAGGATATATTGTCCGCCATTTTGAATTTTCTTCAAAACACACTTATTGCTCCTTTTCCTTCAAATTTTGTCCAAATCTCACACAAATCGGTACACGTGATCTATGGACCCATGCGATAAAGATATCCAAACGGCATTTTGATAGACCTTACCGTTCGTCCGTAAATGGCTTCCGAAGTTAGCGGGAGGGGCCCGTTTTACAAAAAAGCCCACAAATCACGAACGAAACGTCCGGTCAATCCCAAATTTAAATCACATGTCGAGGGTGGTTTACTCAACAAATCCCCCAAAGCATTTCCACTTTGATCCATAGGGGGCGCCACAGTCCTTATTAGTGTGGTTGCCCTAACAGGGCAACCAAACTATTGTTATAGAGAAACTGAAAAACTTTAGACCGCATCTCCTCCCACAGTTTTTATCCCCCAATGTTGTGCCATATCTCAAAATGACCGTCTTGACCTGGAATCGTGCGCTTGTATTTTGCTAAGAGATTGGTTAAATAGTTTAATTGATATTAATTTATTAGTGAATTACATTTCCCCATCCACTTCAACGGAAAATGGGAAAATTAAAAAACTAGATTTCAAGTATTTTTTTCTCAGAAACCGTAAGAGCTAGAGATACCAGATTTGAAGGGGAGGTTCATAATTTAGTCCGAAATTATTAAAAAAATAATCAAACCATTTGGCCTCATGGTGGCGCTATAACAGTCCACTTTACGTTTTGGCCTATAACTCTTGAACCGTAGGTCATAGAATAAAAATATTTTTTGCCTTAGATTCCTTGGGTCATGACGCAGCTCCCCATATAGGCCACGCCCATTTGCGTCAGGATATATTTTCCGCCATTTTGAATTTTCTTCAAAACACACTTATTGCTCCTTTTCCTTCAAATTTTGTCCAAATCTCACACAAATCGGTACACGTGATCTATGGACCCATGCGATAAAGATATCCAAACGGCATTTTGATAGACCTTACCGTTCGTCCGTAAATGGCTTCCGAAGTTAGCGGGAGGGGCCCGTTTTACAAAAAAGCCCACAAATCACGAACGAAACGTCCGGTCAATCCCAAATTTAAATCACATGTCGAGGGTGGTTTACTCAACAAATCCCCCAAAGCATTTCCACTTTGATCCATAGGGGGCGCCACAGTCCTTATTAGTGTGGTTGCCCTAACAGGGCAACCAAACTATTGTTATAGAGAAACTGAAAAACTTTAGACCGCATCTCCTCCCACAGTTTTTATCCCCCAATGTTGTGCCATATCTCAAAATGACCGTCTTGACCTGGAATCGTGCGCTTGTATTTTGCTAAGAGATTGGTTAAATAGTTTAATTGATATTAATTTATTAGTGAATTACATTTCCCCATCCACTTCAACGGAAAATGGGAAAATTAAAAAACTAGATTTCAAGTATTTTTTTCTCAGAAACCGTAAGAGCTAGAGATACCAGATTTGAAGGGGAGGTTCATAATTTAGTCCGAAATTATTAAAAAAATAATCAAACCATTTGGCCTCATGGTGGCGCTATAACAGTCCACTTTACGTTTTGGCCTATAACTCTTGAACCGTAGGTCATAGAATAAAAATATTTTTTGCCTTAGATTCCTTGGGTCATGACGCAGCTCCCCATATAGGCCACGCCCATTTGCGTCAGGATATATTTTCCGCCATTTTGAATTTTCTTCAAAACACACTTATTGCTCCTTTTCCTTCAAATTTTGTCCAAATCTCACACAAATCGGTACACGTGATCTATGGACCCATGCGATAAAGATATCCAAACGGCATTTTGATAGACCTTACCGTTCGTCCGTAAATGGCTTCCGAAGTTAGCGGGAGGGGCCCGTTTTACAAAAAAGCCCACAAATCACGAACGAAACGTCCGGTCAATCCCAAATTTAAATCACATGTCGAGGGTGGTTTACTCAACAAATCCCCCAAAGCATTTCCACTTTGATCCATAGGGGGCGCCACAGTCCTTATTAGTGTGGTTGCCCTAACAGGGCAACCAAACTATTGTTATAGAGAAACTGAAAAACTTTAGACCGCATCTCCTCCCACAGTTTTTATCCCCCAATGTTGTGCCATATCTCAAAATGACCGTCTTGACCTGGAATCGTGCGCTTGTATTTTGCTAAGAGATTGGTTAAATAGTTTAATTGATATTAATTTATTAGTGAATTACATTTCCCCATCCACTTCAACGGAAAATGGGAAAATTAAAAAACTAGATTTCAAGTATTTTTTTCTCAGAAACCGTAAGAGCTAGAGATACCAGATTTGAAGGGGAGGTTCATAATTTAGTCCGAAATTATTTAAAAAATAATCAAACCATTTGGCCTCATGGTGGCGCTATAACAGTCCACTTTACGTTTTGGCCTATAACTCTTGAACCGTAGGTCATAGAATAAAAATATTTTTTGCCTTAGATTCCTTGGGTCATGACGCAGCTCCCCATATAGGCCACGCCCATTTGCGTCAGGATATATTTTCCGCCATTTTGAATTTTCTTCAAAACACACTTATTGCTCCTTTTCCTTCAAATTTTGTCCAAATCTCACACAAATCGGTACACGTGATCTATGGACCCATGCGATAAAGATATCCAAACGGCATTTTGATAGACCTTACCGTTCGTCCGTAAATGGCTTCCGAAGTTAGCGGGAGGGGCCCGTTTTACAAAAAAGCCCACAAATCACGAACGCATTTCCACTTTGATCCATAGGGGGCGCCACAGTCCTTATTAGTGTGGTTGCCCTAACAGGGCAACCAAACTATTGTTATAGAGAAACTGAAAAACTTTAGACCGCATCTCCTCCCACAGTTTTTTTTTACAAAAAAGACCAAAAATCACGAACAAAACGTCCAATCAATCCCAAATTTGAATCACATGTCAATGGTGGTTTACTCAACAAATCTCCAAAAGCATTTCCACTTTGATCCATAGGGGGCGCCACAAATAGGCAAAATGTGACCGTTTGATGCAAAAACATGATTTTGGGGGGGATCAATCCTCTCAAAATGAAACGCAAGCGATCTCAGGAGTGACGTGACAATGTAATTGGCGCAGCCTCCGACGGTATTCCTCCAGGCGTATTGCTCGAGTCCCGGCGGCCGCGACCCGCGACCGGCGTCGGCGCAACCACACTTTGCAATTGCCCTGAATTGCGACGCGTCTAGTTAGTGTGGTTGCCCTAACAGGGCAACCAGACTATAGTACTTGATGAACTTTATTATTCCGGATAAACAATACTTTGCCGCGCATCTCCTCCCACAGTTTATTTTTCCCAATTTAGTGCCATATGTCAAAATGACCGGTCTCACCGGGAATCGTGTGCTTGTATTTTGCTAAGAGATTGGTTGCATAGTTTTATTGATATTGATTTATTAGTGCATTAAATTTCCCCATCCACTTTAATGGAAAAGTGAAAAATCTCAAATTCAAGTTTTTTTTTCTCAGAAACCGTAAAAGCTAGAGTTACCAGATTTGGAGGGGAGGTTCATGATTTAGTCCGAAATTATTAAAAAAAGAATTACACCAGTCGGCCTCATGGTGGCGCTATAACAGCCCTTTTTACGTTTTTGCCTATAACTCTTTAACCGTAGGTCGTAAAATCAAAAAATCTTTTCCCCTGGATTCCTTGGGTCATGACGCAACTCCCCATATAGGCCACGCCCATTTGCGTCTGGATAGATTTTCCGCCATTTTGAATTTTCTTCAAAACACACTTTTTGCTCCTTTTCCTAAAAAATTTGTCCAAATCTCACACAAATCGGTACAGGTCATCTATGGACCCATGCGATAAATATATCCAAACGGCATTTTGATAGTCCTTACCGTTCGTCCGTAATTGGCTTTCAAAGTTAGTGGGAGGAGCCCGTTTTACCAAAAATGCCAAAAATCACAAACGAAACGTCCAATCGATCCCAAATTTGAATCACATGTCGAGGGTGGTTTACTCAACGAATCTCCAAAAGCATTTCCACTTTGACCCATAGGGGGCGCCACAACTGTGCAAAGCGTAACCGTTTGATGCAAAAACATGATTTTTGGGGGGATCACTCAAATTGAAAAGCAGGTGATCTCAGGAGTGACATGACGATGTCATTGGCCCGCTACATTTGTGGGAGGGGCTTATTTATTTTAGTGGGAGGGGCCTATTTCTTCAAATCAAAACGTCATGTATCACGAACACAGGATCCAATCAGCACCAAATTCGAATGGTACGTCACGCGACCTCCGACGGTATTCCTCCAAGCATATTCCTCAAGTCCGGGCGGCGGCAACCCGCGACCGGCGACGGCGCAACCACACTTTGCAATTTCCCATAATTGCGACGCGTCTAGTATTAACATTGTTCTTGAACAATGTTAATAAACAATATTTCAAACTGCATCTCCTCCCACAGTTTTTATTCCCCAATTTCGTGCCATATGTCAAAATGACCGTCTTGACCGGGAATCGTGCGCTTGTATTTTGCTAAGAGATTGGTTAAATAGTTTAATTGATATTGATTTATTAGTGCATTAAATTTCCCCATCCGCTTTAATGGAAAAGTGAAAAAACTCAAATTCAAGTATTTTTTTCTCAGAAACCGTAAGAGCTAGAGTTACCAGATTTGGAGGGGAGGTTCATAATTTAGTCCAAAATTATTATACAAATAATTACACCATTCGGCCTCATGGTGGCGCTATAACAGCCGCCTTTACGTTTTGGCCTTTAACTCTTGAACCGTAGGTCGTAGAATAAAAATCTATTTTCCCCTGGATTCCTTGGGTTACGACGCATCTCCCCATATAGGCCACACCCATTTGCGTCAGGAAAGATTTTCCGCCATTTTGAATTTTCTTCAAAACACACTTTTTGCACCTTTTCCTACAGATTTTTCCCAAATCTCACAAAAATCGGTAAACGTGATCTATGGACCCATGCGATAAACCTATCCAAACGGCATTTTGATAGTCTTTACCGTTCGTCCGCAATTGGCTTCCAAAGTTAGTGGGAGGGGCCCGTTTTACCAAAAATGCCAAAAATCACGAACGAAACGTCCAATCGATCCCAAATTTGAATCACATGTCGAGGGTGGTTTACTTAACGAATCCCCAAAAGCATTTCCACTTTAATCCGTAGGGGGCAGCACAAATGCGCAAAACGTAACCGTTTGATGCCACAACCTTATTTTGGGGGGATCAATCCTCTCAAAATGAAACGCAAGTGATCTCAGGAGTGACGTGACAATGTAATTGGCGCAGCCTCCGACGATATTCCTCCCAGCGTATTCCTCGAGTCCCGACCGGCGTCGGCGCAACCACACTTTGCAATTGCCCTGAATTGCGACGCGTCTAGTTAGTGTGGTTGCCCTAACAGGGCAACCAGACTATAGTACTCTATACACTTTATTATTCCAGCTAGATAAACAATACTTCGGGCTGCTACTCCTCCCACAGTTTTTATCCCCCAATGTCGTGCCATATGTCAAAATGACCGTCTTGACCTGGAATCGTGCGCTTGTATTTTGCTAAGAGATTGGTTAAATAGTTTAATTGATATTGATTTATAAGTGCATTAAATTTCCCCATCCGCTTTAATGGAAAAGTGAAAAAACTCAAATTCAAGTCTTTTTTTCTCAGAAACCGTAAGAGCTAGAGTTACCACATTTGGAGGGGAGGTTCATAATTTAGTCCAAAATTATTTTAAAAAAAATCACACCAATCGGCCACATGGTGGCGCTATAACAGCCCCCTTTACGTTTTGGCCTATAACTCTTGAACCGTAGGTCGTAAAATCAAAATTTCTTTTCACCTGGATTCCTTGGGTCACGACGCATCTCCCCATATAGGCCACGCCCATTTGCGTCTGGATAGATTTTTTGATATTGATTTATTAGTGCATTAAATTTCCCCATCCACTTTAATGGGAATTGCAAAAACTCCCATTCAAGTATTTTTTTCTCGGAAACCATAAGGGCTAGAGTTACATGACTTGGAGGGGAGGTTAATAGTTTATTGCAAAATTATTTTTTAAAAAATCACACCAGTCGGCCACATGGTGGCGCTATAACAGCCCACTTTACCTTTTGGCCTATAACTCTTGAACCGTAGGTCGTAAAATCAAAATTTATTTTTCCCTAGATTCCTTGGGTCATGACGCAACTCCTTATATAGGCCACGCCCATTTGCGTCAGGATAGATTTTCCGCCATTTTGAATTTTCTTCAAAACACACTTTAAGCTCCTCCTCCCACATATTTTGACCAAATTTCACACAAATCGGTACACATGATCTTTGGACCCATGCGATAAACATATCCAAACGGCATTTTGATAGTCCTTACCGTTCGTCCGTAAATGGATTCCAAAGTTAGCGGGAGGGGCCTGTTCTACATAAAAGGCCAAAAATCATGAACAAAACGTCCGGTCGATCCCAAATTGTAATCATATATCAAGGGTGGTTTACTCAACGAATCCCCAAAAGCATTTCCACTTTGATCCATAGGGGGTGCCACAACTGCGCAAAACGTAACCGTTTGATGCAAAAACATGATTTTTGGGGGGATCACTCCTCTCGAAATGAAAAGCAGGTGATCTCAGGAGTTACAGGACGTTGTCATTGGCCCGCTACATTTGTGGGAGGGGCTTATTTATTTTAGTGTGAGGGGCCTATTTCTTCAAATCAAAACGCCATGTATCACGAACACAGGATCCAATCAGCACCAAATTCGAATGGCACGTCAAGCGGCCTCCGACGGTATTCCTCCAAGCATATTCCTCAAGTCCCGGCGGCGGCGACCCGCGACCGGCGTCGACGCAACCACACTTTGCAATTTCCCAGAATTGCGACCCGTCTAGTATTAACATTGTTCTTGAACAATGTTAATAAACAATATTTCAAACTGCATCTCCTCCCACAGTTTTTATTCCCCAATTTCGTGCCATATGTCAAAATGACCGTCTTGACCGGGAATCGTGCGCTTGTATTTTGCTAAGAGATTGGTTAAATAGTTTAATTGATATTGATTTATTAGTGCATTAAATTTCCCCATCCGCTTTAATGGAAAAGTGAAAAAACTCAAATTCAAGTATTTTTTTCTCAGAAACCGTAAGAGCTAGAGTTACCAGATTTGGAGGGGAGGTTCATAATTTAGTCCAAAATTATTATACAAATAATTACACCATTCGGCCTCATGGTGGCGCTATAACAGCCGCCTTTACGTTTTGGCCTTTAACTCTTGAACCGTAGGTCGTAGAATAAAAATCTCTTTTCCCCTGGATTCCTTGGGTTACGACGCATCTCCCCATATAGGCCACACCCATTTGCGTCAGGAAAGATTTTCCGCCATTTTGAATTTTCTTCAAAACACACTTTTTGCACCTTTTCCTACAGATTTTTCCCAAATCTCACAAAAATCGGTAAACGTGATCTATGGACCCATGCGATAAACCTATCCAAACGGCATTTTGATAGTCTTTACCGTTCGTCCGCAATTGGCTTCCAAAGTTAGTGGGAGGGGCCCGTTTTACCAAAAATGCCAAAAATCACGAACGAAACGTCCAATCGATCCCAAATTTGAATCACATGTCGAGGGTGGTTTACTTAACGAATCCCCAAAAGCATTTCCACTTTAATCCGTAGGGGGCAGCACAAATGCGCAAAACGTAACCGTTTGATGCCACAACCTTATTTTGGGGGGATCAATCCTCTCAAAATGAAACGCAAGTGATCTCAGGAGTGACGTGACAATGTAATTGGCGCAGCCTCCGACGATATTCCTCCCAGCGTATTCCTCGAGTCCCGACCGGCGTCGGCGCAACCACACTTTGCAATTGCCCTGAATTGCGACGCGTCTAGTATTAACATTGTTCTTGAACAATGTTAATAAACAATATTTCAAACTGCATCTCCTCCCACAGTTTTTATTCCCCAATTTCGTGCCATATGTCAAAATGACCGTCTTGACCGGGAATCGTGCGCTTGTATTTTGCTAAGAGATTGGTTAAATAGTTTAATTGATATTGATTTATTAGTGCATTAAATTTCCCCATCCGCTTTAATGGAAAAGTGAAAAAACTCAAATTCAAGTATTTTTTTCTCAGAAACCGTAAGAGCTAGAGTTACCAGATTTGGAGGGGAGGTTCATAATTTAGTCCAAAATTATTATACAAATAATTACACCATTCGGCCTCATGGTGGCGCTATAACAGCCGCCTTTACGTTTTGGCCTTTAACTCTTGAACCGTAGGTCGTAGAATAAAAATCTATTTTCCCCTGGATTCCTTGGGTTACGACGCATCTCCCCATATAGGCCACGCCCATTTGCGTCAGGAAAGATTTTCCGCCATTTGGAATTTTCTTCAAAACACACTTTTTGCACCTTTTCCTACAGATTTTTCCCAAATCTCACAAAAATCGGTAAACGTGATCTATGGACCCATGCGATAAACCTATCCAAACGGCATTTTGATAGTCTTTACCGTTCGTCCGCAATTGGCTTCCAAAGTTAGTGGGAGGGGCCCGTTTTACCAAAAATGCCAAAAATCACGAACGAAACGTCCAATCGATCCCAAATTTGAATCACATGTCGAGGGTGGTTTACTTAACGAATCCCCAAAAGCATTTCCACTTTAATCCGTAGGGGGCAGCACAAATGCGCAAAACGTAACCGTTTGATGCCACAACCTTATTTTGGGGGGATCAATCCTCTCAAAATGAAACGCAAGTGATCTCAGGAGTGACGTGACAATGTAATTGGCGCAGCCTCCGACGATATTCCTCCCAGCGTATTCCTCGAGTCCCGACCGGCGTCGGCGCAACCACACTTTGCAATTGCCCTGAATTGCGACGCGTCTAGTTAGTGTGGTTGCCCTAACAGGGCAACCAGACTATAGTACTGGATGTGCTTTATTATTTCTAGATAAACAATACTTCGGGCTGCATAAACTCCCACAGTTTTTATCCCCCAATGTTGTGCCATATCTCAAAATGACCGTCTTGACCTGGAATCGTGCGCTTGTATTTTGCTAAGAGATTGGTTAAATAGTTTAATTGATATTGATTTATTAGTGCATTAAATTTCCCCATCCGCTTTAATGTTAAAGTGAAAAAACTCAAATTCAAGTTTTTTTTTCTCAGAAACCGTAAGAGCTAGAGTTACCAGATTTGGAGGGGAGGTTAATAGTTTATTGCAAAATTATTTAAAAAAAAAATCACACCAGTTGGCCACATGGTGGCGCTATAACAGCCCACTTTACCTTTTGGCCTATAACTCTTGAACCGTAGGTCGTAAAATCAAAATTTCTTTTTCCCTAGATTCCTTGGGTCATGACGCAACTCCTTATATAGGCCACGCCCATTTGCGTCTGGATAGATTTTTTGATATTGATTTATTAGTGCATTAAATTTCCCCATCCACTTTAATGGGAATTGCAAAAACTCCCATTCAAGTATTTTTTTCTCGGAAACCATAAGGGCTACAGTTACATGACTTGGAGGGGAGGTTAATAGTTTATTGCAAAATTATTTAAAAAAAAATCACACCAGTCGGCCACATGGTGGCGCTATAACAGCCCACTTTACCTTTTGGCCAATAACTCTTGAACCGTAGGTCGTAAAATCAAAATTTCTTGTTCCCTAGATTCCTTGGGTCATGACGCAACTCCCCATGTACGCCACGCCCATTTCCGTCTGGATAGATTTTCCGCCATTTGAAATTTTCTTCAAAACACACTTTTAGCTCCTCCTCCCACATATCTTGTCCAAATTTCACAAAGATCGGTACACATGATCTCTGGACCCATGCGATAAACGTCTCCAAGCTGAATTTTGATAGTCCTTACGGTTCGTCCTTAAATGGCTTCCAAAGTTAGCGGGAGGGGCCCGTTTTACAAAAAAGGCCAAAAATCACAAACGAAACCTCCAGTCAATCCCAAATTTGAATCACATGTCAAGGGTGGTTTACTCAACGGATCCCCAAAAGCATTTCCACTTTGATCCATAGGGGTGCGCCACAAATGCGCAAAACGTAACCGTTTAATACAAAAACATTATTCCGGGGTGGATCGATCCTCTCAAAATGAAACGCAAGTGATCTCATGAGAGACGTGACAATGTAATTGGCGCAGCCTCCGACAGTATTCCTCCCAGTGTATTCCTCGAGTCCCGGCGGCCGCAGCCCACGACCGGCGTCGGCGCAACCACACTTTGCAATTGCCCTGAATTGCGACGCGTCTAGTATTAACATTGTTCTTGAACAATGTTAATAAACAATATTTCAAACCGCATCTCCTCCCACAGTTTATTTTTCCCAATTTAGTGCCATATATCAAAATGACCGTCTTGACCGGGAATCGTGCGCTTGTATTTTGCTAAGAGATTGGTTAAATAGTTTAATTGATATTGATTTATTAGTGCATTAAATTTCCCCATCCGCTTTAATGGAAAAGTGAAAAAACTCAAATTCAAGTATTTTTTTCTCAGAAACCGTAAGAGCTAGAGTTACCAGATTTGGAGGGGAGGTTCATAATTTAGTCCAAAATTATTATACAAATAATTACACCATTCGGCCTCATGGTGGCGCTATAACAGCCGCCTTTACGTTTTGGCCTTTAACTCTTGAACCGTAGGTCGTAGAATAAAAATCTCTTTTCCCCTGGATTCCTTGGGTTACGACGCATCTCCCCATATAGGCCACGCCCATTTGCGTCAGGAAAGATTTTCCGCCATTTTGAATTTTCTTCAAAACACACTTTTTGCACCTTTTCCTACAGATTTTTCCCAAATCTCACAAAAATCGGTAAACGTGATCTATGGACCCATGCGATAAACCTTTCCAAACGGCATTTTGATAGTCTTTACCGTTCGTCCGCAATTGGCTTCCAAAGTTAGTGGGAGGGGCCCGTTTTACCAAAAATGCCAAAAATCACGAACGAAACGTCCAATCGATCCCAAATTTGAATCACATGTCGAGGGTGGTTTACTTAACGAATCCCCAAAAGCATTTCCACTTTAATCCGTAGGGGGCAGCACAAATGCGCAAAACGTAACCGTTTGATGCCACAACCTTATTTTGGGGGGATCAATCCTCTCAAAATGAAACGCAAGTGATCTCAGGAGTGACGTGACAATGTAATTGGCGCAGCCTCCGACGATATTCCTCCCAGCGTATTCCTCGAGTCCCGACCGGCGTCGGCGCAACCACACTTTGCAATTGCCCTGAATTGCGACGCGTCTAGTTAGTGTGGTTGCCCTAACAGGGCAACCAGACTATAGTACTGGATGGTCTTTATTAATCCGGATAAACAATACTTCAAACTGCTATTTCTCCCACAGTTTTTATCCCCCAATTTCGTGCCATATGTCAAAATGACCGTCTTGACCGGGAATCGTGCGCTTGTATTTTGCTAAGAGATTGGTTAAATAGTTTAATTGATATTGATTTATTAGTGCATTAAATTTCCCCATCCGCTTTAATGGAAAAGTGAAAAAACTCAAATTCAAGTATTTTTTTCTCAGAAACCGTAAGAGCTAGAGTTACCAGATTTGGAGGGGAGGTTCATAATTTAGTGCAAAATTATTAAAAGAAAAATTATATAATTCGGCCTCATGGTGGCGCTATAACAGCCCACTTTACGTTTTTGGCCTTTAACTTTTGAACCGTAGGTCCTAGAATAAAAATATTTTTCCCCTAGATTCCTTGGGTCATGACGCAACTCCCCATATAGGCCACGCCAATTTGCGTCAGGATAGATTTTCCGCCATTTTGAATTTTCTTCAAAACACACTTTTTGCTCCTTTTCCTACAAATTTTGTCCAAATCTCACACAAATCGGTACAGGTCATCTATGGACCCATGCAATAAATATGTCCAAACGGCATTTTGATAGTCCTTACCGTTCGTCCGTAAATGGCTTCCAAAGTTAGTGGGCGGGGCCCGTTTTACTAAAAATGCCAGAAATCACGAACGAAACGTCCAATCGATCCCAAATTTGAATCACATGTTGAGGGTGGTTTAATCAAGGAATCCCCAAAAGCATTTCTTCTTTGATCCATAGGGGGCGCCACAAATGCACAAAACGTAACCGTTTGATGCAAAAACATGATTTTTGGGGGATCACTCCTCTCAAAATGAAAAGCAGGTGATCTCAGGAGTTACAGGACGTTGTCATTGCCCCGCTACATGAGTGGGAGGGGCCTATTTATTTAGTGGGAGGGGCCTATTTCTTAAAATCAAAACTCCATGTATCACGAACGCAGGATCCAATCAGCACCAAATTCGAATGGCACGTCGCGCGGCCTCCGACGGTATTCCTCCAAGCGTATTCCTCAAGTCCCGGCGGCGCCGACCCGCGACCGGCGTCGGCGCAACCACACTTTGCAATTTCCCAGAATTGCGACCCGTCTAGTTAGTGTGGTTGCCCTAACAGGGCAACCAGACTATAGTTCTTGATGAACTTTATTAATCTTCCGGATAAACAATACTTCAAACTGCTATTTCTCCCACAGTTCTTATCTCCCAATGTTGTGCCATATCTCAAAATGACCGTCTTGACCTGGAATCGTGCGCTTGTATTTTGCTAAGAGATTGGTTAAATAGTTTAATTGATATTGATTTATTAGTGCATTAAATTTCCCCATCCGCTTTAATGTAAAAGTGAAAAAACTCAAATTCAAGTATTTTTTTCTCAGAAACCGTAAGAGCTAGAGTTACCACATTTGGAGGGGAGGTTCATAATTTAGTCCAAAATTATTTTTTAAAAAATCACACCAATCGGCCACATGGTGGCGCTATAACAGCCCCCTTTACGTTTTGGCCTATAACTCTTGAACCGTAGGTCGTAAAATCAAAATTTCTTTTCACCTGGATTCCTTGGGTCACGACGCATCTCCCCATATAGGCCACGCTCATTTGCGTCTGGATAGATTTTTTGATATTGATTTATTAGTGCATTAAATTTCCCCATCCACTATAATGGGAATTGCAAAAACTCCCATTCAAGTATTTTTTTCTCGGAAACCATAAGGGCTAGAGTTACATGACTTGGAGGGGAGGTTAATAGTTTATTGCAAAATTATTTTTAAAAAAATCACACCAGTCGGCCACATGGTGGCGCTATAACAGCCCACTTTACCTTTTGGCCTATAACTCTTGAACCGTAGGTCGTAAAATCAAAATTTCTTTTCACCTGGATTCCTTGGGTCACGACGCATCTCCCAATATAGGCCACGCCCATTTGCGTCAGGATAGATTTTCCGCCATTTTGAATTTTCTTCAAAACACACTTTTTGCACCTTTTCCTACAGATTTTTCCCAAATCTCACAAAAATCGGTACACATGATCTCTGGACCCATGCGATAATCTGGACCGAAACAGAATTTTGATAGTCCATACCGTAAATGCCTTCCAAAGTTAGCGGGAGGGGCCCGTTTTACAAAAAAGCCCACAAATCACGAACAAAACGTCCAGTCAATCCCAAATTTGAATCACATGTCAAGTGTGGTTTACTCAACAAATCCCCAAAAGAATTTCCACTTTGATCCATAGGGGGCGCACACAAATGCTCAAAATGTAACCGTTTGATGCAAAAACCTTATGTTGGGGGATCAATCCTCTCAAAATGAAACGCAAGTGATCTCAGGAGTGACGTGACAATGTAATTGTCGCAGCCTCCGACGGTATTCCTCCCAGCGTATTCCTCGAGTCCCGACTGGCGTCGGCGCAACCACACTTTGCAATTGCCCTGAATTGCGACGCGTCTAGTTAGTGTGGTTGCCCTAACAGGGCAACCAGACTATAGTTCTTGATGAACTTTATTAATCTTCCGGATAAACAATACTTCAAACTGCTATTTCTCCCACAGTTCTTATCTCCCAATGTTGTGCCATATCTCAAAATGACCGTCTTGACCTGGAATCGTGCGCTTGTATTTTGCTAAGAGATTGGTTAAATAGTTTAATTGATATTGATTTATTAGTGCATTAAATTTCCCCATCCGCTTTAATGTAAAAGTGAAAAAACTCAAATTCAAGTATTTTTTTCTCAGAAACCGTAAGAGCTAGAGTTACCACATTTGGAGGGGAGGTTCATAATTTAGTCCAAAATTATTTTAAAAAAAATCACACCAATCGGCCACATGGTGGCGCTATAACAGCCCCCTTTACGTTTTGGCCTATAACTCTTGAACCGTAGGTCGTAAAATCAAAATTTCTTTTCACCTGGATTCCTTGGGTCACGACGCATCTCCCCATATAGGCCACGCCCATTTGCGTCTGGATAGATTTTTTGATATTGATTTATTAGTGCATTAAATTTCCCCATCCACTTTAATGGGAATTGCAAAAACTCCCATTCAAGTATTTTTTTCTCGGAAACCATAAGGGCTAGAGTTGCATGACTTGGAGGGGAGGTTAATAGTTTATTGCAAAATTATTTTTTAAAAAATCACACCAGTCGGCCACATGGTGGCGCTATAACAGCCCACTTTACCTTTTGGCCTATAACTCTTGAACCGTAGGTCGTAAAATCAAAATTTCTTTTCACCTGGATTCCTTGGGTCACGACGCATCTCCCAATATAGGCCACGCCCATTTGCGTCAGGATAGATTTTCCGCCATTTTGAATTTTCTTCAAAACACACTTTTTGCACCTTTTCCTACAGATTTTTCCCAAATCTCACAAAAATCGGTACACATGATCTCTGGACCCATGCGATAATCTGGACCGAAACAGAATTTTGATAGTCCATACCGTAAATGCCTTCCAAAGTTAGCGGGAGGGGCCCGTTTTACAAAAAAGCCCACAAATCACGAACAAAACGTCCAGTCAATCCCAAATTTGAATCACATGTCAAGTGTGGTTTACTCAACAAATCCCCAAAAGAATTTCCACTTTGATCCATAGGGGGCGCACACAAATGCTCAAAATGTAACCGTTTGATGCAAAAACCTTATGTTGGGGGATCAATCCTCTCAAAATGAAACGCAAGTGATCTCAGGAGTGACGTGACAATGTAATTGTCGCAGCCTCCGACGGTATTCCTCCCAGCGTATTCCTCGAGTCCCGACTGGCGTCGGCGCAACCACACTTTGCAATTGCCCTGAATTGCGACGCGTCTAGTATTAACATTGTTCTTGAACAATGTTAATAAACAATATTTCAAACTGCATCTCCTCCCACAGTTTTTATTCCCCAATTTCGTGCCATATGTCAAAATGACCGTCTTGACCGGGAATCGTGCGCTTGTATTTTGCTAAGAGATTGGTTAAATAGTTTAATTGATATTGATTTATTAGTGCATTAAATTTCCCCATCCGCTTTAATGGAAAAGTGAAAAAACTCAAATTCAAGTATTTTTTTCTCAGAAATCGTAAGAGCTAGAGTTACCAGATTTGGAAGGGAGGTTCATAATTTAGTCCAAAATTATTATACAAATAATTACACCATTCGGCCTCATGGTGGCGCTATAACAGCCGCCTTTACGTTTTGGCCTTTAACTCTTGAACCGTAGGTCGTAGAATAAAAATCTCTTTTCCCCTGGATTCCTTGGGTTACGACGCATCTCCCCATATAGGCCAAGCCCATTTGCGTCAGGAAAGATTTTCCGCCATTTTGAATTTTCTTCAAAACACACTTTTTGCACCTTTTCCTACAGATTTTTCCCAAATCTCACAAAAATCGGTAAACGTGATCTATGGACCTATGCGATAAACCTATCCAAACGGCATTTTGATAGTCTTTACCGTTCGTCCGCAATTGGCTTCCAAAGTTAGTGGGAGGGGCCCGTTTTACCAAAAATGCCAAAAATCACGAACGAAACATACAATCGATCCCAAATTTGAATCACATGTCGAGGGTGGTTTACTCAACAAATCCCCAAAATAATTTCCACTTTGATCCATAGGGGGCGCCACAAATGCTCAGAATGTAACCGTTTGATGCAAAAACCTTATTTTGGGGGGATCAATCCTCTCAAAATGAAACGCAAGTGATCTAAGGAGTTACGTAACAATGTAATTGGTACAGCCTCCGACGGTATTCCTCCCAGCGTATTCCTCGAGTCCCGGCGGCAGCGACCCGCGACTAGCGTCGGCGCAACCACACTCTGCAATTGCCCTGAATTGCGACGCGTCTAGTATTAACATTGTTCTTGAACAATGTTAATAAACAATATTTCAAACTGCATCTCCTCCCACAGTTTTTATTCCCCAATTTCGTGCCATATGTCAAAATGACCGTCTGGACCGGGAATCGTGTGCTTGTATTTTGCTAAGAGATTGGTTAAATAGTTTAATTGATATTGATTTATTAGTGCATTAAATTTCCCCATCCGCTTTAATGGAAAAGTGAAAAAACTCAAATTCAAGTATTTTTTTCTCAGAAACCGTAAGAGCTAGAGTTACCAGATTTGGAGGGGAGGTTCATAATTTAGTGCAAAATTATTAAAAGAAAAATTATATAATTCGGCCTCATGGTGGCGCTATAACAGCCCACTTTACGTTTTTGGCCTTTAACTTTTGAACCGTAGGTCCTAGAATAAAAATATTTTTCCCCTAGATTCCTTGGGTCATGACGCAACTCCCCATATAGGCCACGCCAATTTGCGTCAGGATAGATTTTCCGCCATTTTGAATTTTCTTCAAAACACACTTTTTGCTCCTTTTCCTACAAATTTTGTCCAAATCTCACACAAATCGGTACAGGTCATCTATGGACCCATGCAATAAATATGTCCAAACGGCATTTTGATAGTCCTTACCGTTCGTCCGTAAATGGCTTCCAAAGTTAGTGGGCGGGGCCCGTTTTACAAAAAATGCCAGAAATCACGAACGAAACGTCCAATCGATCCCAAATTTGAATCACATGTCGAGGGTGGTTTAATCAAGGAATCCCCAAAAGCATTTCTTCTTTGATCCATAGGGGGCGCCACAAATGCACAAAACGTAACCGTTTGATGCAAAAACATGATTTTTGGGGGATCACTCCTCTCAAAATGAAAAGCAGGTGATCTCAGGAGTTACAGGACGTTGTCATTGCCCCGCTACATGAGTGGGAGGGGCCTATTTATTTAGTTGGAGGGGCCTATTTCTTAAAATCAAAACTCCATGTATCACGAACGCAGGATCCAATCAGCACCAAATTCGAATGGCACGTCGCGCGGCCTCCGACGGTATTCCTCCAAGCGTATTCCTCAAGTCCCGGCGGCGCCGACCTGCGATCGGCGTCGGCGCAACCACACTTTGCAATTTCCCAGAATTGCGACCCGTCTAGTTAGTGTGGTTGCCCTAACAGGGCAACCAGACTATAGTACTCTATACTCTTTATTAATCTTCCGGATAAACAATACTTCAAACTGCTATTTCTCCCACAGTTTTTATCTCCCAATGTTGTGCCATATCTCAAAATGACCGTCTTGACCTGGAATCGTGCGCTTGTATTTTGCTAAGAGATTGGTTAAATAGTTTAATTGATATTGATTTATTAGTGCATTAAATTTCCCCATCCGCTTTAATGTAAAAGTGAAAAAACTCAAATTCAAGTATTTTTTTCTCAGAAACCGTAAGAGCTAGAGTTACCACATTTGGAGGGGAGGTTCATAATTTAGTCCAAAATTATTTTAAAAAAAATCACACCAATCGGCCACATGGTGGCGCTATAACAGCCCCCTTTACGTTTTGGCCTATAACTCTTGAACCGTAGGTCGTAAAATAAAAATTTCTTTTTCCCTAGATTCCTTGGGTCATGACGCAACTCCCCATATAGGCCACGCCCATTTGCGTCTGGATAGATTTTTTGATATTGATTTATTAGTGCATTACATTTCCCCATCCACTTTAATGGGAATTGCAAAAACTCCCATTCAAGTTTTTTTTTCTCGGAAACCATAAGGGCTAGAGTTACATGACTTGGAGGGGAGGTTAATAGTTTATTGCAAAATTATTTTAAAAAAAATCACACCAGTCGGCCACATGGTGGCGCTATAACAGCCCACTTTACCTTTTGGCCTATAACTCTTGAACCGTAGGTCGTAAAATCAAAATTTCTTTTTCCCTAGATTCCTTGGGTCATGACGCAACTCCTTATATAGGCCACGCCCATTTGCGTCTGGATAGATTTTTTTATATTGCAGTTGTCCAGTTGCCCACATGTCCCAAATGCCCAGTTCCCAGTTGTCCAGATGCCCACATGTCCCTACTGCCCAGATGGTTTTGGTGCCCAGTTGTCCCTAGTGCCCAGTTGTCCCTAGTGCCCAGTTGACCAGGTGCCCACATTTCCCTCGGTTTTGGTGCCCAGTTATCCCTAGTGCCCGATGCGTTGTGAGCTTGTAGATCTGCTATTTTCTAAAGATTTGTATACATTGTATGCATTTGAAAACTTGAAATGGGACATTCTGCATAATTAGTACTTTTACTTCTGGTACTTTAAGTATATTTTCTGGGAGAAATTAGTAATGTAACTGGCTTCTGTGTTTTTTTAATTATTATTATTATTATTATTATTATTATTATTATTATTATTATTATTATTATTGCTGTTATATATTTCGCTAACTTCTTCTTTTTAACTTTTAAATTAATAAAATGACGTTTGCATTTAAAACAAATGTATCTATTTTTGGTTAATACTTCAATGTCTTTTAGTTTGTTCTATGAAAGCAGCATAATTTTACATGCATTTCAGAGCCAACGGCTGCATCCGCTTTAGAAAGGATACGGAAATGGTTTACCTGTGTGTGTGTGTGTGTGTGTGTGTGTGTGTGTGTGTGTGTGTGTGTGTGTGTGTGTGTGTGTGTGTGTGTGTGTGTGTGTGTGTGTGTGTGTGTGTGTGTGTGTGTGTGTGTGTGGGGGGGGGGGGGGGTTCCTCCGAGTTGGAAACACTGGTGACGCGAGGTTCGTGGGGGGGAGGGGGTGCGACAGGGCTTGCCCGGACTTGTTCTGACTCTTTTGCCTGAGCAGACCAATCACAGCTCTTGCTGATTTTGTCCCTCCCCTTAGACTCACAGCATTCACACGCTTCCTTCTCACAAATCAAAATCCGGCGATAGCCTCGGTCATTTACTATTGGAAACGGATCTTCTTGATTTAGCTTCATATTATATCATCGATCTACTTTGTTTTCTTCGGAAGACTTTCATTTCGTCGTCTTTTGTCTGAGGTGAGTAATACTTTATATCGCTTTCAGTTCATAACTCTGATTGTAGCCTTGGACCACACGACGGTCATGGATGAACTGCAACCTGGTGTTTGCACTTTCTCCCTTTTTGGACCCTCTAATCTACTTCAACGTTCAGATTTCAAACAAAGTTTTTACTCCATGGCCACGGATGTTATAATTATGTATGGTTCCTCAGAAGTAGCCGTATCTTCCGTATTGTTCAATAAAAAAACATTTTAATCCGATCGGTGGCCATTTTCTCATAGTTAGCACACTCTATCAGAGTGCAGTACACCTACCAACCGATGGGGTCGCGTAGTTGAAAGCATATGGAGGACATGTTGAGAAAATGGCCACCGATCGGATTAAAATGCTTTTTATTTAACAATACTGAAGATACGGGTACTTCTGAAGGCCCGAACGGAATTGTTACATCCGTGGCCATGAGGTAAGCACTTTATATTTGAAATGTGAACGTGTATGTACATGTACGGGCCTTAAATGAATTAAGTGCAATCGCCAGTTTGTTGGTGACTTTGTTTTCATACAATCACGTCACCATCAACCGAGCCTCGATCTCCAGGCTTTTATTGTTTAGTTTTGCCATCGACCTGTCTATAACAATTCATTATATAACGCAGAATGCAGCTTTTAATCAACATTGCATTTGTTATATCTTGTCTGCTAAAATTGAGCTTGTAGATCTGCTAAAACTAACTTTAAGCAGCGACAGTTGATCTGAAACTAGGTTAAAAACAACAAGGATTCGTCAGCTAGGCTAACCGATGCTAACGGCTATAAATGTATGCTTACAACTTCCGCATGGCAGTGACGTCACACACTGCTCCTTGGAGCTTTGTTTGTGTCTGTCTCGACACAGACAGGGCACGTTCGAAAATACAGCACTGAGCGCACTGGCCAATACAAACTAATAGGCGAGTGTGCTCCGGTGCGTAATTTCCGAACGCACCCACAGTTGGCAGGCATAGATAGATAAATATTCTGCTTGTACTTCTATCCACTATTGTACTTGTATTGTACTTCATCTCAGAGGCAAATATTGAACTTTTGATCCACTACAATTATTTGAAAACTACTTTAGTTAGTTGATTTTGATTATTATTTAAAAAACATTGGCTACATTAACCACTTAAGCCCTACTCAAACTTTTCTATTTGAAAATGGCAGATCTACAAGCTCACAATGCTATACATTGTGAGCTTGTAGATCTGCTATTTAACAATTATCTCTAAAATTGGCAGACTCTGTAGCCATGTGATAACAAGGCATTATACATATTTGAAAATAGGAGATCTACAAGCTCACTGTAAACTTGTAGCCTTTTTTAAATAGCTTATCTACAAGCTCACTTGTAGATCACGTGTGAGCTTGTAGATCTGCTATTGTCTATTGATATGCATGTACTTTCATAACTCTGTGTCTAAAATATTGTATTTCTTTTTTTACAGCTCTGGCTGTGGACCCAGGTGACAGACAGACTATCCCAGACCTACTGCAAGGTGTGTAACATCCTGATCCTATTTTCCATTTATTATGGGGGTCTGTGGTCTTGTGCATAGGCTAAAAATGGAAGCTCTTTGACATTACAATAGTTTGAGAACCACTGGCATCCAGGTGACAAGTATGTGTTGCTTCTAGTTTCTATAGAGTTGTCAGCTGACTGAAAGGTGATTAGAGGTGTTGTTAGGGGTTGAATAAATTGTGTGTGTGTGTGGTAACACCACTTAACCTTTATTTAAAATAGCAGATCTACAAGCTGATTTTCAGAGCTTGTAGCTCTGCTATTGTCCCTATATTGACATGCTCATGCCTTGTGCTCAGGCTGTGTCTGTCTAATCTATCTGTGTACATTTGCGGTGTGAGTACTGTACAGTGTTGCATTGCTTATTTGATATGTTGGCATTGATAGACAAATATTGTACTTGTAATCCACTACAATGTTTTGAAAACTTTTTAGATTTAGATTGTTGTTTAAAAAACATAGGCTACACTAACCACTTCAGCCCCACTTCAGCCCTATTTAAACTTTGGCAGATCTACTAGCTCACAATGCGACACTTTGAGCTTGTAGATCTGCTATTTTCCAATTATATCCCACATTGGTAGACATCTGTAGCCATGTGATAACATGGCATTATACATATTCGAAAATAGCAGATCTACAAGCTCGCTGTGAGTTTATAATGTTTGGAAAATAGCAGATCTACAAGCTCACTGTAAGCTTGTTGCTTCATTTTAAATGGCCGATCTACATAGCTCACTTGTAGATCACTTCTGAGCTTGTACATCTGCTATTGTCTATTATGCATGTACAGGTGACAAGTATGTGTTGCTTCAAGTTTCTATAGAGTTGTCAGCTGACTGAAAGGTGATAATAGGGGGGTGATTAGAGGTGTGGTTAGGGGTTGAATAAATGACCCATTGTTGATGCCATTTAACAGGCCTATTGTGTCTCATCTGTGTCTGTCTTATCCATATGTGGCACATTTTTCAGCACACTGACTTGTCTGGTTCAATTTTCAAGATCTCTGTGTGTGTGTGTGTGTGTGTGTGTGGTCACACATGGTCACACCACTTAACCTTTATTTAAAATAGCAGATCTACAAGCTGATTTTCTGAGCTTGTAGATCTGCTATTGTCCCTATATTGACATGCTCATGCCTTGTGCTCAGGCTATGTCTGTCTAATCTATCTTTGTACATTTGCGGTGTGAGTACTGTACAGTGTTGCATTGCTTATTTGGTATGTTGGCATTGATAGACAAATATTGTACTTGTAATCCACTACAATGTTTTGAAAACTTGAGTTACTTTGTAGATTTAGATTGTTGTTTAAAAAACATAGGGTACACTAACCACTTCAGCCCTATTTAAACTTTGGCTATTTGAAAATGGCAGATCTACAAGCTCACAATGTGACGCGTTGAGCTTGTAGATCTGCTATTTTCCAATTATATCCCAAATTGTCAGACATCTGTAGCCATGTGATAACAAGGCATTGTACATATTGAAAATAGCAGATCTACAAGCTCACTGTAAACTTGTAGCCCATCTAGAGCTTGTAGATCTGCTATTGTCTATTGATATGCATGTACTTTCATAACTCTGTGTCTAAAATATTGTATTTATTTATTTTACAGCTTCGGCTGTGGACCCAGGTGACAGACAGACCATCCCAGACCTGCAAGGTGTGTAACATCCTGATCCTATTTTCGATGTAACTATCTAATGTTGGCTTATTGACATTGTCTTGGGGTTGAATACTAGGTTAGGGGGGTCTGTGGTCTTGTGCATAGGCTAAAAATGGAAGCTCTTTGACATTACAATAGTTTGAGAACTACTGGCATCCAGGTGACAAGTATGTGTTGCTTCTAGTTTCTATAGAGTTGTCAGCTGACTGAAAGGTGATTAGAGGTGTTGTTAGGGGTTGAATACATTTTGTGTGTGGTCACACATGGTCACACCACTTAACCTTTATTTAAAATAGCAGATCTTCAAGCTGATTTTCTGAGCTTGTAGATCTGCTATTGTCCCTATATTGACATGCTCATGCCTTGTGCTCAGGCTGTGTCTGTCTAATCTATCTGTGTACATTTGCGGTGTGAGTACTGTACAGTGTTGCATTGCTTATTTGGTATGTTGGCATTGATAGACAAATATTGTACTTGTAATCCACTACAATGTTTTGAAAACTTGAGTTACTTTGTAGATTTAGATTGTTGTTTAAAAAACATAGGCTACACTAACCACTTCAGCCCTATTTAAACTTTGGCTATTTGAAAATGGCAGATCTACAAGCCCACAATGCGACGCATTGAGCTTGTAGATCTGCTATTTTCCAATTATATCCCAAATTGGCAGACATCTGTAGCCATGTGATAACATGGCATTATACATATTCGAAAATAGCAGATCTACAAGCTCGCTGTGAGTTTGTAATGTTTGGAAAGTAGCAGATCTACAAGCTCACTGTAAGCTTGTTGCTTCATTTTAAACGGCCGATCTACATAGCAGAGTCCTGCACGGGTCCAATTTTGAGAACCCGCGCCCGCCCCGCCCGTCAATACTCAGATCCGTAGACCGACCCGTCACCCGTGATAATTTAAAAATACGAACCAGACCCGCCCCGCCCGTCAAATAAACGACCCGTTGTCCGCCCGTTTATCCGTGTAAAATGTAAATCCTATTGAAAAGTGTGTTGAAAAAGATAGCAGCCTTCAAAAACAGTGCTACATTCAGTGGTCAGGTTTGTACAGAAAGCAAGTGAAGACGGCGGAGCGAGCTTAAGCCACGCGCGAACGCGCATCTACGCAGCAAACATGTGTCGTTGTTTATGTCATCAGATACTTTTAATTTGAAGGTTTAACGGGATGTTCAATGTGTTTTTGTGAGTTAAGATAACTGACCAGCATGCTCCATGCAGTTGTGCTGTTAAGTTACACAAGTTACGTTGTTTGGGCGGAAACAGTGCTCTCTGATTTTCACAATAAAATGATACCCGCCCGCGATTAGTTCAGTACCGCCCGTCCCCGTACCCGTGATCTTATCAAAGTAACATTTTCACCCGTTTTCACCCGTCAAACGCGGGTACCCGTCGGGTATCCGCGGGTACCCGGCCCGTTGCAGGACTCTGCTACATAGCTCACTTGTAGATCACTTCTGAGCTTGTAGATCTGCTATTGTTCGCCTCCGACCAAGTGGAGCTTACTATGTAACTCTGCTTGGGTTGTGTGTGTGTGTGTGTGTCTGTGTTCATGCTCTCATTGGCTCACACACCCATGTGACTCACATGCGTGCCATGTGACTCGCATGCGTGCACTGCCTGTCAGCAGCCACCCGAGTGCGCCAGAGTGCAGGAATTGAGACAATGCTCTGATTACAATGCACAACAGCCTGCCCCACACACACACACACACACACACACACACACACACAGTCAATGTGTGGTGTCACACCTGGTCACACCACTTAACCTTTATTTAAAATAGCAGATCTACAAGCTGATTTTCTGAGCTTGTAGATCTGCTATTGTCCCTATATTGACATGCTCATGCCTTGTGCTCAGGCTGTGTCTGTCTAATCTATCTGTGTACATTTGCGGTGTGAGTACTGTACAGTGTTGCATTGCTTATTTGGTATGTTGGCATTGATAGACAAATATTGTACTTGTAATCCACTACAATGTTTTGAAAACTTGAGTTACTTTGTAGATTTAGATTGTTGTTTATTGTTTATATTGTTGTACATTTGAAAATAGCTGATCTACAATCTCACAATGCGACACGTTGTGAGCTTCTATATCTGCTATTTTACAATTATCTCCCAAATTGGCAAACATCTGTAGCCATATGATAACAAGGCATTATACATATTTGAAAATAGCAGATCTACAAGCTCACTTTAAACTTGTTGCCTTATTTTAAATAGCCAATATACAAATTCACTTGACAGCTTGTCACTACATGCATTTACTTTTATATTTTTTTCTAAATACAGTATTTTTGATTGAAAATTTCAGCTGTTGCGTGGCTGTACACCGGACCTGATATCTTGGCCAACACAGCAGTGGACTGAGGGGACCATCCCAGACTGCACTACTGCAAGGTTTGTTTAACATAACATGACTATCTAATGTTGGCATATGGAAATTGTCTTGGGGTCAATCCATTGTCAGTTTTTAAGGAGACATTGCCAATATATATACTCTATTTAGTTTAACTCTTTGACTGCCATATCAATAGTGTGCCATTGCTGTCAGCAAAACGGTGATTTTACTGTACTTTTGAAAAATCATGGAATCTCTGTGACCGCCGTCCTCACAGAGATCGGCGCATTACATGCATTACAAATTATTTTGTTGGTCCCCATATGATTAGCTTAATTGAAACACATTTTCTTTATTTTTAAAATGCCAACTCCTATTATTTTTGCTTATTTTGCACTCTTTATTGTCTCCGTCAGGCCGGAAGGCATGGCTGAGACTGTTTTGCACACTGTCTGTCTTTTTGTGTGTCACTCTGTCTGTGGACAGTCAATCTCTGGTACCGTTGGCTTGATGGCAGTGAAACTGCACACACACTGTCTGGATGCCAGAGCAGAATTCTGTCCTTAGTGATCAAAAACAAATCTGTCCAGTTTTTCATATTCATCCTGATTGACGTATTCCAAACATTGCTGGCCCACAATAACCGACCTAACCTGGTAGAGACCTCTTGGAGCCCTTTCTCTAATTACATTCTGTTTCCACACATTTTTAAAAGGTAATAGGATCCAATTTAGTCAAAGCTGTCAGCCATTCTTAATCAAATAATTCAAATGGAATAAAACAAAATGGTTACACCATTACTCTACAGATAAATGGTAACATTAGTGTTTGCAACAGTAAACTTATGAATTAATGCATTATTTTCCCACACTGCTATACCTAATATAAACTATGCAGATGATATGCGTACTTCAATTCTATGGTGTACTCATCATATACATAATCTTTGGTAGACATATATGCTTATGTAATACTTTCTCTCTTTAGTTCTACTTTTCCAAATGTTTTGGTTAATATTGTATAAAATCTTGAATAGTTAAAGTTCAACAAGGGAATGTCAGCTATGTCTGTCATAGCCATAATTGCATGAATGGTAGATGTATATAAATAAAATAAGCACCATACATACAAATGCAGCTGTTAGATTGCTAACACACCAATAATGCACATTATGGAAAGCTGAAAGAACTCAACGCAGTCAGAGAAATGACTTCATATATACCGATACTTGATCATAGACAAAGATTTTCATAAAAAATGTGCCCTTTAAACAGCCATAACTACAGTTCAGAGCATGCTTAACGCCCCAAACTTGGTAGGTGCTATAGCAGTGTAAAACACTTTAAATGGCCATGCTTCAGTGACCAACGCTCTTAGCAGCGCAACAGAGGACTAGGTTTTGAAGGCTGCGCAGCGGCCTGAAAATCTACTGTCATAAAATGGCACACACGGTTTTTACACAAGAATATAACGGTAGAAAAAACTATAGCGCTAGTCTGAAATTGTTCTCTTTTTTTATTCTAGTGTTCATCAGATCGAAACAGCTCCTCTGGTGACTTTTTAATGGTAAGTAAGTTAATTCTTGATGCCTAGAGTGATTTGTGACTAATGCTACATTAGTATTGAAGGTTGAAGGTTGTTTTTTGGTAAAGAGTGTACATTTTCGTAAAAGTTCAGATCTAAAACTTGGTGACATCATGGGTCGTCGTGGAAAGAAATCTATTGCTAAAAAGAAATGCTGGGATGCTAAGTTGGCCCATACAGATTCACCAAACAGTTGCACAGTGGTCGATGAAGGGACACAAAAGACATTTAGTCCAGCCATGGAGACTGTGGTAGAAACAGCTCAGCAACATGCACAGTCTGATGTTGAAGAACAAGACAACATTGTCGAGGCCATGGACCTTTCCAACAATGACCCTGTACAACAAGCATGCATCGTGCCACCCTCTGTCAAATCTGTGCAGGCATCCAAAAGCCAAAATCATCATAAGTTTTCCGAAATGTCAAAGAATCGGCAGTGTACATGCATGGCTCTGACATTTTTGGCACACCAACATGAAGGTCTTGACTTGAAGATGGATGATCTTGACAAGATACTGGACAAGGGAGACAGCCTGTATAAAAGAACAATAGAACAACTAATTAGACAGAAGCTGTTTAAGTCATGCCAGCTGACAATGGAGGAAGTACCTCTCAAGGTGGAAACGGAACACAATACGTACTCCGTGAAAAAATCTAACGTGGACATGGGATTTATGAGAGCTGAGGGAGAGCCCTACCGACGGCATTGGTGGCTGAAGCTTCAGGAAAGACTTAAGTGTCTGTCTGAGAATGTCAAATATGCACTCCTAACAGTATCACCACACACCATTGCCGTTTTTAGAGACAGGTCTGGAAGATATGGACTGTTTGACTCTCACCAGAGAAGTGCTGATGGCCTACCTTTGTCTGGAGGAAAAGCTGTAATGATGACCTTCACTCAGTTGGATGATCTGTTCGCTAAGATTGACCAGCTAATTGACTTCTCACATTCATCGAACAGGATTGACCAAATGCAGTTTGACTTCATGCCAGTGACATTTGAACAGACAAATGCTCGGTCACCCCATCTGTCAACAGTGCAAATTCATCCTGACAACCTGCATCACAAAGAGCCTGTCGATCAAACTAGCCAGGATGAAACAAACACTGAACCTCCAATCACCAAGCAATCTTTGCAGGCAGGACATTCACCATCAACACAAGTGATGTCAGACACTACAAATGAAAGAGCCAACAAAATGAGTCGACAACGGAAACTGAAAATAATGAGGAGACAAAGAGAGGATCAACTGCAATCTGATACCAAGGAAAAACCGAGGACTCCAAGGAAGGAATACATGAACAAATACATTGCCATGAGATGTATAACGGATAAAAAATTCAAGGAACGGCAAAACAAATTCAAGAAGGCATATGACAACAGGAGATTTAGAGAAGATGAAGAATTCAGAGCGAAGAAGTCGGCTTATGGCAAAAGGAGGTTCAATGAAGATGAGGTTAGAGAGAAGAAAAGGGCTTATGGCAAAAGGAGGCTCAATGATGATGAGTTTAGAAAGAAGCACAATGTTTATGTAAACAAGAGGTTCAGAGAAGATGAGGAGTTCAGGGAAAAGGTTAGGGAACACATGAAGTCCTACATGGCCCGCAGATGCAAAACGGACACATTCTTCAACATGCGCCGTGACATCCGACGTTCAATGAGAATAAGAAATTATTACAAGGACTTATGTGATGACCTGCGCAAACGGAGCATTGCTGTAAAAGCAAGGAAAGATTTAGCTACTGCGAGGATAGATTTAGCTCCCGCACCCACACAGAATGAGCTACTGCAAGGCGCTATAGCGAGTTTCCAGAACGTCATAAAACATGGACCAACTTTTGTTTGCACAACGTGCCATCGGACTCTTTTCTCTGATCAAGTGTATGTTTGTCATCGGTCAAATTACACGATCAAACCCCGCGTGGTTGCTGCCTGCTTAACAGGCAAATACCTTCATTCGTGTGATGATCAATGTGGAGGGCCGGAAGATTGCACTGTACCCGAAGAAAGGCGAAAAGAGTGGATTTGTCAATGCTGTCACAAAAGTGTAGTAGCAGGAAGAATGCCACGCTTGGCTGTCGCAAACAACCTGGAACTTGCACCCATTCCTCCAGAGCTCCGCCAACTCAATGTGCTGGAAAGACAAATATCGGCAATAGACATACCATTTGCCAAGATTCTCACACTTCCTAAAGGCAAACAGAGTGCTATATATGGTGCTGTGGTGTGCGTGCCAGCAGACGTGGAAACCACAGTAAACACCCTACCCAGAAGGCTCGACTCATCCCGTTTGTACAGGGTGAAACTGAAGAGACGTCTGCGGTACAAAGGTTATCATTTGTTTCACACTGTCAATATGACCAATGTCTTACTGGGCTTGAGGAAACTCATCGAGACACACCCCGACTACAAAAACATCACAATCCGAGATGATGAGAGCATCAACGATGAAAATGTGGAGGGCCATCTTGAAGACCTACCCACTGTTGAACTTGAAGACCTACCCACTGTTGAACAGACGGGCACAGACGAAGTCATGGACAGTTGTGACGACGCCGAAATGATGGAAGTAGCCGATGCGACTGAAACCCTCGACCCATCACAGAGAGTGGATCAACATCCACCCACTGCCCAAGATGAGCAAGATGCGCTGAGACCTGGACATGGCCTGGACAGTTGCTTGGAACCGGATGACATTGGACAAGAGACAATGACATACGGAGATGGCATATTCTGCATCGCCCCAGCTGAAGGAAACAGGCCTGTCAGCTATAGCACAGCCCCTAACCTCGAAGCAAGGGCCTTCCCTACATTGTTTCCAACTGGAGAGAACACGTTGGATCGGAAGAGAAAGCTCAAACTGACACCAAGCAGGTACTTCAACGCAAGGCTTTTCAATGTTGATGATCGTTTTGCAAGAGACCAAAGCTATCTCTTTTTTGCCCAGTTTGTTACAGAGACCCACTTGGCAAAAAACACCATCTCAATTCAATTGAGGAAGGGCAAACCCTTTACCAAGGATGGTCGCAGGATCTCCAACAAGATGTTGCAGGACAAGCATGAAGTTGAGAGACTGGTCAGAAACCGGGATGCAACAAGGTTCATGCAACCCCTTAGGGGGACGCCAGCCTACTGGCAGAAGACCATGTATGATTTGTTTGCCATGGTCCGTCAGTTAGGCCCACCTACCTTCTTTTTGACCTTAAGTGCTGCAGAATTCAGATGGCCAGAGGTCATAACGGCAATAAAAGCACAGCAAGGCCAAATAGTGGATTTTGACAAGCTGGACTGGAATGAGAAATGTGACATCCTCAGAAGCAATGCAGTGACTACCATGCGAATGTTTGACAAGCGAGTTCATTCTGCGTATTCAAAACTGCTGCGGTCTGATGCTCGCCCAATCGGACACGTCATAGACTGGTTCCATAGAATCGAGTATCAAAACCGGGGTTCGCCGCATGTTCACGCCTTAATGTGGGTAGCCGACGCCCCCAAACTTGGAGAAGACTCGGACGAGAAGATATGCGAATTTGCGGACCGCTACATTTCGTGCCAGCTGCCTGATCCAAACGAAAATCCTGTGCTTCACCGAATTGTCCAAGAAGTTCAGATGCACAGCAAAAACCACACAAAGTCCTGTAAGAAAGGTAACAAGACATGCAGGTTTGGATTCCCCAAGGCACCAGTGGACACAACCTGGTTAACTAACCCAACGCCAGTTGATCCAATGGAGGAAGTCACGGATGAAAACGAAAGGGGCGCAACAGGAGGAAATGAAGGAGCAAACGAAAGTGCAAAGAGGAGTACCGAAGGCATAGGCAAACAACAGAGGGCAAGAGCACAAGCTGCTTTGGCCAAACTCAAACCTCTGTATGATCTACTTCTGGACTTGCCATCAGAACTGACCGATCTCTCAGAGTTGCTGGCAAAGTGCAATTTGACTCACGAAGAGTACGACAGCTATCTTGAAGACTTGAGGAATGTCCAGGTCCTCTTGATGAAGCGTGGAGTCAAGGACTGCTATGTGAACAACTACAACCCAGTTTTGCTGGAGGCCTGGAATGCCAACATGGATATCCAGTTTGTCCTGGACCACTTTGTTTGCATCTCATACATGCTGTCCTACATATCCAAGGCCGAACATGAGATGGGTGAGCTTCTGAAACAAGTAGTCGAAGGCATAGACCCCACAAAAGTGACCGAAAGGGGTGCAATGAACGAACTTGTTCATGCATATGTGAAAAACAGACAGGTTAGCTCTCAGGAGGCAGTGGCCCGAACTTGCAGCTTGCAATTGAAGGAATGCTCCCGCGAAGTTGTCTTCCTCCCGACGGATGACAATGCAATGAAAATGAGCCTCCCGCTCAGCTTGCTGCAGAAAAGACCAGCCGATTCGAACCAAGTGTGGATGTCAGGGCTTCTTGACAAATACAACGCCAGACCCAAAACACTGGTGTTTGACAACATGTGTCTAGCAGAATTTGCATCCGAGTACAGGATTGTGTACGGTAGCGAAGCAAAAAAGCCAGATTGCCTGAAGCTGTCTGACAACATGGGAACCATTAAGAAGCGCTCGACGGATGGCCGACCCGCGGTTATCAGATACGCGAAGTTCTCGGAACAGAAGGACCCCGAGAAATACTTCGGCAACTTGCTGAAGGCTTACCTTCCGCATCGCTATCAGACCACACTGAAAACCGCAATCTTCCCCACCTACAAGGAGTTCTACGACTCTGCGTCTGTGAAAATACCTGGACAAAAATGGACATGCCGCGCAAATGCCATTGTTGATGAGAACAAAATGAGGTATGAAAAACACAGCAAATCGATGGAAGAAGCATTAGAGGAATTCATGAAGCATGGCCCTGCGGAAGATGCGTGGGCCAACATTGCCCCAGAAAATGAGCTCGAGCGGATGGAATGTCTTGCCGAACAAGATCAAGATCCACAGGCAGACGACGAACAAGACGACGTCCCAGAGTTCAGTTGTCAAGAGGTGGGTACAATTGTTGGTCACAGGGTATCGGCTCCGCAAATGAGCCTCGATTATCTGCGTTCAATGTGTCGAAACCTCAACCGGACTCAAGCCTCTATCTTTCACTCTGTACGTGAATGGTGCTTCAAGAGCGTACTCGACCAGAAACCCGAACCCTTCTTCTTCTTTGTCACTGGGGGTGCTGGAACTGGCAAATCACGCCTGATCAAGTGCATCTACGGTGAGGCAACACGGATTCTCCGTCGACTCCCCAGACTGTTTGAGGAGACGGATGCATCCATGCCCACAGTGCTGCTGTCTGCGTTTACAGGAACTGCGGCATACAACATCGCGGGAAACACACTGCATTCCCTGTTGAAGTTGCCAAGAAAATTGAAACCACCCTACATAGGACTGGGAAACAAATTGGATGACGTGAGGGCAAAGCTGGGAAATGCGGAGATCATTGTCATAGATGAGGTGTCGATGATTTCAAAGGCTATGTTTATCTACATCCACTGGAGACTGCAAGAGATTAAAGGCAGTAAGAGGCCATTCGGCGGCATGTCGGTACTTGTAGTAGGCGACTTTTACCAGCTCCCTCCAACGTCAAGTGGGAAACCGCTCTGTGTGCTCGAGGAAGGCAAACCGGACCTTCTGCTCGAACACTTTCAGATGATCACGTTGACCGAGATCATGCGACAGAAAGATGATCTGCCCTACGCAGAGCTTCTGAATAGGTTGAGAGTCAAAGCGAAGAAAGATCCGCTGAGTGACGGAGACAAAGCACTCCTTGCTCAGAGAGTGACTGTGCGTGACCGTTGTCCTAAGGATGTTGTGCACATCTTCGCAACCAACAAAGAGGTGTCCGAACACAACGCCAAATCTTTGTCTGCGCTCCACAGCCACATCGTCAACATACCCGCGGAAGACTACAAGCAAGTCCATAACCACAAGACTCGCCTTGCCAGTCCCTGTACAGGAGAGCAGAACGATCTTCTTGACAACTTGCAGGTTGCAGAAGGCGCCCCAATCGTGATCATCAGGAACATAGATGTGGAGGATGGCCTTGTGAACGGGACATTTGGCAAGATGGCTAGTGTAGAGATGCACGTAAACGAGGACGGGAGTAGAGTAGCCAAGCTTTGGCTTGTAGTAGACAAGCCTGAAGCAGGACAGAAATACCGGAAAACTACACCTGGCAGTACACAAGTGTACGTCGAGAGATATGAGGAACACCTGAGCAATAACACGCTTCGTAGGCAATTTCCCATCAAGTTGGCATATGCTTGCACAGCTCACAAAGTCCAAGGCATGACTACACAATCTGCTGTGGTTTCCTTGAAACGGATCTTCCAACCAGGCATGGCCTACGTTGCCCTCAGTAGGACAACGTCATTGCAAGGATTGCACATCATTGACTTCGATGCGAAGAAAATCTATGCTGATCCTGCAATCACAGCTGCCCTGGAATCCATGAAGACCGCCTCACTGGACAGTGTTATGCCACTGTTGAAGTATCGAGAGACGACAGGCCAGGCGCAAACACTCGCGATTGTCCATCACAACACGCAAAGTTTACCGGCACACATTCAGGACATCAAAAAACATCACGAACTGACCCATGCAGATGTCCTGTGCTTGACCGAGACGCATCTCACCGGCTCCTTTGTGGCTGACAGTCTCCAATTGGATGGATACACCATGTTCAGCCGCAACAAGCACATCTCGTACACCAGCCGTCCTGAACGTGCAGAACAGAATGGCGGTGGCGTCGCTGTGTATGTGAAGGACCATTTCCAGGCATGTGAAAAGCGTTACCTACACAATGTGACAAACCTCGAGTTTGTGGTCGTCAAGATAGAGTCCCCTGTCAAGCTTCTGATCGCTGCAGTGTACAGACCACCACGTTACGATGACCCGTTCATGGAAAATCTGAAGGCGCTTCTGGACTCCTTAGAAGTGATGGACCACCATCCCATCGTAGTCTGTGGTGATTTCAACGAAAATCTACTGGCCAGTGTAGGTACTCCGATAGCGATGCTGCTCGAGTCCAGAGGATACACACAACTGATCAAGGAGAAGACTACTGACAAAAACACGCTGTTGGATCACATTTACATCTCAAGACCAGAGCAATGTCTACAGTCTGGAGTACTACGTACGTACTACAGCTACCATGATCCTGTGTATTGCGTATTATCCTCCGATCAGGACTAGTGCATAGCCTGCAAGACAAGCTTGCAAACACTGGAACCATGTAGACCTTAGTTTCAAGGACATCGTGCTCTTTCCCACCAAACGCATTCTGACCTGCTCTTATAAATCACATCTGCCGCACTCAATAACAAAAGGATTGCGAACAATGGAACCTCTTGATCACCAACCCTGTCATTGGATATATCACTGGAACATGTGAATGAGCTGCCCAAATAGTGGTCACCAGAGATGATCGTTTGACGGTATGAACTATTCATAGCCAACGCTACATCATTCTCTGGTGCCACTCCAGCGCAAAGTCTCATCTGCCACACTAAATAACAAACGGATTGCGAACAATGGAACCTCTTGATCACCAACCCTGTCATTGGATATATCACTGGAACATGTGAATCAGCTGCCCAAGTAGTGACCGGGCCTCATCGTAGCCGCACCTATACTTTGGAATCTCCCATTACGCAGCAGCCAAATCTCACCTTTTTTCTCTTGTCGCTAGTATTATTCATATTGTAGCATTGTTTTGTCTTTTTTCATAATTACTGATTGTGAAGCATTTGTTTGAAAAGAACACTAACACTTGTTTCCCTGTTTTTCAGAAGCCGTCCAGCACTGATATTGTTTTTGCCTTTAACCATTTTCTACATTTCAGGAATGTTCTTTGTGAATAATTGTCATATTTCTAATTGTCATTTATGTTGTGGGTCGTGAACCGGTAGTACCCAATTTCTATAAACACAATATTGGCCATCCCTGAATTTAATAACAAACTCACACATAAAATAATCAATTCTAAAAAATGCATAACAAACTATTTTGGATTGTATACTGCCTTTTCATGACCCACTACCTTATATTTACATGTGCATGTTGTAAATGTTTTAACTCACCATTTGTTTTTAGGGCTGTAAGACTGTAACACTTATTAGGACTAAATTATTTTTTAATAAATGTTGTCAAAAAATTTAATTTTATTCAAACAGCCAATATACAAGCATTAAAATAGGACTTAATTTGTTAATTAAACTAATAAATGTAATCCCAAAATAATTATGGAAAATGTTACACATTGATTCATTGATAAATACAAAATTAGATATCTACAAAATACACTTTGAGATAATTCACTTAATCAATATAGTTGCAGCCCTAAAAGTTTTACTTATTTTTCAGAATGTTACATTTATTAGTTTGTTTAATATATTTACCAGGAGCTTGCTTGATCGCCTTTTTTAACAAAGGGGTCGGTGCAAGAATTTTTTCCCCGTGCACTCCTAAATTGGCTGAAATAGGAGGCGGGTTTTTTGCTTCACCCTGGAAAATATTGAAATTACTTAAAGGTTAGAATATAATTTTGGACAATAACAGTAATAGTAGTAATAATAATAACCATTAGAGCATCAATAATATATCTGTCAATAATAAACTGTTTACAGGCATTGTAATAGTTATCATAAAATATAATTGTTTAATTGTCACTAATAACTCATATTAACCTATATATAGAATCATAAAATATGACCATAATTACATATATAATCATAATAACTATAGTAAAAATAATTGATAGGACATTATACCAAATATATTAATGGTGTTGCTTACAGTAAAGGTACCAATAATACAATTGTGTTAATAAATACTTTAAACTATATCTGCTCTGCTTTGTCTCTACTTATTTTTCTTTTTGCCATGTGTTTGAAAAGTGAATCTATATGTTTGGTAATGTATTTAGTCACATGTATTTAACATTTACAATGAATACAGATGTGTTTTTTTAAATTTGTATTACTATTCTCAATCAGAAGGGTTCTTCACTACTAAAGCTGAACAAAAAGTGAAACTTTGGAATGTAACATCTCATTAATGCCTAAACCCATACACATATGAACATAATATACACAAGTTGTTCGTTTAACTGACAATAATTCTTGCCTTCTATAATTTGGTGTTTTAAGCTTGTAATTGAAAGTGTCAGACTATAATCTCTGCCTGCTGGACAAAATGGACTTCAATCCCTCTACTGTGTGTACAATTGTGAAGCAATTTATTCTGCAATCTACATGGACATTAGAGCTTATCCAAAACTCCTGCCTGGTGATGACAAGTCTGTCACAATGTAGGCTAAACAATAGTTTTTCATTGTGGTATTGACACCATTAAGTAACACTGATGTGCCTGATATGCTGGGGAGTATCTATCTTACAATATACAAAATGGAATGGCTACTAGCCAGGTCGACAAGTATCGTAATGGTTCCACATGTATTATATGGTGAGACATTCACAAGTACATTACAAGGTATTTAATATCTATTATCAGGCTGGGGAAAAAAAGGTGCTGAATCTTATACTAAAAACATGACAATATAAGTGTGGGGAAAACGTGAAATGTCTTCTGAGTATTTACAACTTGTTTGCAAATCGCAGATATGCCATTTACTCTATATACACAGGGTATTTTCTCCTCACAATGTCTCAGATCAGAACAATAAGGTAAAAAAAATGGCAAGTCTGCTTTAATAATTTATTTTGAGACCTATAACACCATCTTCTTCTTCCACTGGGGACTGAACTGTGAACTACTATGTGACGATGGATTCCTTGGACCCCCATGGCCGCAACCCAGAACTCTGCGTTGGCGCAACCACACTTTGCAATTGCCCTGAATTGCGACGCGTCTAGTATTAACATTGTTCTTGAACAATGTTAATAAACAATATTTCAAACTGCATCTCCTCCCACAGTTTTTATTCCCCAATTTCGTGCCATATGTCAAAATGACCGTCTTGACCGGGAATCGTGCGCTTGTATTTTGTTAAGAGATTGGTTAAATAGTTTAATTGATATTGATTTATTAGTGCATTAAATTTCCCCATCCGCTTTAATGGAAAAGTGAAAAAACTCAAATTCAAGTATTTTTTTCTCAGAAACCGTAAGAGCTAGAGTTACCAGATTTGGAGGGGAGGTTCATAATTTAGTCCGAAATTATTTAAAAAATAATTACACTAATCGGCCACATGGTGGCGCTATAACAGTGCCCTTTACGTTTTGGCCTATAACTCTTGAACCGTAGGTCGTAAAATCAAAATGTCTTTTTCCCTGGATTCCTTGGGTCACTACGCATCTCCCCATATAGGCCACGCCCATTTGCGTCAGGATAGATTTTCCGCCATTTTGCATTTTCTTCAAAACACACTTTTAGCTCATTTTCCCACATATTTTGTCAAAATTTCACAAAAATCGGTACACATGATCTCTGGGCCCATGCGATAAACATATCCAAACGGCATTTTGATAGTCCTTACCGTTCGTCCGTAATTGGCTTCCAAAGTTAGTGGGAGGGGCTCGTTTTACCAAAAATGCCAGAAATCACGAACGAAACGTACAATTGATCCCAAATTTGAATCATAGGTCGAGGGTGGTTTACTCAACGAATACCCAAAAGTATTTCCAATTTGATCCATAGGGGGCGCCACAAATGCGCAAAACGTAACCGTTCGATGCTAAAACATGATTTTTGGGGGGATCAATCCTCTCAAAATGAAACGCAAGTGATCTCAGGAGTGACGTGACAATGTAATTGGCGCAGCCTACGACGGTATTCCTCCCGGCGTATTCCTCGCGTCCCGGCGGCGGCGACCCCGCGACCTGCGTCGGCGCAACCACACTTTGCAATTGCCCTGAATTGCGACAATTCTAGTATTAACATTGTTCTTGAACAATGTTAATAAACAATATTTCAAACTGCATCTCCTCCCACAGTTTTTATTCCCCAATTTCGTGCCATATGTCAAAATGACCGTCTTGACCGGGAATCGTGCGCTTGTATTTTGCTAAGAGATTGGTTAAATAGTTTAATTGATATTGATTTATTAGTGCATTAAATTTCCCCATCCACTTCAATGAAAAAGTGAAAAAACTCAAATTCAAGTATTTTTTTCTCAGAAACCGTAAGAGCTAGAGTTCCCAGATTTGGAGGGGAGGTTCATAATTTAGTCCAAAATTATTGAAAAAATAATTACACTAATCGGCCACATGGTGGCGCTATAACAGCCCCCTTTACGTTTTGGCCTATAACTCTTGAACCGTAGGTCGTAAAATCAAAATTTATTTTTCCCTAGATTCCTTGGGTCATGACACAACTCCCCATATAGGCCACGCCCATTTGCGTCAGGATAGATTTTCCGCCATTTTGAATTTTCTTCAAAACACACTTTTAGATCCTCCTCCCATATATTTTGTCCAAATTTCACAAAAATCTGTACAAATGATCTCTGGACCCATGCGATAATCTGGACCGAAACAGAATTTTGATAGTCCATACCGTTCGTCCGTAAATGGCTTCCAAAGTTAGCGGAAGGGGCCCGTTTTACCAAAAAGCCCACAAATCACGAACTAAACGTCCAGTCAATCCCAAATTTGAATCACATGTCAAGTGTGGTTTATTCAACAAATCCCCAAAAGAATTTCCACTTTGATCCATAGGGGGCGCCACAAATGCTCAAAATGTAACCTTTTGATGCAAAAAACATATGTTGGGGGGATCAATCCTCTCAAAATGAAACGCAAGAGATCTCAGGAGTTGCGTGACTATGTAATTGGCGCAGCCTCCGACGGTATTCCTCCCGGCGTATTCCTCGAGTCCCGACCGGCGTCGGCGCAACCACACTTTGCAATTGCCCTGAATTGCGACGCGTCTAGTATTAACATTGTTCTTGAACAATGTTAATAAACAATATTTCAAACTGCATCTCCTCCCACAGTTTTTATTCCCCAATTTCGTGCCATATGTCAAAATGACCGTCTTGACCGGGAATCGTGCGCTTGTATTTTGTTAAGAGATTGGTTAAATAGTTTAATTGATATTGATTTATTAGTGCATTAAATTTCCCCATCCGCTTTAATGGAAAAGTGAAAAAACTCAAATTCAAGTATTTTTTTCTCAGAAACCGTAAGAGCTAGAGTTACCACATTTGGAGGGGAGGTTCATAATTTAGTCCAAAATTATTTTTTAAAAAATCACACCAATCGGCCACATGGTGGCGCTATAACAGCCCCCTTTACGTTTTGGCCTATAACTCTTGAACCGTAGGTCGTAAAATCAAAATTTCTTTTCACCTGGATTCCTTGGGTCACGACGCATCTCCCCATATAGGCCACGCCCATTTGCGTCTGGATAGATTTTTTGATATTGATTTATTAGTGCATTAAATTTCCCCATCCACTTTAATGGGAAATGCAAAAACTCCCATTCAAGTATTTTTTTCTCGGAAACCATAAGGGCTAGAGTTACATGACTTGGAGGGGAGGTTAATAGTTTATTGCAAAATTATTTTTTAAAAAATCACACCAGTCGGCCACATGGTGGCGCTATAACAGCCCACTTTACCTTTTGGCCTATAACTCTTGAACCGTAGGTCGTAAAATCAAAATTTCTTTTCACCTGGATTCCTTGGGTCACGACGCATCTCCCAATATAGGCCACGCCCATTTGCGTCAGGATAGATTTTCCGCCATTTTGAATTTTCTTCAAAACACACTTTTTGCACCTTTTCCTACAGATTTTTCCCAAATCTCACAAAAATCGGTACACATGATCTCTGGACCCATGCGATAATCTGGACCGAAACAGAATTTTGATAGTCCATACCGTAAATGCCTTCCAAAGTTAGCGGGAGGGGCCCGTTTTACAAAAAAGCCCACAAATCACGAACAAAACGTCCAGTCAATCCCAAATTTGAATCACATGTCAAGTGTGGTTTACTCAACAAATCCCCAAAAGAATTTCCACTTTGATCCATAGGGGGCGCACACAAATGCTCAAAATGTAACCGTTTGATGCAAAAACCTTATGTTGGGGGATCAATCCTCTCAAAATGAAACGCAAGTGATCTCAGGAGTGACGTGACAATGTAATTGTCGCAGCCTCCGACGGTATTCCTCCCAGCGTATTCCTCGAGTCCCGACTGGCGTCGGCGCAACCACACTTTGCAATTGCCCTGAATTGCGACGCGTCTAGTATTAACATTGTTCTTGAACAATGTTAATAAACAATATTTCAAACTGCATCTCCTCCCACAGTTTTTATTCCCCAATTTTGTGCCATATGTCAAAATGACCGTCTTGACCGGGAATCGTGCGCTTGTATTTTGCTAAGAGATTGGTTAAATAGTTTAATTGATATTGATTTATTAGTGCATTAAATTTCTCCATCCGCTTTAATGGAAAAGTGAAAAAACTCAAATTCAAGTATTTTTTTCTCAGAAACTGTAAGAGCTAGAGTTACCAGATTTGGAGGGGAGGTTCATAATTTAGTCCGAAATTATTAAAAAAATTATCACACCATTCGGCCACATGGTGGCGCTATAACAGTCCCCTTTACGTTTTGGCCGATAACTCTTGAACCGTAGGTCGTAAAATCAATTTCTTCTTTTCACCTGGATTCCTTGGGTCACGACGCATCTCCCCATATAGGCCACGCCCATTTGCGTCAGGATAGATTTTCCGCCATTTAGAATTTTCTTCAAAACACACTTTTTGCACCTTTTCCTACAGATTTTTCCCAAATCTCACAAAAATCGGTACACATGATCTCTGGACCCATGCGATAATCTGGACCGAAACAGAATTTTGATAGTCCATACCGTTCGTCCGTAAATGCCTTCCAAAGTTAGCGGGAGGGGCCCGTTTTACAAAAAAGCCCACAAATCACGAACGAAACGTCCAATCGATCCCAAATTTAAATCACATGTCGAGGGTGGCTTACTCAACAAATCACCAAAAGCATTTCCACTTTGATCCATGCGCCACAACTGCGCAAAACGTAACCGTTTGATGCAAAAACATGATTTTTGGGGGATCACTCCTCTCAAAATGAAAAGCAGGTGATCTCAGGAGTTACAGGACGATGTCATTGGCCCGCTACATTTGTGGGAGGGGCCTATTTGTTTAGTGGGAGGGGCCTATTTCTTAAAATCAAAACGCCATGTATCACGAACGCAGGATCCAATCATCACCAAATTCGAATGGCACGTCGCGCGGCCTCCGACAGTATTCCTCCAAGCGTATTCCTCAAGTCCCGGCGGCGGCGACCCGCGACCGGCGTCGGCGCAACCACACTTTGCAATTTCCCAGAATTGCGACGCGTCTAGTATTAGTGTGGTTGCCCTAACAGGGCAACCAGACTATAGTACTTGATGAACTTATTAATATTCCATATAAACAATATTTCAAACTGCTTCTCCTCCCACAGTTTTTATTCCCCAATGTTGTGCCATATCTCAAAATGACCGTCTTGACCTGGAATCGTGCGCTTGTATTTTGCTAAGAGATTGGTTAAATAGTTTAATTGATATTGATTTATTAGTGCATTAAATTTCCCCATCCGCTTTAATGGAAAAGTGAAAAAACTCAATTTCAAGTATTTTTTTCTCAAAGACCGTAAGGGCTAGAGTTACAAGATTTGGTGGGTAGGTTCAATATTTAGTGCAAAATTATTGGAAAAATAATTACACCAATCGGCCACATGGTGGCGCTATAACATTCCCCTTTACGTTTTGGCCTATAACTCTTGAACCGTATGTCGTAAAATCAAAATTTATTTTTCCCTGGATTCCTTGGGTCATTACGCAACTCCCCATATAGGCCACGCCCATTTGCGTCTGGATAGATTTTTTGATATTGATTTATTAGTGCATTAAATTTCCCCATCCACTTTAATGGGAATTGCAAAAACTCCCATTCAAGTATTTTTATCTCGGAAACCATAAGGGCTACAGTTACAAGACTTGGAGGGGAGGTTAATAGTTTATTGCAAAATTATTTAAAAAATAATCACACCAGTCGGCCACATGGTGGCGCTATAACAGCCCCCTTTACGTTTTGGCCTATAACTCTTGAACCGTAGGTCGTAAAATCAAAAAATCTTTTCCCCTGGATTCCTTGGGTCATGATGCAACTCCCCATATAGGCCACGCCCATTTGCGTCTAGATAAATTTTCCGCCATTTTGAATTTTCTTCAAAACACACTTTTTGCTCCTTTTCCTACAAATTTTGTCCAAATATCACACAAATCGGTACAGGTCATCTGTGGACCCAATGCTGTTCGCAATATCATGCGAACAGCATTTTGATAGTCTTTACCGTTCGTCCGCAATTGGCTTCCAAACTTAGTGGGAGGGGCCCGTTTTACCAAAAATGCCAAAAGTCACGAACAAAACGTCCAATCGATCCCAAATTTAAATCACATGTCGAGGGTGGTTTACTCAACGAATCCCCAAAAGCATTTCCACTTTGATCCATAGGGGGCGCCACAACTGCGCAAAACGTAACCGTTTGATGCAAAAACATGATTTTTTGGGGGATCACTCCTCTCAAAATGAAAAGCAGGTGATCTCAGGAGTTACAGGACGATGTCATTGGCCTGCTACATTTGTGGGAGGGGCCTATTTATTTAGTGGGAGGGGCCTATTTCTTAAAATCAAAACGCCATGTATCACGAACACAGGATCCAATCAGCACCAAATTCGAATGGCACGTCACGCGGCCTCCGATGGTATTCCTCCAAGCATATTCCTCAAGTCCGGGCAACGGCAACCTGCGACCGGCGTCGGCGCAACCACACTTTGCAATTTCCCAGAATTGCGACGCGTCTAGTATTAACATTGTTCTTGAACAATGTTAATAAACAATATTTCAAACTGCATCTCCTCCCACAGTTTTTATTCCCCAATTTCGTGCCATATGTCAAAATGACCGTCTTGACCGGGAATCGTGCGCTTGTATTTTGCTAAGAGATTGGTTAAATAGTTTAATTGATATTGATTTATTAGTGCATTAAATTTCCCCATCCGCTTTAATGGAAAAGTGAAAAAACTCAAATTCAAGTATTTTTTTCTCAGAAACCGTAAGAGCTAGAGTTACCAGATTTGGAGGGGAGGTTCATAATTTAGTCCGAAATTATTAAAACAATTATCACACCATTCGGCCACATGGTGGCGCTATAACAGCCCCCTTTACGTTTTGGCCTATAACTCTTGAACCGTAAGTCGTAAAATCAAAAGTTATTTTCACCTGGTTTCCTTGGGTCACGACGCATCTCCCCATATAGGCCACGCCCATTTGCGTCAGGATAGATTTTCCGCCATTTTGAATTTTCTTCAAAACACACTTTTTGCACCTTTTCCTACAGATTTTTCCCAAATCTCACAAAAATCGGTATACATGATCTCTGGACCCATGCGATAATCTGGACCGAAACAGAATTTTTATAGTCCATACCGTTCGTCCGTAAATGGCTTCCAAATTTAGCGGGAGGGGCCCGTTTTACAAAAAAGCCCACAAATCACGAACAAAACATCCAGTCAATCCCAAATTTGAATCACATGTCAAGTGTGGTTTACTCAACAAATCCCCAAAAGAATTTCCACTTTGATCCATAGGGGGCGCACACAAATGCTCAAAATGTAACCGTTTGATGCAAAAACCTGGGGGATCAATCCTCTCAAAATGAAACGCAAGTGATCTCAGGAGTGACGTGACAATGTAATTGGCGCAGCCTCCGACGGTATTCCTCCCAGCGTATTCCTCGAGTCCCGACCGGCGTCGGCGCAACCACACTTTGCAATTGCCCTGAATTGCGACGCGTCTAGTATTAACATTGTTCTTGAACAATGTTAATAAACAATATTTCAAACTGCATCTCCTCCCACAGTTTTTATTCCCCAATTTCGTGCCATATGTCAAAATGACCGTCTTGACCGGGAATCGTGCGCTTGTATTTTGCTAAGAGATTGGTTAAATAGTTTAATTGATATTGATTTATTAGTGCATTAAATTTCCCCATCCGCTTTAATGGAAAAGTGAAAAAACTCAAATTCAAGTATTTTTTTCTCAGAAACCGTAAGAGCTAGAGTTACCAGATTTGGAGGGGAGGTTCATAATTTAGTCCAAAATTATTATACAAATAATTACACCATTCGGCCTCATGGTGGCGCTATAACAGCCGCCTTTACGTTTTGGCCTTTAACTCTTGAACCGTAGGTCGTAGAATAAAAATCTCTTTTCCCCTGGATTCCTTGGGTTACGACGCATCTCCCCATATAGGCCACACCCATTTGCGTCAGGAAAGATTTTCCGCCATTTTGAATTTTCTTCAAAACACACTTTTTGCACCTTTTCCTACAGATTTTTCCCAAATCTCACAAAAATCGGTAAACGTGATCTATGGACCCATGCGATAAACCTATCCAAACGGCATTTTGATAGTCTTTACCGTTCGTCCGCAATTGGCTTCCAAAGTTAGTGGGAGGGGCCCGTTTTACCAAAAATGCCAAAAATCACAAACGAAACGTCCAATCGATCCCAAATTTGAATCACATGTCGAGGGTGGTTTACTTAACGAATCCCCAAAAGCATTTCCACTTTAATCCGTAGGGGGCAGCACAAATGCGCAAAACGTAACCGTTTGATGCCACAACCTTATTTTGGGGGGATCAATCCTCTCAAAATGAAACGCAAGTGATCTCAGGAGTGACGTGACAATGTAATTGGCGCAGCCTCCGACGATATTCCTCCCAGCGTATTCCTCGAGTCCCGACCGGCGTCGGCGCAACCACACTTTGCAATTGCCCTGAATTGCGACGCGTCTAGTTAGTGTGGTTGCCCTAACAGGGCAACCAGACTATAGTTCTTGATGAATTTATTCTCCTTCCGGATAAACAATACTTCGGGCTGCTTCTCCTCCCACAGTTTTTATTCCCCAATGTTGTGCCATATCTCAAAATGACCGTCTTGACCTGGAATCGTGCGCTTGTATTTTTCTAAGAGATTGGTTAAATAGTTTAATTGATATTGATTTATTAGTGCATTAAATTTCCCCATCCGCTTTAATGTAAAAGTGAAAAAACTCAAATTCAAGTATTTTTTTATCAGAAACCGTAAGAGCTAGAGTTACCACATTTGGAGGGGAGGTTCATAATTTAGTCCAAAATTATTTTTAAAAAAATCACACCAATCGGCCACATGGTGGCGCTATAACAGCCCCCTTTACGTTTTGGCTTATAACTCTTGAACCGTAGGTCGTAAAATCAAAATGTCTTTTTCCCTGGATTCCTTGGGTCACTACGCATCTCCCCATATAGGCCACGCCCATTTGCGTCTGGATAGATTTTCCGCCATTTTGAATTTTCTTCAAAACACACTTTTTGCTCCTTTTCCTACAAATGTTGTCCAAATCTCACACAAATCGGTACAGGTCATCTATGGACCCATGCGATAATCTGGACCTAAACAGAATTTTGATAGTCCATACCGTTCGTCCGTAAATGGCTTCCAAAGTTAGCGGGAGGGGCCCGTTTTACAAAAAAGCCCACAAATCACGAACAAAACGTCCAGTCAATCCCAAATTTGAATCACATGTCAAGTGTGGTTTATTCAACAAATCCCCCCAAAAAAATCCACTTTGATCCATAGGGGGCGCCACAAATGCTCAAAATGTAACCGTTTGATGCAAAAACCTTATTTTGGGGGGATCAATCCTCTCCAAATGAAACGCAAGTGATCTCAGGAGTTACGTGACAATGTAATTGGCACAGCCTCCGACGGTATTCCTCCCAGCGTATTCCTCGAGTCCCGGTGGCAGCGACCCACGACTAGCGTCGGTGCAACCACACTCTGCAATTGCCCTGAATTGCGACGCGTCTAGTTAGTGTGGTTGCCCTAACAGGGCAACCAGACTATAGTACTTGATGAACTTTATTATTCCGGATAAACAATACTTTGCCGCGCATCTCCTCCCACAGTTTATTTTTCCCAATTTAGTGCCATATGTCAAAATGACCGGTCTCACCGGGAATCGTGTGCTTGTATTTTGCTAAGAGATTGGTTGCATAGTTTTATTGATATTGATTTATTAGTGCATTAAATTTCCCCATCCACTTTAATGGAAAAGTGAAAAATCTCAAATTCAAGTTTTTTTTTCTCAGAAACCGTAAAAGCTAGAGTTACCAGATTTGGAGGGGAGGTTCATGATTTAGTCCGAAATTATTAAAAAAAGAATGACACCAGTCGGCCTCATGGTGGCGCTATAACAGCCCTTTTTACGTTTTTGCCTATAACTCTTTAACCGTAGGTCGTAAAATCAAAAAATCTTTTCCCCTGGATTCCTTGGGTCATGACGCAACTCCCCATATAGGCCACGCCCATTTGCGTCTGGATAGATTTTCCGCCATTTTGAATTTTCTTCAAAACACACTTTTTGCTCCTTTTCCTACAAATTTTGTCCAAATCTCACACAAATCGGTACAGGTCATCTATGGACCCATGCGATAAATATATCCAAACGGCATTTTGATAGTCCTTACCGTTCGTCCGTAATTGGCTTTCAAAGTTAGTGGGAGGAGCCCGTTTTACCAAAAATGCCAAAAATCACAAACGAAACGTCCAATCGATCCCAAATTTGAATCACATGTCGAGGGTGGTTTACTCAACGAATCTCCAAAAGCATTTCCACTTTGACCCATAGGGGGCGCCACAACTGTGCAAAACGTAACCGTTTGATGCAAAAACATGATTTTTGGGGGGATCACTCCTCTCAAAATGAAAAGCAGGTGATCTCAGGAGTTACATGACGATGTCATTGGCCCGCTACATTTGTGGGAGGGGCCTATTTATTTATTGGGAGGGGCCTATTTCTTAAAATCAAAACGCCATGTATCACGAACGCAAGATCCAATCGGCACCAAATTCGAATGGCACGTCGCGCGGCCTCCGACGGTATTCCTCCAAGCGTATTCCTCGAGTCCCGGCGGCGGCGACCCGCGACCGGCGTCGGCGCAACCACACTTTGCAATTGCCCTGAATTGCGACGCGTCTAGTATTAACATTGTTCTTGAACAATGTTAATAAACAATATTTCAAACTGCATCTCCTCCCACAGTTTTTATTCCCCAATTTCGTGCCATATGTCAAAATGACCGTCTTGACCGGGAATCGTGCGCTTGTATTTTGCTAAGAGATTGGTTAAATAGTTTAATTGATATTGATTTATTAGTGCATTAAATTTCCACATCCGCTTTAATGGAAAAGTGAAAAAACTCAAATTCAAGTATTTTTTTCTCAGAAACCGTAAGAGCTAGAGTTACCAGATTTGGAGGGGAGGTTCATAATTTAGTCCGAAATTATTTAAAAAAATGATCACACCATTCGGCCACATGGTGGCGCTATAACAGCCCCCTTTACGTTTTGGCTTATAACTCTTGAACCGTAGGTCGTAAAATCAAAATTTCCTTTTCCCTGGATTCCTTGGGTCACGATGCATCTCCCCATATAGGCCACGCCCATTTGCGTCGGGATAGATTTTCCGCCATTTTGAATTTTCTTCAAAACACACTTTTTGCACCTTTTCCTAATTTTTTTCCCCAAATCTCACAAAAATCGGTACACGTGATCTATGGACTCATGCGATAAACCTATCCAAACGGCATTTTGATAGTCCTTACCGTTCGTCCGTAATTGGCTTCCAAAGTTAGTGGGAGGGAACCGTTTTACCAAAAATGCCAAAAATCACGAACAAAACATCCAATCGATTCCAAATTTGAATCACATGTCGAGGGTGGTTTACTCAACAAATCACCAAAAGCATTTCCACTTTGATCCATAGGGGGCGCAACAACTGCGCAAAACGTAACCGTTTGATGCAAAAACATGATTTTTGGGGGGATCACTCCTCTCAAAATGAAAAGCAGGTGATCTCAGGAATTACAGGACGATGTCATTGGCCCGCTACATTTGTGGGAGGGGCCTATTTATTTAGTGGGAGGGGCCTATTTCTCAAAATCAAAACGCCATGTATCACGAACGCAGGATCCACTCAGCACCAAATTCGAATGGCACGTCGCGCGGCCTCCGACGGTATTCCTCCAAGCGTATTCCTCAAGTCCCGGTGGCGGCGATCTGCGACCGGCGTCGGCGCAACCACACTTTGCAATTTCCCAGAATTGCGACCCGTCTAGTTAGTGTGGTTGCCCTAACAGGGCAACCAGACTATAGTACTCTATACTCTTTATTATTCTTTCTAGATAAACAATACTTTGGCACGCTTCTCCTCCCACAGTTTTTATCCCCCAATGTCGTGCCATATGTCAAAATGACCGTCTTGACCGGGAATCGTGCGCTTGTATTTTGCTAAGAGATTGGTTAAATAGTTTAATTGATATTGATTTATTAGTGCATTAAATTTCCCCATCCGCTTTAATGTAAAAGTGAAAAAACTCAAATTCAAGTATTTTTTTCTCAGAAACCGTAAGAGCTAGAGTTACCACATTTGGAGGGGAGGTTCATAATTTAGTCCGAAATTATTGAAAAAATAATTACACTAATCGGCCACATGGTGGCGCTATAACAGTGCCCTTTACGTTTTGGCCTATAACTCTTGAACCGTAGGTCGTAAAATCAAAATGTTTTTCCCTGGATTCCTTGGGTCAATACGCATCTCCCCATATAGGCCACGCCCATTTGCGTCTGGATAGATTTTCCGCCATTTTGAATTTTCTTCAAAACACACTTTTTGCTTCTTTTCCTACAAATTTTGTCCAAATCTCACACAAATCGGTACAGGTCATCTATGGACCCATGCGATAAACCTATCCAAACGGCATTTTGATAGTCCTTACTGTTCGTCCGTAATTGGCTTCCAAAGTTAGCGGGAGGAGCCCGTTTTACCAAAAATGCCAAAAATCACGAACGAAACGTCCAATCAATCCCAAATTTTAATCACATGTCGAGGGTGGTTTACTCAACGAATCCCCAAAAGCATTTCCACTTTGACCCATAGGGGGCGCCACAACTTTGCAAAACGTAACCGTTTGATGCAAAAACATGATTTTTGGGGGGATCACTCCTCTCAAATTGAAAAGCAGGTGATCTCAGGAGTGACATGACGATGTCATTGGCCCGCTACATTTGTGGGAGGGGCTTATTTATTTTAGTGGGAGGGGCCTATTTCTTCAAATCAAAACACCATGTATCACGAACACAGGATCCAATCAGCACCAAATTCGAATGGTACGTCACGCGACCTCCGACGGTATTCCTCCAAGCATATTCCTCAAGTCCGGGCGGCGGCAACCTGCGACCGACGACGGCGCAACCACACTTTGCAATTTCCCATAATTGCGACGCGTCTAGTTAGTGTGGTTGCCCTAACAGGGCAACCAGACTATAGTACTCTATACTCTTTATTAATCTTCCGGATAAACAATACTTCAAACTGCATCTCCTCCCACAGTTTTTATCCCCCAATGTTGTGCCATATCTCAAAATGACCGTCTTGACCTGGAATCGTGCGCTTGTATTTTGCTAAGAGATTGGTTAAATAGTTTAATTGATATTGATTTATTAGTGCATTAAATTTCCCCATCCGCTTTAATGTAAAAGTGAAAAAACTCAAATTCAAGTATTTTTTTCTCAGAAACCGTAAGAGCTAGAGTTACCACATTTGGAGGGGAGGTTCATAATTTAGTCCAAAATTATTTTTTTTAAAATCACACCAATCGGCCACATGGTGGCGCTATAACAGCCCCCTTTACGTTTTGGCCTATAACTCTTGAACCGTAGGTCGTAAAATCAAAATTTCTTTTTCCCTAGATTCCTTGGGTCATGACGCAACTCCCCATATAGGCCACGCCCATTTGCGTCTGGATAGATTTTTTGATATTGATTTATTAGTGCATTACATTTCCCCATCCACTTTAATGGGAATTGCAAAAACTCCCATTCAAGTATTTTTTTCTCGGACACCATAAGGGCTACAGTTACATGACTTAGAGGGGAGGTTAATAGTTTATTGCAAAATTATTTTAAAAAAAAATCACACCAGTCGGCCACATGGTGGCGCTATAACAGCCCACTTTACCTTTTGGCCTATAACTCTTGAACCGTAGGTCGTAAAATCAAAATGTCTTTTTCCCTAGATTCCTTGGGTCATGACGCAACTCCCCATGTACGCCACGCCCATTTCCGTCTGGATAGAATTTCCGCCATTTTGAATTTTCTTCAAAACACACTTTTAGCTCCTCCTCCCACATATTTTGTCAAAATTTCACAAAAATCGGTACACATGATCTCTGGACCCATGCGATAAACGTCTCCAAGCTGAATTTTGATAGTCCTTACGGTTCGTCCTTAAATGGCTTCCAAAGTTAGCGGGAGGGGCCCGTTTTACAAAAAAGGCCAAAAATCACAAACGAAACCTCCAGTTAATCCCAAATTTGAATCACATGTCAAGGGTGGTTTACTCAACGGATCCCCAAAAGCATTTCCACTTTGATCCATAGGGGGGCGCCACAAATGCGCAAAATGTAACCGTTTAATGCAAAAACATTATTTCGGGGTGGATCGATCCTCTCAAAATGAAACGCAAGTGATCTCATGAGAGACGTGACAATGTAATTGGCGCAGCCTCCGACAGTATTCCTCCCAGCGTATTCCTCGAGTCCCGGCGGCCGCAGCCCATGACCGGTGTCGGCGCAACCACACTTTGCAATTGCCCTGAATTGCGACGCGTCTAGTATTAACATTGTTCTTGAACAATGTTAATAAACAATATTTCAAACTGCATCTCCTCCCACAGTTTTTATTCCCCAATTTCGTGCCATATGTCAAAATGACCGTCTTGACCGGGAATCGTGCGCTTGTATTTTGCTAAGAGATTGGTTAAATAGTTTAATTGATATTGATTTATTAGTGCATTAAATTTCCCCATCCGCTTTAATGTAAAAGTGAAAAAACTCAAATTCAAGTATTTTTTTCTCAGAAACCGTAAGAGCTAGAGTTACCACATTTGGAGGGGAGGTTCATAATTTAGTCCAAAATTATTTTTAAAAAAATCACACCAATCGGCCACATGGTGGCGCTATAACAGCCCCCTTTACGTTTTGGCCTATAACTCTTGAACCGTAGGTCGTAAAATCAAAATTTCTTTTCACCTGGATTCCTTGGGTCACGACGCATCTCCCCATATAGGCCACGCCCATTTGCGTCTGGATAGATTTTTTGATATTGATTTATTAGTGCATTAAATTTCCCCATCCACTTTAATGGGAATTGCAAAAACTCCCATTCAAGTATTTTTTTCTCGGAAACCATAAGGGCTAGAGTTACATGACTTGGAGGGGAGGTTAATAGTTTATTGCAAAATTATTTAAAAAAAAATCACACCAGTCGGCCACATGGTGGCGCTATAACAGCCCACTTTACCTTTTGGCCTATAACTCTTGAACCGTAGGTCGTAAAATCAAAATTTCTTTTCACCTGGATTCCTTGGGTCACGACGCATCTCCCCATATAGGCCACACCCATTTGCGTCTGGATAGATTTTTTTATATTGATTTATTAGTGCATTAAATTTCCCCATCCACTTTAATGGGAATTGCAAAAACTCCCATTCAAGTATTTTTTTCTCGGAAACCATAAGGGCTAGAGTTACATGACTTGGAGGGGAGGTTAATAGTTTATTGCAAAATTATTTTTTAAAAAATCACACCAGTCGGCCACATGGTGGCGCTATAACAGCCCACTTTACCTTTTGGCCTATAACTCTTGAACCGTAGGTCGTAAAATCAAAATTTCTTTTCACCTGGATTCCTTGGGTCACGACGCATCTCCCCATATAGGCCACACCCATTTGCGTCTGGATAGATTTTTTGATATTGATTTATTAGTGCATTAAATTTCCCCATCCACTTTAATGTAAAAGTGAAAAAACTCAAATTCAAGTATTTTTTTCTCAGAAACCGTAAGAGCTAGAGTTACCACATTTGGAGGGGAGGTTCATAATTTAGTCCAAAATTATTTTTAAAAAAATCACACCAATCGGCCACATGGTGGCGCTATAACAGCCCCCTTTACGTTTTGGCCTATAACTCTTGAACCGTAGGTCGTAAAATCAAATTTTATTTTTCCCTGGATTCCTTGGGTTATGACGCAACTCCCCATATAGGCCACGCCCATTTCCGTCGGGATAGATTTTCCGCCATTTTGAATTTTCTTCAAAACACACTTTTAGCTCCTTTTCCTACATATCTTTTCCAAATCTCACAAAAATCAGTACACATGATCTCTGGGCCCATGCGATGAACATATCCAAATGGCATTTTGATAGTCCTTACCGTTCGTCTGTAAATGGCTTCCAAAGTTAGTGGGAGGGTCCCGTTTTACCAAAAATGCTAGAAATCACGAACGAAACGTCCGGTCAATCCCAAATTTGAATCAAATGTCGAGGGTGGTTTACTCAATGAATCCCCAAAAGCATTTCCACTTTGACCCATAGGGGGTGCCACAAATGCACAAAACTTAACCGTTTGATGCAAAAACATGATTTTTGGGGGGATCAATCCTCTCTTAATGAAACGCAAGTGATCTCAGGAGTGACGTGACAATGTAATTGGCGCAGCCTCCGACGGTATTCCTCCCAGCGTATTCCTAGAGCCCGCCGGCCGCGACCGCGACTCGCGTCGGCGCAACCACACTTTGCAATTGCCCTGAATTGCGACGCGTCTAGTTATTATTATGCTAGATAAACAATAGTTTAGATCGTCTCTCCTCCCACAGTTTATTTTTCCCAATTTAGTGCCATATGTCAAAATGACCGGCCTCACCGGGAATCGTGCGCTTGTATAAGGCTAAGAGATTGGTTGCATAGTTTTATTGATATTGATTTATTAGTGCATTAAATTTCCCCATCCACTTTAATGGAAAAGTGCAAAAATTCAAATTCAAGTATTTTTTTCTCAGAAACCGTAAGAGCTAGAGTTACCAGATTTGGAGGGGAGGTTCCTAATTTAGTCCGAAATTATTGATAAAATAATTACACTAATCGGCCACATGGTGGCGCTATAACAGCCCCCTTTACGTTTTGGCCTATAACTCTTGAACCGTAGGTCGTAAAATCAAAATTTCGTTTTCCCTAGATTCCTTGGGTCATGACGCAACTCCCCATATAGGCCACGCCCATTTGCGTCAGGATAGATTTTCCGCCATTTTGAATTTTCTTCAAAACACACTTTTAGCTCCTCCTCCCATATATTTTGTCCAAATCTAACAAAAATCGGTACACATGATCTCTGGACCCATGCGATAAACATATCCAAACGGCATTTTGATAGTCCTTACCGTTCGTCCGTAATTGGCTTCCGAAGTTAGTGGGAGGGGCCCGTTTTATCAAAAATGCCAAAAATCACAAACAAAACGTCCAATCGATCCCAAATTTTAATCACATGTCGAGGGTGGTTTACTAAAGAAATCTCCAAAATAATTTCCACTTTGATCCATAGGGGGCGCCACAAATGCTCAGAATGTAACCGTTTGATGCAAAAACCTTATTTTGGGGGGATCAATCCTCTCAAAATGAAACGCAAGTGATCTAAGGAGTTACGTGACAATGTAATTGGCACAGCCTCCGACGGTATTCCTCCCAGCGTATTCCTCGAGTCCCGGCGACAGCGACCCGCGACTAGCGTCGGTGCAACCACACTCTGCAATTTCCCAGAATTGCGACCCGTCTAGTTATTATTATTATTATTTATTATTGCGTCCCCTTTAGTTGTTGTTGGGGTACTGTATAAGCCAAGTACATTTTTACATACCTCAGATTTATCCTCTGCATTTACCCATTCAAATTATTAGCAGAAGTGGATCCCATTAGTATGGCACCTGGGGAGCAGTTAGGGGTTAAGTGTCTTGCTCAGGGACAGTTCAACACATAAAGTGGGCGAGCTAGTGGGCAAACTGGTGGCCTACTGATTACCAGACTGCCTCTCTACATAATCAGCTACGGTTGAGAAAAATTATTTGTGCAAACATACGTGGCAATAAAAATAATTTCCTTCATAAAGTTAGCCCCCTATACATTTTTGCGACTGAATATGAATTAGGACCAACTACTGTACATCTACTGATTGATTGATTGATTGAATACTTTATTTAGCAGTTTGCAAAAAAAGCACAGGAAAGTACAGTTCAATACAAGGTCTGCCAAGATGATTTTAAACCCAAGAAAGCATTATGGCTTGTTTCCATTGGGGTCCTTTGTACTCAATTCATCGAAACACTAAGCTTTGACAGGGGCCTGTTTCGAATTGCAGCCATCTCTGTAAGTGCTCTTTTAGAGCGGTTTTGAATAAGAGTAGGGATTTACACTCCTTTACGACTGTTGGTAGGGAATTCCACATTTTGTGGCATAGCAGGTGAACGAATTTAACCCCTTGTTAGAGCCAAATCTGGGTTGGACGTGATTAGTGGAGCTCCCTCTGGTGTTGTGATTGTGGACTTGATTGACGTTTGTGAAGTATTTTGACAGGTACATGGGTGTCTTTGTGGTGTAATGTATCTTGTAGACCAGGCCTATTGCAAGTTGCTGTACTCTGTCCTCTACCCTGAGCCATCCGACCCTAGCAAAGTGAGCAGGGGTTAAAGATGTACCCGTTCATAAACCATTTTTTCCATAACTTTTCGAGATGGAACTAAGAATAGAAATAGGGCGGTAAGTAAGGCGGTAGTACTGTATATCAAGTTGACATATTGTCAAGGTTAGCAAGGATGTATGACCTTTGTCATACTCTATGTATCTGTCAGGCTTGGTAGTGCAAAATGCTGTACTGGCTTTGACCATGGATTAAAGGGGTTCAGTGGGACACCTAGTCCCTGAAACAGGCAATTACAGTGGTGGTCAGGTGGTGGTGCTGGTCTGCTAATTTCCAGAAAATGGAAATAATCTCCTGTTTCACTGTCACAATTCTCTCCTAACTCGTTTGAATTTCACGTGGTCACTGTTTCTCATCCAGTCAAGCTCACCATTGCAGTTGTTTATCGCCCACCGGGGCCTGCTGGTGGCTTCCTGGAGGAGCTGGACCATCTAGTCTCTCACTTCCCTGTCGATGGCTCTGGATTCATCCTTCTGGGTGACTTCAACCTCCCGACTGAGAAGCAGCTAGACCCGCTACTTTCGTTTCTCGCCGCCTTTGACCTAGTTATTTCCCCATCTCCTCCTACCCATGAGGCGGGCAACCAACTGGACCTGATCTTCACCAGAGGCTGCTCTACTGCTAACCTGTCTGTCACTCCTCTTTCCAGTGAAAAGGGTAAGAAACTCTCTGATCACTACTTCATGTCCTACTCTCTCTCTCTCTCCTCTCCCCCCTCACAGCCCCTCCCTACCCACATGATTTCCTCACGTCACAATCTTCGCTCACTTTCCTCAACTGATCTTTCCTCTTCTGTTCTCTCTGCTCTCCCTGCCCCTGAATCCTTCTTCCAAACCCTGATACCACCACAGATCTTCTTTTCTCTACTCTATCCTCTTCTCTCGACCATCTCTGTCCCCTCACCACCAGGCCTGCACGCCAAACTCCACCTGCCCCCTGGTTGTCGGACTCAGTGCGGACTGAGAGACGGAGCCTGAGAGCAGCTGAGCGCAAATGGAGAAATGGCAACCTCCTGGAGGACCTTCTCACCTTCCAATCTCTCATTTCTACTTTTTCCTCCTCTCTATCAGCTGCTAAAGCTGCTTTCTTCTGCACTAAAATTCAGGCTTCTGCTTCCAACCCTAAAAAACTATTTGAAACTTTCTCCTCTCTCCTGCAACCACCACCCCCTCCTCCCTCCTCGTCCCTCCTCCCTGACGATTTCGCCAACTTCTTTGACAAGAAGGTGAACGATATCCGATCCTCCTTCCCTCCTCCCCCGGCTGGTGCCCTGCGCACTACCCACACCCGTCTGCCTGCCACCCCCCCCTCTCTACCTTCATCTACTCCTCTTCCCCCCCCTCCCCCTCTCTATCCCACTTTTCTCCCCTCTCCCCTAACGAGGTCCTTCTCCTTGTTACCTCTAGTCGCCCCACCTCATGCTCTCTGGACCCGGTCCCATCCACTCTGCTGCAGTCTATTGCACCTGAACTTCTTCCCTTCTTAACCCACCTTATTAACATCTCTCTGACGTCTGGCTACTTTCCCTCTGCTTTCAAGACTGCCAGAGTCACCCCCCTCCTGAAGAAACCGACACTTGACCCCTCTGAGATCAAGAACTACAGACCGGTTTCCCTTCTATCCTTCCTATCTAAAACTCTCGAACGTGCTGTCTTCAAACAACTGTCCTCCTACCTCCACCAGAACAACCTCCTGGACTCCAACCAGTCTGGGTTCAAAGTGGGTCACTCGACAGAGACTGCCCTCCTGGCAGTGACGGAGTCGCTCCATGCCGCTAGAGCGAACTCTCTCTCCTCCGTCCTGATACTCCTGGACCTGTCTGCAGCGTTCGACACGGTGAACCATCAGATCCTCCTCTCCACCCTCGAGGGGATGGGTGTCTCAGGCTCTGCACTCTCCCTGTTTGCATCCTACCTGACGGGTCGCTCCTACCAGGTGATGCTGAGAGGGTCTGTGTCAGAACCACACAGGCTCACTACTGGGGTTCCCCAAGGCTCGGTTCTGGGTCCTCTTCTTTTCTCTCTCTACACTACATCTCTTGGTGCTGTCATCCACTCCCATGGATTTTCTTACCACTGCTATGCCGATGACACCCAGCTGATCCTCTCATTCCCCCCCTCTGACACACAAGTGGAGGCACGCATTGCTGCTTGTCTGGCTGACATCTCGGAGTGGATGTCGACGAACCACCTGAAGCTCAACCTGGACAAGACTGAGCTGATGTTCCTCCCGGGAAAGGGCTGTCCGCACCGAGACATGGCCATCACCATTGATAATGCTGTGGTGACGTCAACTCGGACTGCGAAGAATCTGGGTGTGACCTTGGACGATCAACTGTCGTTCTCGGCTAACATCGCATCAGTGACACGGTCCTGCAGATTCCTCCTCTACAACATCAGGAGGATTCGCCCCTTCCTCACGGAGAAGGCAGCCCAAGTGCTCATCCAAGCTCTTGTCATCTCCCGCCTGGACTACTGGAACTCCCTCCTTGCTGGTGCTCCGGCATCAGCCATCAGACCTCTGGAGCTTGTTCAGAAAGCTGCGGCTCGTCTGGTGTTCAACCGCCCCAAGTTCTCCCACACAACTATCCTTCTCCGTTCTCTGCACTGGCTCCCCGTAGCGGCTCGCATTCAGTTTAAAACCCTGGTGCTAGCCTATAGGGCAGTGAAAGGAACAGCTCCTTCTTACCTCCGGGCTATGGTCGATGCCTACACCCCTGCCCGACCACTTCGGTCTGCCACCTCGGGGCGACTGATTGCCTCGTCACTCAAGGGTCCTTCTGGTCGATCGACACGGTCACGACTTTTTTCTGTTCTGGCCCCACAGTGGTGGAATGAACTTCCCACTGATGTCAGGACAGCAGAGTCACTGCCCATCTTTTGCCGCAGGCTGAAAACCCACCTCTTCAGGAAACACTACCCTTCCTCTTTGCCTGGCCTACTTGTTGTTAACTAGTTGTACGAACTCTTGTTTTATTTTTGTATTGTTTTATTGGATCTTGTTTAGTCGATACACTCATTTGTTTTAGCTCGTGCTCATTTGATTTAGCTATTTTGTCTCATCTGTTTAAGAAAGTAGGTAGCTGATATATTGCACTTTTACCTTAGCGCTAGGTATACTCTTGGTTGCTTGTTTTTGCAGAAAATGCACTTAAGACTTCTGGTGATTAGTAGTTTCGTTCCCCTACTATGTTGAATGCACTTATTGTAAGTCGCTTTGGATAAAAGCGTCTGCTAAATGACTGTAATGTAATGTAATGTAATGTGGTGCCTCATTCATTCTGTAGCTATAACCTTTCTATATACATCTTTCTTCTTTTCGGAAGTGGATGAGGGAATACAGTATGCACGCGCGCACACTCACACTCCTCTCTCTCTCTCTCTCTCTCTCGCACTCTCACTCTCTCTCTCTCTCGGGTATCGATCAAAGCCAAGAGTCAGACAGTGGTGGTACAAGCCCATATATGGGTATTTATTCAGAGAATGGCACAGAGTTACTGCATTAACGTTCAAATCATAAAGGTGAGTATCTAATAATCATGAATAATCATTAACAGAGGTTCTTCCCAAGTTTGGGGCCCAGTCCATGCATCAATTATTCAGGCATTGTATGATACTGGTTGAAAGTCCTTTCCCAGGTCGGAGGCCCAGTCCTGTCATCACATAAAAGGTTGTCTTTTTACTTGTTCCCAACGGTTGCCTATAACATAAAAAGACACAGTTTTAGCAGTCATTTCACTTAACAACACAGGGTTTTTAGAAGGGAAATAGTGGAGTGTATCGCTTACCGCCTGAGCGCCCGTTTGTTCACCATGGAGAGTCAGTGTCTACTGAGAGAGAGCAGAGAGTGTTTGTAGCCAACGCCCGGCCGGTCACGCAGGTGCGCTGAGTTGGGTCGAGGAGGTAGATTGAAAGGTACCGCCCCTCGATGATGCGGCCTAGGCTGCAGCGCTGTCCCCCGGTCCTCTCTCTGCCTCTCATCCACTGTCTCCCCATGGTGCGGCGCTTACCTGACAGGCGGTCTCCTAGCGAGACTCCACAACACACAAACACACACACACACACACACACACACACACACACACACACACACACACACACACACACACACACACACACACACACACATATACCCCCAGGCTCCCTGTAATAGTATGTGTGTCAGGGCACTTACATTGTGTACTATGATGATTCAAAAACTCATTGAAACCGTATTGATTATCACCTTCTTTAGCATATCCCCTGTGTACTGTAATGTCACTTAATGAGATGAATTGTATCTTTTTTTTGCAGCTTGGCACTTATGTCCTCATGATATGTGTGTCTCCTGGGTGTGGACAGGTCTCAAGGGACCCATGCTTTGTTGCCTCCATGGAAGTACATTTCTATGGTAACCGCAGTGTGTTTCTTGACCAATGGGATTCAGTCCAATAATCCGGTACTCTTTTAACACTAGCTTCTCCACATCAAGTTTCTGTCACTGGGCAGACACACTGCGTTCTGGAATCATTAGGCTATTAAGAGAAAATATCCTCTATAGGAGATGAGATATTCTTGTTGGTCGAGTGGGTTGAGAGTAACACTGGTGTTCAGAGTACATGGCAGATCAGTGGCCACAGGGAGGTTGACATGGCTGAAGTATTGATTATCTGTTTGCACATCAGGAACCAATCAATTGCATGACCGCACAAGGCTGTATGCGCGCAGGGGCAAACGCCAACCTCATCCCAGAGCATGACTATGTAACCACACTGATACAAGTACATACAGTAATGAGATGTGTCTTGGAGGCCATAAGAGAAAGCCTTGACAGTGTGAGTCAAGTCACCTATCCGGCCAAAAGCACAAAAGAATAAAGTGGTGCAACTGAACGGTGGCTCGTCATGACGTGTAAAGATGAGGACCCGAGCTGACAGGCTAAAAATGGAAAGTGTTTTCATCACAAGGAAAGGAATAGAACATGGTGATCCTGATGATCTCTCACTGGACAGGAAACTCCCCAAGAGATGATTATGAAAGAGCATGATTAGAGCGGGCCCTGCCCCTGTGCATCATTAACTCTGTGTGTGTGTGTGTGTGTGTGTGTGTGTGTGTGTGTGTGTGTGTGTGTGTGTGTGTGTGTGTGTGTGTGTGTGTGTGTGTGTGTGTGTGTGTGTGTGTGTGTGTGTGTGTGTGTGTGTGTGTGTGTGTGTGTGTGTGTGTTGCCAGGCGATGCTTGGGGTGAGGGTCGTGTTTCAGGGCAGTGAAGGAATGGCGATACCAAGCCAATCTTAGCGTTACTACTGTAGAATTCAATCTCAACATACTGTCACTCACTCTCCGATCCATTTGATTGCTGCAGGCTTCTCTCTTCTGCGTAGAGTGCTCAGTGAATAACCATCCTTGCCCAAAGCACAGCCAGTGAATTTTCTTTATTACTCTGTCTTTCAGACATAGCCCTTACTGTATATCAAATGTTGTTCGTATTGATTATAATTGTGTGCAACCAGGTTAATGACTATGAAGAATAAACTGTAATACGACTGCTTTATTTCTTTATTTTAGATCTGATTTGTTTGTGTCACCCTTAGTGGAAGGGTTCTAAGGATGCTGATCAGTTGGTTGGCCCATACGCAATTTTGGTCGTAAACAACTTATGAAAGATACTAGCTGGATGTAATATGTTGTGTACCACCATACTCCCCAGAGGATAGCCATAGCCCCCACTGAATTAAGTGACCCCATGGCCTTTCCTCTAGCACCATAATTAGGCCAAAATTACCACTTGCACACATTTTACTACCAAACAAGACATTTTGAAAACTACTGGCCAGATTGCCAATTTGCCATTACATTTGCTGTGTGCCATCATGCTCCCAGAGAATGGCCACTACTGAATGTGGTGAACCCATGGCCTTTCCTCTAGTGCCACCATTAGGCCAAAATTTCTGTTTTCACACAAAATATCTCAAAATCTAATGTGTGGATTGCCATTCATAGGATATTTTTTTGTTAAAATAAGTATTAAATAGCTCTATATTCTGATAGTCCTCATTGATATACGTAGAGTGTTTGTTCGGTAACAGAAGTCTCCATGTCTCTCCAGCTCTTTAGTAAACACTAAACAGAAATTGGATTTTTCAGGTCAGGATACCAATTTTATCCAATCAGGAGAGAGAACTCGCACAGGTTACAGATTAAACAAGTGAAATTGGAAGTGATGACACAAAGAAATGAGCAGACAAAATGGAACTGGAACACTATAAAATGTAAGCTGATATATGGGTACTCTCAGAAAAATTGCAACCCCCCTGAAAATGTATTTTCTGTTGAGCTGGAGAGACAGGGAGACCCCTGTTACTGAACAAACACTTTATAGCAATGATTACTATCACAATATAGTACCTTTTAACAAAACGTATAGTTTTAACCAAAAAATATCACTTACCCTACCTTTTTAAGTGAATGTAAAAGATATAACACACTTACTCTGTGCGCGACTGTGCTCTTTGTAAGTTTCTCTTAGTGTCCAAAAATATTTAAAAATGTATCATAATTTTTTTGTTTACAATTTTTCATTCTAAACACATTGTTGAATGTGAAACTTCAAAAATAATCCATAATTTACTACTAATTGAATTGGTAATTTGTCACCAATTAAATGTGTGTATTCGTGGTTATCATTTTTATTAGGCGGTAAAAAGCATGCATTGACAGGGTTGAATGACAGAGGAAAAAGGACGATATGCAAGCCTCCAACATTGCTAGTTGATAGTGTTTGTCTTAGCTCACTGCACCACTGGTCACATCCTACGTTTGGATTCATTGCGTGATTAGCATTATGGGGCCATGATGTTTCCAGATGGACCAAATTGCTCTGGCTTTATGTCTTGTCCTACACACTGAGAGTGGCTTTGTTGAGGAGCCTGCTTGTATCCTTGCTGTGACCATGCTGGTGCCCTTATCTCTGTTGAATAATGCATATAGCCGGTTAGAAAGGATCGTAAAGAGGAGTTTGTTATTACTGTATGTGTTAGAAATTTGCCAATTTGTTATTTAGGTCTTTGGCCCTATTATTCACTACTGTATGTGGGAGCACTGGAGAGGTTTTAGCGTTGTTTTAACCAAATAACAGTGAGCTGCTGCATCTCAATGAATAAATCATAACTGCTAAAGATATGTACCATTTGTATTGACTATTAAGCCAGCTCTTTTGACTACCAACGCACTGACAGTTTTCATGGATTGCTTGGAATAGGTATGAAATAGCTTGCCCAGTCATTGTTGACAGCCTGGAGGAAAACATTGGGCAGATGGGGACAGAAGCTGCCTAACCTTTAAGTTGTGACTCAGCCTGAAAGAAGTTTTTCGTTCTTTCTTTTTTTAAATTATGATTATATATATATATATTTGTTTTTTACAATAAAATGCCTTGATATAAAAACATTATCCTGCAAACACACACACACACACACACGCACACGCAAACACATAAACTGAAGGGCTCAAACAACTTGTTGTGGTGTTTATGCAACCTAAAACTTTCATGGTTGCATATGTGTGACTGTTTAGAGCAGCTGTCTTTAGTGCAGGGTCTTGCTTTGAGCAGTGCCAAGCAGAGGGCTAACCCATCTCCTATTGGTGGAGCAGTTGGCCACTGGCGTTCTGGGTGAATCATGGGGTGAAGGGAAGCATAATGTTTTAATAGTGTTAGTGGACATAAGCCCACCCAGTGTATCATTCCAGAAAAGCTGTTTTAGGCAAAACACTGGCTAAGAACAATGAGGAAATACGGATACAGTATGTTTCATGCAACAGACAGATTTGGTTTTTATTACGTAAAAATAAATGTAAGAATACTACATTACAGTACTTAATGTTCATGCACAGACACACACACTACACAATGAGTAGCTTTAACTCAGAAATGGGAGTTTGATTGACATGGTGTTTAAATTAGGCTATAGTGTCTGTCTGTCTGTCTGTCTGTCTGTCTGTCTGTCTGTCTGTCTGTCTGTCTGTGTCTCTCTCTCTCTCTCTCTCTCTCTCTCTCTCTCATCCCAGAGATTTGCATTCAGTACAAGTTGTGCAATTTACACCACTTTAATTGACCCTCTCTGCAGAATAGGTCACATATAGAGGTTTCTTTTGATTCTAGTGGGATTTTCAATAGATTTCTGCCTACGGGATACAAGTATGCAAATTTGACATAATCATAACTCACTTGGAGTTGACCGTGCAATTTTGGCTGTATCACCTGAGGGTAGGGTGACAGGCTGATGTATCTGTCTTGGCTTGCATAATTGCAAGTCATTTGAAATGAAAAACCTTATTAAACAACTTGCTACAAGCTAATGTTGCTACAATGTGGGCATTTATGATCACACGTCATGCTGTTAATATTGATGAAGCATTCAAGTTTGTGAAAACTAACTCCATAGTGTTCAGCGAATTTACGTTGGTTTAATTGACTTCAATAAATGCCTTATACCACCATTCTTATACTACACAATATAAATATAATTATTGTACCAAACAACTGTCCTATAACTTTCATGAGGTGTCTTGAACAATCAATGCAGAGAATTACACATAGTCCTTAAGACTTGTATGTTTACTTTTGCTAAAAGAATAAGTAAAAGTAATTTTGCCTGTTCGTTGAGTCCTGAAATGATCTGGATAAACTCTCTGGGGTTATTGCCAGATGTCCGCATAAAGACATTTGACAAACATCACTGTATGACATAAATTGTCCTGTGTGTCTCTGAGAACAATAACAGTTATGAATGCCATCTTCAAACAACACCCTATGTTATCCCATCTACAGTATAAAGCCTGCAAAAAACACTCATATTAGGCCATGTCTATGCACTCTAACCCAAGGTGTCTTTCCTCCATCTGTACAAAACAGGAATGCGGAAAAACTCACCAGAGAGCCACTGCTGTCCAGGCGCAGATCAGGGCAATCAAAAAGAAGTATTCTAATGATGCCTGACAAAATTGTCAGATGATATCCTCCAGGGTGCAATGATACTTTACATTCCTGCAGACAGATCGATACGGAGGCTGACATGAGAGGCCTCTGTGCAGGGTGAAGGCTGGACGCCTGCGGGGTAGTGCAGGGCCTCTGTTCATTCCACTGTGTGTCAAAGTCCATCTGACCTACAGTATGTACTGTAGGTGTGTGTGTGTGTGTGTGTGTTTGTAGTTGTGTGTGTGTTTGTGTGTGTGTGTGTGTGTGTGTGTGTGTGTGTGTGTGTGTGTGTTTGTAGTTGTGTGTGCGTGTGTTTGGAGTTGTGTGTGAGCATGCACACAATGCGTTATTGTATGTTTGTGTACTTGTATAATATATGCGTGCGTGCGTCCGAACGTGCGTCTGTGCATCCGTGCGTGTGTATGTGCGGGCATCTGCATGCGTGCGCACCTGTGTGCCACCTCCCTTTGACAATAATTGATTGCTCCTTCATCAATAATAATTTATTTACCATAAGCCTTTTAAACAGTGACATAGCATAATTATTATGCTGTGTAAAGGAATTCAATCAGGAAACATTTTGTTTCTAAGTGGCTCACATCCCTTAGGACTCAGTTATCACACACAACTGACAAGACCTGGGCGCCACAAAACTAGGTCATTAAAGTGGATTAATGCTGTAATTTGGAGAGACGAACACAACGCAACCCCACTAATGAACTCCTCGAGTCTCTCATCAAGTCTCTGGTGCTGCTGTGCTTATTGTTTACTCAAACATTGGCTTTCCCCCCTGTTCTGCTCGCTCTTCATCTTTTCTCAGGTGCATTGGCTGTAAAATCCCAAGTGTTTGTTTAACTCTGAGAATGTGAAAATGTAACAAATTTGGCTCCATTTGTACACTGTCAGAGTTACAAATGGATTAGGCTGCCCCAACGCTCCTGATTTTGTGTATAGAGGGGCGGGTGTATAAAGCCGGCGAGAGATTGCGCCTGATCCCATTGGTTCACCGATCTGTCCGTCAACCCCCGCCCCGTTAACACAACATTACGAGCGACGCCCACTGCACTCTGGTTGGTTGGGAAATGAAACACTTCCTCATACCGAGTACACCGACGCGCTGGGCCAGGCTTTTATTTTTAAGCAAAACTAAACAATAAAAGCCTGGAGATCGAGGCTACAAATGGATAAATGAACACAGGATTTTACAGTGTAGAGCTCTGATGAGGAGCTATGTTCACTTCAAACCCAAAGATGTCAGGAACATCCTTCGCAACCTGGACCCAGGAAGGGCCTCAGGGCCTGATGAAATCCCAATGAGGGTCCTAAAAGAGTGTGCCGCAGAACTGGCCAGTCCCTTCAGCTGTCTCTTCCAACTCCTTTTCTGGCATGTTTCCCGAGTCCCGACCAATGGAAAACTGCTAGAGTGATCCCCGTTCACAAAAGGGTCTCTAAATCAGATTAATCTAAATACCGTCCCATATCCCTGCTCACTGCCATCAGTGAAGTGATGGAATCTTCTGAAACTACAGAGATATCTCCTCCGCCATGACCTTATCTCCATCAAACAATATGGATTCAGACCAAACCACAGCACAGCCGACCTCCTCACAGTTTTGTCCCAGACGTGGAACAACATCCTTGACAAAGGTGGCGAAGTATATTTTGTTGCACTAGACATAAAGGGCACTTTCGACCAGGTCTGGCACAATGACCTTTTGTGCAAAGCTCTCGTCAAAGAGAGCTACACAAAGAGCTACAGAACTACCTTCAAGGAAGATCCATCAATGTTGTGCTTTCTGGTCAGTCTTCATTACCACGTCCCATCAACGCATCTGTACCTCAGGGATCCATTCTCGGCCCATTATTATTCTCCATCTTCATAGATGATGTGTGTGAGAATGACATATTTCTGTATGCGGACGATTCCACCATCTTTGCACCTATAAACATCATCAAATGGGCCTGAGGTGTCTGCATCCCTAAACAAAGACCTGGAAAACATCCGAAAGTGGGCTCATGCCTGCATGGAAGGTCACTTTCGAGCCCAGCAAGTACAAGGCTATGATCCTGTCCAGAAAGAGGAATCCATCTCGCCCAGGTCTCTTCTTTGGGACCACTAAAATCAAGCTCAGTGAGTTCTGGGTCTTTGCATGGACAGTAAACTCATGTGGACCAGCCATCTGTCCAACATCTGTAAACGCGCTGGACATTAGAGCATGCGTAAGCTGGCCAACAAGCTTGATGCTAAAGGCAGAGCCAACATCTATAAAACGCAGGTCAGGGGTATTATAGAGTACTCCTGCCTAGCCTGGATGATGCCTCCCAGACCACTCTTGGGCGGCTAGACATTATTCAAAAAAAGGCTTTAAAAATCACTGGGGTGGATGAAGACTTTGCCCTAAAGCTGTATGCCATCAGTAAGCTGAATCATCCTAGAACAATTCAGGCAACAACTGTGCTTTACAAGATGCACACTCCCAGGTGTCCAGAGGATTTCAAATCACTGCTACCCCCAGCTCACATTCCATGGTTGAACCATCCGGAGGATACCATCAAGCCATGCCTTGACTCTCCCAGAGTCCAACACCAAATGCCTGGACAGGAGCTTTCTCCACTCTGCTATAACTGAGACTGATCAAACACCTCCTCAGCATGAGACTGTAATCCCATAAAGCTCAAGGACATCCAATCATCCAACATTCGAGCTAGGACAATATCTGACCATGCACCACCCGTGTGACGGTAGTCCTGCCCTCACTGGAAAGTGGAAGTGCCGTTCTCACTCCCAATTCGTAATAGGTTTTACAAGTCCGCTAAAATCAAAACGAGGCAGAAACGGACTTGAGCCCTGTGAGACACTCCCGGGCGAGCCATTAGGTGAACAAGTGGCCATGCCGAGAGTGCAAAGTCCGCTTCTGCTGACTCAGTGCTTTCGACTCGCATACTGCATAGGCAGAGAATCGTATATCATCACGTCCTCGTCAATATGTGACGCGAGGGGCGTCACGTTGTGTCAAACGTCTGACGCATGGTCACCCGTTTGACACAGCGGGTGTCAAACGGTGTCAAACGTTTTTCTTATGTCCATCATCATGCAAGAATAGTGCACATGTACTGAATTTCTTCTGTGCACACACTACGATCAGTGTTATTCAACTGGCGGCCCGCGGGACAAATCCGGCCCCCGCTGAGCTTTTTGTGGCCCCTGGAACATATTCCATGTTCCAATGTAAAATCAAATGAAAGAATTTTTACTAGATTGTTGGTTGTACAGGATGACCATTTTGAATGCCTCTTATAGCCTACTCTTCACACAAAGACGCTTCCATGCACAGAACACACTGAAATATCTACTTCCTATTTTCTTAATATCAAAATCTAAGCCTGTGCACCAAGGACTGACACTGAACCTTTCCTATCAAACATCAAAATGCATGAATGCATGAACGCAGTGTGAAGCACGCCCTAATAAGTTACCATAATGGACAACTATGCTATAGGTCCTATCGGACCTGTAGCACGCAACAAACGGTTTTGTTGTCAGTCTTGTGGCCCCCGACTTCAAGTCATTTTACAATTGTGGCCCCCTGCCTAATCTAGTTGAATATCCCTGCCCTAGATAGTGTGTACACATAATCACAAAGTCTAATAGAGCATTTGTTCTTCTTATGGGAATAGTGTTGGCTTTTTGTTTTTAAGTCTAGTGAGGTTGTAGCGCGGATCAACAGTATTATATTCATATTGAGTCACTGGTGGATATCCACTTTCAGCCACAGTCAGTAGCTGTGACACCTGCCATGTGTGCTCAGAGAGGAAGTATGATTACAATGATTTCAAGTCATGCTGGCAAGCATGACTTGCCAGCAATCTTGCCAGCAATCTTGACAAATGACAAACAAACATTAGAAATAATACCACTGATACTACGTCATGGTCTCTGTGTAACACATTTTCCACATTGATAAAACTTATTTTCACCATCTGATCTGGAGTGGAGAGAATGTCAGTCGGGACTTTATGTACAATGTTTGTTTCCTCTCATTCTGTTATGGAAAACCATCACATCCTCAGGGGAAACTATTCACACACTGCAGAAACAGTAGTCATGAGTAACAGTAACAAGCTTCCTGTCCCCAGGGGACGATCCTACAAAACAGAGGTTATACTTGTTAACTTGAAAACTGAAAGAGAACGCTCCCACACTGTGGGCTCCAGATATGTCTCTCCTCCCTTTATATTATACTTGTTAACTTCACATACAAAATGGTACACAAGATACAGCAGTATGTCTGCAAGGAAATCCTTGAATTGCAATCGTTGTATCTGATTAGGCTGCATGGCACTGGTTCTCAAAGTGGGGTCCGGGGACCCCCAGTGGTTCTTGAAACTGTTCCAGAGGGTCCTCAGCAAAATGTGGAACAGTTTAAATACTTTAGCTCTTTTGAATTATTTGGCTATTGGAAAATAGCCAACATACAAGCACACAACATGTCGTATAGTGACGCGGTTAACTTGTAGATCTGCAAATTTAGAAAAATGGTGACAAATGTTGACAAATCTTCTCTTAAGGGGGTCCCTGGTACAAAATATTTTCAATATGGATGTCTGCGGGGATCCCCAGCCAAATGCATATCAATTTGGGGGTCCTGACTCCTTGACGTGAAAATGTTTGTGAACCACTGCCGTATTATGCATTTAAGGAGCTGGTAAAGGCAATGCTTGGAGAAAAAGTCTGACTCCCCAAAACACTTCCATGTGAGAATTGTCAAGCTGTTTTCATTGTGCCGACATCCTGGGGTGTCAACAACAAAAAAGTTTGTACAATAAACTGTAGCCTATACTTTGTTATTGTTCATTAAATAGTGAAAATAACTGATCTACATACTTTGTGATGCAATGTAGGCTTGTAGATCTGCTATTTCTACTTTTATTTACTATTATTTTAAATATTAATAATAATAGGCATAATCATCATAATTTTGACACATTTGCAAAACATTGTGGTAATGTGGTTAACATTTTTTAATATTTGTTTTAATTAATTATCAAACCTAAATATTAAAGACAGATCCATAGGTCTACCATTCCCAAAAGGAAATGCATATGCAAATCAGTCAGCCAGAAGCATGGACAAAAACATCCCACCCAGCAAGTCAACCCCTGCTGACTAATGTATGTATAGGCCTAGTGGTCTTCGTTTCAGATTATGATTCTAATGCATCAGATCCAGCTTGCACCTGCACCTGGTGTATCTGAGGATTTATCCAGGCTGTCGAAGTAATAGTGATCTCAGCTGTTGCAGTGCCCTGTAGGCAGTGGTGGAAAAAGTATTCACATTTTTTACTTAAGTAAAAGTATCAATACTACAATGTTGAAATACTCTGTTACAAGTAAAAGTCTGGAATTAAAAATGTACTTGAGTGAAAGTACAAAAGTATTGGTACGAAAAAGTACTTAAAGTACCAACGGTAGAAAGTACTCATTATGCAGAATATCCCGTTCCACAAAGTATCATGTATAAAATGTATTAATCTTTTGAGAATAGCAGATCTACAAGCTCACAACGTGTCACATCTTGACGCATTGTGAGCTTGTTGTATATAAGGCTGAAGTGGGTAATGTATGTTTTGTAATAATCAAAATCTACAAAGTAAGTAACTAAAGTTTTCAAATAATTGTAGTGGACTAAAAGTACAATATTTGCCTTTGAGATGTAGTGGAATTGAAGTAAAAGTACAGACAATTGGAAATACTCCAGTAAAGTAAAAATACCTCAAATTGTACTTAAGTACAGTATACTTGAGTAAATGTACTTAGTTACTTTCCACCACTGCCTATAGGTTCCTGTACTCTGCAGCGCAGCTTCAATAATGCTTAGATCACTTGACACTGGCACACGCAAGCATCCATCCCTATACCAACCTATCACAGGTGAGTCTGCACCTGTGACTTCATAACGTAACAGAGCTTCACATACAATTTGTCGATAATATAACAAGACATCATTTCAAGAATAGCCTGGCCGACAGCTAGACGATGTTATAAATAAATAAATTATAACTAATTTGACTATCTTGCAGTGAATGGAAAATAGCATCTTTGTAGACCTTTGACAGCACGTTTCTTAAAAGAATGCAGAAAACCTATATAGGCAACTTAAAAATGACTTAATAGAAATAGCATTGTTTCTAAGAAATGTCGCTTAGACCAGGGGTCTTCAACGGAGGGTCCGGAACCCCTAGGGTGTCCTCAAAGGTAGGACAGGGGGTCCTCCAAATCTTTGTGTGATAGGATTCTGATTATGGGGAACATTTAGCCAAAAATAGCAGATCTACAAGCTTGTAGATCTGCTATTTTTTGGCAAAGAGGCATAAAGGAAAAAAAAGAGCAAACCAAGTACAGAGCCATAACGGTCAAGTATTGAGGCTTATAGTGGATAAATAATGTCTGGAAATACACATTAACATGAATGAATAATAGAGAAGCCAATGTGTAAAAAATTAACAAAAAACATGAATTTATGCAACACTAATGATAGTGTTGTCAAACAAGTCTATGAAGCCATCTATGAAATATATAAAAAAAGTTTAATCTGCAACACAATTTGATACATTGTGTAGTAGGGGTCCCTGTCTCAGCTAAGGGGTCCTTGGTCAGAAAAACATTGAAGACCTCTGGCTCTGACTTCAATTGTCTCAGTCTGATCATATAATTTTCTGAGAGCATCAGTGAATAATATGACGGCGCAGAAACCACGTGTTTACGTAATGGAAAGCCAATCTTTCAATTTAACCCCTCCTCCCCCCGTCGATGTCTAACAGAGGTCCGATGCGAAGGGAAATTCATGCAAATATTTTTTATAACAGGCGCACCGTTACTTTTGGAGATGATGCCAGTGGCGTTGTAGTGTGAAGACACTGATGACCAGATAGACCAGAGAAGAAACGTGTAGCCTACTCCAGGAATCGGGACAGACACCAAGAAGAAACCAAAGCTGGCTTTAGAGGCAGAACGTTGCAGTGGAGAGAGGCTAGAAGATATACAAAAAACTGTGCTTGCTGGAATCTGACCTGATCGTCACACAGCTGGTTTATTCAACAAGGAGAACCCAAGTGGACTTGATGTTGTTTTGTTGGGGCTATCATTGCAGCAGTGTGTGCATAGGATGCATCCTCCCTTGGCTTTTGATGCTGTGCAGATCCTCATCCACCCGCCTCTCCTCAGAGTGATGAACTAAATGGGCAATGATTTTCTCCTCGGAAATCCGCCGTGTTTCACTGTTTTCACGTTAGTTCTGTTTGTTTACCGGCTGCACACTGTCTCCTCCCGGTGCGACACACATGCAATTTATAGAGTATATTTTCTATCGCCGACTAGTTGAGGTGGCATCCTTTATACGCCAGAAGAAGAGAAAAAACACCTTAATTACGAAGTCTGACAGATAGTGAATATTTTTGCCACGTGAATGAAAGCGCATAGGACTTGGATCATACCTATTTTTCTATGGTAGAATTGGTAGCTCTGCTTTGGAGAACTGATCCAATTGTGTTATTATTATGCAACCGCAAGGATCTCATCTACACCTGGGTGTTTAAGCCACTGGATTGCTGCTCTTCGCCCAAATCAATGTGGTTTCTTTGGAACATTTTCAGCAAAGGAACGCATATGCTGCAGTGTCTTTGTGGCAAGAGTCTTAAGAAAAACAAGAATCCAAGTGGTAAGCTACAATCACCATTACGCCTATATATAACCTCCATTTGGATGCAAACTGCTGTGCGTGTGTGGATCTGTGTTTATTCGTGTGTTTGTTGTAACGGACCAGGATGATAGATCTGCAATCATATTTATGCAGTGAGTGGATGCAGGAGGCGCAGGGAGGAGGGGGGAAACAACTTATCCTGTGCAGCTACTATCGGCGAGCCCAGGCTCCATGGGTATACGCTACGCGCAGCGCACAGACACAGACAAAGCACCTGCATCACCTAAAGAACCACGTACGACCTCCTAACTTTTTAAAATAGCCTAGCGCGCAGATAGATGTTGGATCAATGCCTCCAGTGACCAGCGGGATCAAATCATAGGCATATATGGCTACTTGCTCCTCTGTCCATCGTGATGATCCCCCCCTTAACCAGGTTTTCCATCCATTCTCTGGCTTATTGCTGCAGCAGCGTCCCCCCCCCCTCTGCAACACTTCTCGGTTAGGCTACTTGATCGCTATGTTTTCAACAAAGCCAGTTCTGGAGCAGACAGACAGTCTATTCTTTTAGGTCCCTCTCTCCATGCGTCCACTCCACACAGGCCAATATCCACCATAGAGCCTTGAGGATAGAAACATTTTATATTCAAGGAGTTCATGCATGCTTTATAATAGGCCAGGATATGTGAATTGGGCATATACACTTATATGAACAAATTGTAGCACAAAAGCAAATCATCCACAGTAATTGGAATTATTTCAACCCACATTTTATTTTGTAAAAAGAAAAGCGATGTAGCCTGACATGTACTGTAGCCTGCATGCCTTCAGTTACCTGAGAATATCACTAAGCCTCACATTTGCCAGTATTTTACTGTTCACCTGGAGGTATTTTAGTGCTTCAGTGACCAAACAACGTTTATTTCAACAGGCTGTTGTAGGAAATAAAGAAAACCCCCTGTGTGGACAGCAGGGAGCCCATGCTACTTGTTACCTCGTGTTATTAGGTCTGAAGTTGATGTGCTCAGCAGCACTGTTTTGCCACTGCAGTATAGTAGATCATCATCATACCGTAGCTTGCTCTGTTTTTGCCCGACTGACTGACATCTCATGAAGAAACGAGCAAAACATTTATCTTAAAACAACTTGTTTACATTGTATACATACAGTATTATGGAGATTATTAACAGAACAATGAATGTGAACAGTATCCTCTGTACATGTGTAATAATGCCACAATAGGCTCGGGAAAACAGCGACTGGTCTGAAGAATTCAGTGCAGCCGCAGCAAAAACACCAGTGGTGTAAAAGTAACTAAGTACATTTACTCAAAGTACTGTACTTAAGTACAATTATTAGAGGTATTTTTTTTACTTTAGTGGAGTTTTTCCAATTTTCAATGATTTTACTTCTACTCCACTACATCTCAGAGACAAATGTTGTACTTTTACTCCACTACAAGTATTTGAAAACTTTAGTTACTAGTTACTTTTTAGATTTAGATTTAGATTACATACATTAACCACTTAAGGTCTATAGGCTATATATTATATAGCGCACATTGTGAGCTTGTAGATATGCTATTTTCAAAAGATTTGTATACATTTAAAAACTTCTGTAACGGGACATGCTGCACAATGAGTACTTTCTACTTTTGGTACTTTAAGTGAATTTTGATACCAATACTTTTGTACTTTTACTCAAGTAAATCTTTTATTCCGGACTTTTACTTGTAACGGAGTATTTATACATTGTACCGATACTTTTACTTAAGTAAAAAATGGGAGTACTTTTTCCACCACTGAGAAACACCAACTTCCTTAAGTCACGCTCAAGGGACAGTGTAACCCAATCAGCACCGTACAGCCAATTAATCACCTTCAGATACATGTCTGCAATTTAGCAGACACGTGACGTCCATAAGAGTAGCCCACATTTATCTTGTAGAGGCTAATCACTGAATTATCCTGAACTGCGGATGAGGTGCGCATAGTATTGTCAGCGTTTGTGCTGAAGCAGCAGATAGGCTACTATAATGCTTATAGACCAGCATATTTATTAGGCCCAGATGCAGAATGTGTCCATGGGGTGCACTACAGAACTCCTTCTGATTGATGCAGGACAGTAAACATAAAGAACTGCAGATTAACGGGCACTATGCAAAAAACGCTAAAGACACAGAGCTCATGGATATGTGCAGGTGCTTTAGAGACGCATACAACAAGTAGGCATACAAGGTTTAGAATAAAGTTCTCATGGTAAGGTTCAATAGGTTCTGTGAGGCCCCATATCAAAGACAGAGGGTGGCATTTAGGCTACTATTGGCCAGGCCAGAGCTACTTGGGGGCCTACTACAGGCTACACTGAATATAGTGCTCCAATGAGGCCTATTTTTAGAAACACATGAGAACTGAGGGCACTTGCAGACTAAGCAATAACTGTTGTATCAATGAGATCCATAACCTAGTATTTCACCCGTTATTTTATTGTATTCCACACAATGCTTACGAAGCCTCCCCAAGCATTTGAAAGTGTAAGTTATTTTGGGACCTTCTACTCTAGTAGATGGCATTTGCAGATTGTGTGTGTGTGTGTGTGTGTGTGTGTGTGTGTGTGTGTGTGTGTGTGTGTGTGTGTGTGTGTGTGTGTGTGTGTGTGTGTGTGTGTGTGTGTGTGTGTGTGTGTGTGTGTGTGTGTGTGTGTGTGTGTGCGCGCGTGCGTGCTGTACAGTAGGTGTGTGTCTTTGTCTGTGTGATGTGATCATGCGTTTTGTCTTGTTGAAAGTGTGAGGTATAAGATAAGAAATGGTAGACATTGATCCCTGGAGGGAGATGCAGGTGTCATAGCAGCAACAGCAGTGAGAATGAAACACAGGAGGGGTACAGGTATAAGAGTAAGTCAAGAACCAAACCAATAAAGAAATGTATATACTGATCTGCTGGCCCTAGATATCTGCACTGGATCTCTAATTGAGTGAACACTTGTACAGTTTATCAATAAATATAAATGTGCAGTGAATATAAATGAATATACATCGCTAATACATCTATGCTGCCAGTGAATATCAACCACATAACCAAATACATGTATTTGTTTGTACTCTAAATGAAAACCGATTTGATCCCAGACTTTAAACAAACACAACTTTGGTTAATGCAGAACAAAATATATCTTTGATAGATAAATGTTTCCACCATCATTATTCTTCTATTGTCTTTATAACCAGGATAGAAACAACCATATCAGAATGACTAGTGGCAGTGCTACAGCCTGACCAGGTGTAGTTCTGGCAGTAGTTGAATCATCTGTTGTAAAATGGTTTAAAATATTGTAGGATTTATGGTTGCAAGCTACGGTGGAGAAGTGCCATGTATGTGAAGGTACATGTTCAGCATTTGTTAACTCTTTCACTGCCACACTTATTTCAGACTGTGTCGTCCCAGTGCCAGGAAAAAGGTGCATTTTTCCTCTGTTTGTTTTTTAACATTGAAGTGAATGGAGCAGCAATTTGGATAGCGTTATCTCCTAGTTCCTTTGAGATAAACAACAAAAAAAAAGACCAAAAAATAAAAAAAAACCAAAAAATAAAAAAATAATAATTTTTGTATTTTTTTGTTAAAAGATATTTTCGTCATTTCCGTCCGTGGCCATGATAGCCATAGAGCCATCGGACGGGAATTCCCGTTTTTGGCAGTTAAAGAGTTAAGGGTAAAAGCATTTTGATGATTTTATCCTTGTTGTTTACATCACTGTTTAGATCCAACCAGCTGTTTGACTGTCCCTCTTTCTCGATATTTTTCAATGCAAATTAAGACAAAATGTGTTTTTAAATACACCTAGATAAACAGCTTTAACGTAGGCCAGCTAGGCTGCTATACACAATACTTTTATCAAGAGAAAAAGAGTGACAAAGCTGGTGCCAAGAATAATGACATCAATGACGGGTATGCAAAAAGTGCAATTTATTTATCCAGTACGACTTACATGTTGCAAGATAAGAATAAATGGCATGCCATGAACCTTTGTAGATGTGTACAGCATTTTACAAGAGCCAGTATATCTTCAAACAGACCACAAATTATGCATTGTTAAAAGGGAAGTCATATGTCAGAGAGTAGTGCTTTTGTGTAGCTTAATGGGTACAACATGGAACTGACAGTGCTTGGGTCAAGGGTTCAGTTCCCATTGGGGCTCTCCATACTACAAGCCTATGCTGTCGGTATGCTTTAAGAGGCTTTGGAAAAGAGCATCCACCATGTTATAAGAGTTGTCTTGATCCATATGAACATGTTGGGTCAAAGTTTCTGCAGGCAACAGAACTACTCACTTTCCTGGGGGCATAACGGGATGTGTCAACATGCAGACTCCAGACTGCTGGTGCAAACACACAGCCTCACCACAGGAAGATCTCCCAGGAGGCCTTGAAAATGATCTAATCAAACCTTTCCTTTTTGTAAATGTCAGACTGAGTCAGAGTAGCCCTGCCTGATGACCAGAAGCTTAATAACACCATTGGCCAGGGGGTTGGCCAGGGGGTCATGCAGGTTTTAATTTGCTGGGGGCAGAAATGGGTAGTCCAAAAAATAACTGTGGGTCCCGGATGTTGCGCTAACCAGAGGGATTGAATTGGGCAAATTTAGTTGAAAAGAAGATCAGAACAGGTCATTACAATGCAAAAGCAAAGCAATGAGGCAAGTCTGACATTTTGGACACATTTCCCAGTTATTACTGACAGAAATGGAAACAAATTGGACTTTGTTAAATGTATTGGGACACAAAGCTGTCACCTATGGGTTGCTCAGTTCTCTCCAGTCAAAATAAGATCTACTTCAAAGAGAAAGCACTTATTTCTGCACATATTAACACATTCCATGCCAGAGTTTAATCTCATAATGTACTCACCAGTGCCAGCGTTTTATTGTTGTTTTTTTGTTTTTTTCATGTCGCCACAGACCTCGCTAAATAAGTTAAAAGTGCGCGTTCATTTGGTTCTAAACACACAGCGGATCTGTGAGAAACGGCCAGCGAAAATAGTTTCCAAATCCGTGCCGCCATCTTGAAGATACAGCCGATCAACGCTAAACAGTGATCAGCGAGGAGAAAAACAACAACCGAGAAAATCGAGTTTTAAACAGGATCCCAGACAGGAAGCGGATACGATCGAAAAAACCGGAACCCGAATAATTCTGTTTCCGACCGGAAACCGGAAACGGAAATGGATCAAAAAAATTCGGAAAGTGCACCTGGGGCAATTTCAATGGGAATCGGTGGTTCGCGTAGATCTACGCGACTGGCACGCTGCGGCTTTAAATAGGTTCGCGTAGATCTACGCGACTGGCATTCAATGTGTTAAAGGTGCTGTAAGCGATATGTACATGTATGTATGTACTTTATATACGGGTATGTATATATGTATGTGTATGTATTTATGTATTTATTGTTAAAAGGTCAAACCTCTATATTATGATAGTGATCATTGATTATTATAGTGTTTGTTCAGTAACAGGGGTCTCCCCATCTCATTCCAGCTTTTTGGTAAACAGAAAATACATTTTCAGTTTCTATATCATCCAATCAGGAGAGAAAAAACACCACAAACACCATTCATCAGCTTCAATTGTATAGTGTTCCAGTTGCAATTTTGTCTGCACATTCTTTTGTTTCATCACTTCCAATTTCACTTCATCCTGTATCCTTTGTGAGTTTTCTTTCCAGATTGGATAAATTGCTATCCCAATACTAAAGAGCTGGAGAGAGACGGGGAGACACCTGCAATGATTGCTATGGGAATAAAGAGCTATTTAACACTTAAAAAAACTAAAAAAAACACTTACCTCACCTTTAAACAAGATACTATCGAGATGTGTTGTGGGAGAATGGAGAAAGTGTTTGAGAAATGGCGTAATACTTTTAATTAATGACATTTATTTATAAAAAAAAAAATTAATTAGCAGACAAAATTGGAACTGGAACATATCAAATTGAAGCTGAGAAATAGGCTCTTGATTTAATGAAATTGGTGACCCTCCTGAAAATGTATGTATTTTCTATTTATTAAACAGCTGGAGAGACAGGGAGATCCCTGTTATTGACTATTGACACTATATAGTTATCATTATTATCAGAATATAGAGCCTTAGCCTTTTCACACAAATGTTCTTAGTTTTAACCATAAAGTATTGCTTCCACTACCTTTAATACTAATCCCACCGTTAGCCCAGCCAACAGTGTCTCTGTCCATGGTGCTGAAATGGTCTGTTTGTATTCGGGTCCCAATGCAAAGCTTTTTTGAGCAGGCGGTACTTTAAACTTTGCTGAGAGCGGGAGTAAGTAGTCAGAAATAAACTGTGGGTGGGACGGGAACACATACATTGCCGGGACAGGCGATAATGGTCAGAAATCTAGCAGGAGCAGGATTAAGAAAACATTCCCGCACAGGGGTCTAATCTGGAGCTTCCAGTGATGCTGGCCTCTATTTTATGTTCATCGTCATCAGTGAGGGTACATGTCTCTTTGATTAACATACAGTACAATGTAATTCATTAATACAATTAAGTAGCTGAGTGGAATGAATGGAGATAGATGATACCCTCTAGCTCTATTACTGAACAAGCAATGGTCAAATGAATAACTTGTGATTGTAAAACTTTGAGGAAGTAATTGAGTGGGTCATGCAACCAATATGACCTTAAAACATATACCATTTGGCAAGAAATACATATTTTGAGTTACTTTTACTCTATCTCTACTATTTATCATCATTTCTACTCCACTACATCTCAGAGGGAAATATTGTACACAGTATTTCTACTTTGTGGTATTGATACTTTTAAGTCCCATGCTTTATTTACTTTATCGTTACTGTCGGGCAGAAACCTTGTATCTCCATATTTCAACTTTTTATGTTTTTTCGTAAAATAATGCCCTACTTCGTCATACTACAGTGTCACACATAAGTAACAAAAATAGCCGATCTACAAGCTCACAACGCGCTGTGAGCATGCAGATCTGCGATTTTTGCTATTATATAATTGTCGCTATTATATAAGTAAAAGTACCCAACATTGGAAATACTCCAGTAAAGTAAAAATACCTCAAAATTGTACTTAAAGGACCACTTCACCCATTTTCAACCTATCACATCTGTGTCTCAGAGGAGGGATGTGGACAGTTCAGAAACCCGCCTACCATTGACATCATCGATTGGGAATCCAAGCCAATAGAAACTGCAGGCTTTCTATTCCTGGAAAGTTAGCATGCTATAGTAGATGCCATTACTCTCAGTTAATAGAAAAAGAAAAAAAAACGATTGAAAAAAAAGAAAAATGCCAATGAAACCTGACTGATGATGTCACTGGTAGACAGGTTTCTGAAGTGTCCACAGCCCTCCTCTGAGACACGGACGAGTACAATTTTTTAAATCATTTTATCATGAGCATTAGTGACGACCAATTACATGAAAATGGGTAAAGTCGTCCTTTAAGTACAGTACTTGAGTACATGTACTTAGTTACTTTACACCACTGTAAGTGATATATCGAGGGCAGTGGTGTTGCAGTGGTGTGGTCCATAATTACACATATAGTTCACAGGTGGCCTCCACAATAGCAGCTCACTGACAGTAGAGTGACAATGCAGGTCACAGAATGTGTGGGCGCCCACGTGACGATGGCTCAAAGCTTATCAAGTGAAGCTCAAGTCTATGGTATGTGACAGCCTCAGAAGGCAGTAGCTAGAACTCAGCAGTGCTGATGCTTCCTCTCTTTTTAACCACAAAGGTGCATTAACACTAAACCAGTGCTCAACAGTGCTCAACCTCACACCCATGCAACAGAGACCCACCCTTGGTAATTCATATATGAAACGTGTGTCCCTGCTCAGCAGTTTTGATGCAAAGGTTTGACTGCTCCAGAATGGTCAAGCGCAGTGACTACTGGAAGGCCACAACCTTGGAACGGTGCTGAAGTCACAGAACTCTGGGAAGGCAAATCTACTGTTCTGAGGTGCAGTGCAGATAAAGCTAGGTGGAAAATATGTGTATACAATTTTGCTGTATCTTGCATCTGGAACTATAAATTGTAAACAGTGGAAAAACAGCACACACATGCACATGTATAGGATTTAGCCTGTTGTTTACATTTGAACTAATAGACAGGAAAGAACTGACTTGATCCTAAATCTTAAGAATGGTGTGGTGGGTTTAATTATATTTCTACAGTATGTGATTTTGGCTGTCATACCAGTTATGCATTTGTGTGTGAAATATTCTTCCTCCATTGTACTGTTCTTTTCCTGAGAAGTGTGTATTATCAGAAATGTCACTATTTTCTTTCAATGCATTTCACCTCTGAGTAAGAGCAGAACATCTCAAATACTTTTTTCAAGCCATGGTTGTTAGAAAGGAGAAGAGGCATGATTTATGTTTTATCCCTTATAATATAGCTAATTAATTTGTGACATACACCCGCACTAGTTTAATCACATGAACCCTATTAGGGTCCCTATTCTGGGGTTAACATTCGTCAAAAATAGCAGATCTACAAGCTCACAATGTGTTTCAACGTGACAGGTTGTGAGCTTGTAGATCAGCTATTTTTGGCACACAGATTTGTTTTTAGAGTTTAGAGGTTAACAATGGAACAGGAGCGTACACCAGCAGTGAGGAGGTCCTGACCACGCGAGACAAAATGTTTTCAAAGAAAGGAGATCGCACAGTTCGTAGCCACGATATATTTTTCAATTCATTTACCAACGTTTCGACAGTAAAAGGTCTTCTTCAGGGTCTTCTTCATACCCTGAAGAAGACTTTTTTACTGTAGAAACGTTGGTAAATTAATTAAAAAAAAAAATTGCATCGTGGCTACGAGCTGTGCGACCTCCTTTCTTTGAATAGAGTTTAGAGGTTAAAACGAGGCAGGCTAGTATAGACCCCCTGCGGGACTCCGGCCAATGAAGTACATTTTAATTGGTTAATTTGTGCCAATAGAGACATCCAATCCAAGAACCAAACACCAGTATAATTAAAGGGGTTGGAGATGATTCAGACAAGAACGCCTACAATTAGAATAACAACAGGCTTGGCTAAAAATATCTTCCAACCATGCACCAATGGCATGTTGCAAGGTTTCATACAAGCAAGACGGGGTATAATAACGGAGTGGCTGCCATTTGGATCTCGGACATCATGTGACCAGTCTATATCATATGTATGACACATGACTCCATATTTGGGCATGGTTTCCAGCTAGATCAGACTGCTATTGACGTCCATTATAAAATTAAAGTGAAATATTAAAGAGGGGGTGCCGTGTTTTTTTTCCTCCCCTAAAACATGAGTATCAGGTATTATTATTATATAAGAGGAAGAATTTTGTCATGAAATTGTACAGTAAGTGTTAAAGTTATGTTTTTATGTAGACACACCCACCAGTTCATTAAGTATATCTGGATTTCACTTAAGCACCACCCACATGATCCAGTCCCTCCACCTCCTCCTATATGACCACCCACCTGTCCTAGTCCTCCCCCTTCCTCATGAAAGGACTGCCCATGGCCCTGCCCAGTTGTTTACTAAATGGTCTAGCTCTGACAGCTGGTGCCCAGTCTTTACAGATTGTTTGATATGGCACTGGACATCTACAACAGCAAAGCTTGGAAAAAGATAAGATAATACATAATATTTTAATTTGGAAATAAATGGAACCAAATGGACCCTATGACAGACAGACCCATTTCTAGATGGCTGGCCTCCTACAGAGCCATGGCATAATAAACTGCAGGATTGATGCTGGTAACACAGCAACAGTATTATTACTGTATTTGCATCTGTGTTATTAGCTGTTTAGAAAGAGTAATACAAAAATGCTACCACCCACAGGTCACTCATTAATACAAGTGTACTTTGTAAAATGCACGGGCAATTTTTTTTTTATCCCTGTGACGAGGGTTTGACTATTAATTACTTTCAACCTGATGTCCCTATTTTGGTCATGTCATTAAAAGCGACACTTATCCAAAAACTAAATAGGGCATAAGTGGTTAAAAGCACAGTGGGTGGATTTTCATTATCATTAGAACACAATGAAGACGAATAGGAAAGACTGCAGATACAGGGATGAAATTATGTATTTGGCATGTCACAGGTCAACAAGTCACATTTTAATCTGATTGTACATGATGATGATGATGATGATGATGCTGATGCTGATTGCTGTGAACATCATCACTTTACACAGTGAATTAATTTGGACTGTCCCTGTCCTGCTCTTGAGAAATATGACCTGCAGGGCTGATGAGATTCAAGTTCCTGGCTTCCATTCCCCCTCTCCTTCTGAGACACAATCAAGTTTACATACAGATTAGCGGGGATTTAAATGGGGGGGGGGGGGAGAGAGAGAGAGAGAGAGAGAGAGAGAGAGAGAGAGAGAGAGAGAGAGAGAGAGAGAGAGAGAAATTGTTGGGTGGTGGCTGAAAGGGTTAAAGGGTCTCAACCTAAAGCTTGATTTATGCTTTGTCGTAAAACAGTGTATAAATCAAGCATTCGAATTTACATTCCACTTCATCACAGTGCACAGTGAAATTAGATTTTTACTAGCAGCTCCACAATAGCCGCACCCGCAGCACTACACCACAAAACTTGTGTTAATTTAACTCTGGAACCGTAAGAGTACTCTGTACTGTACTGTAGTCTACTGTATATGCTGGGATGCTGGGTTCTGTCCCCTCAAGGTTGAGTGTAATGGTACTTTATGTAAAGGCGAAAAGTCATGTTGTGTCATACAAAGTACTGTGTTGTACAGTCCATTTTGTAGTGGTGTTGTCGGTAACACTTTAGAATAACTATTCGTTATAAGTAGTTAATAGATCATTCATAAAATGTTAGTTAATGAGTTATTAATGACTTGTTAAGCATTTGTTAATAGTTAGTTAAGGATTAATAGAAATGCCTTATAACTACTTAATAGATCATTTATAAACCATTAGTTAATGAGTTATTAATATCTTGTTAAATGTTTGTTAACAGCTAGTTAAGGAGTTGTAACCATGACTTATAGATAGTTAATAGATTAGTAACAAACTATTAGTTAATGAGTTATCAATGACTTGTTAAATATGTTTTAATAGTATGTTAAGGATTTATAAATATGTTTTATAGATAGCTAATAGATCACTCACAGAGTATTAGTTAACTGACTTATTAACTGTATGCTGATTATTTATAATGTCTTATAAATGCCTTATAACTGGTTCATAGATCATTTATAAACCAATAGTTAATGAGTTACTAATGTCTTGTCAAATATTTGTTATCCCTTATAGATAATGTATATATTAATCACAAACTATTAGTTAATGACTCGTTAATAACTTGTTAAATATTTACTACATGTATGCTAATGATTTAAAACTATGCCTTATATATGTTCGAAGGATTATGAACAAGCTATTAGTAAAACACTTACTAATGGCTAGTTAAGTATTTGTTAATAGTTAATTTATGTTATTGGGTAGTTATTCTAAAGTTGCAACTATTCCTCATTTACTAACATGAGTTAAGTATTTGTTAATAGTTAATATATGTTATTGGGTAGTTATTCTAAAGTTGCAACTATTCCTCATTTACTAACATGAGTTAAGTATTTGTTAATAGTTAATATATGTTATTGGGTAGTTATTCTAAAGTTGCAACTACTCCTCGTTTACTAACATGAGTTAAGTATGTGTTAATGGTTAATTTATGTTATTGGGTAGTTATTCTAAAGTTGCAACTACTCCTCATTTACTAACATGAGTTAAGTATTTGTTAATGGTTAAAATATGTTATTGGGTAGTTATTCTAAAGTTGCCACTACTCCTCATTTACTAACTATTAACAAATACTTAACTTACCTTTTACAAATGATTTGATTCCCATCTACTAATACCAGAGACACGTTGTACTACAGCAAATGGGTGGTACAGAAATTTGATGTGATACTGTGGACATATTTCACATTTTGGTACCTCAACCTTGCTCTATATTTTACAAAATAAATACCACAGATGAAATAATGAACAATGTATGTTTAATGAATAAAGAAAACAGTACACAAATAACAAATGCATCCATCTAAAATAACAATAGAAAATAAAGAAATAGTCATATCAACAGTAATACAGTAATTAGAAATAACCAAAAGGAATACCTTCATAATCCCATCATAATCCACCTTTACAGTCCAGATTAAATATAGCTTTAGCTTTATAGCAGGCCTTCTGCAGTAAGCAGTATGGCCACAGCAACACCATGTGCTAAGATTGTAGCTATGCTAATATTGTAGCTAACAGGCTAATAAGTGTTCCCAAATTATAAATCTTACTCTTTTTCATCAAACAAACAAAAACTAATTATTTACATTAACTAATAAACACAACAGTCCATACAGTTTTCATGGTTTTGCACTATATCACCTGAAATGCATAAAATAGAATACACAATGTGTACAGCACAATGGCCCCTTCTCTTGTGTCTTGTTCACAATAACTGAACAACATCCTGCTCCTTTCAAAATAAAAGGCAGTTCAGCTTCAGAACTCCATTGAGACACACTGCCATCTACTGACACAAAGTGGTATTGGTACTACACTACAGACAAGTATAGCTGCATGAACTGAACAGTTTTCCTTCATTCAGTAGAAATAGCAGATTAGAAATAGCAGATCTACAAGCTCAAGTGTGAGCTCAAGAAAAACTCAAGAAAAATGCCACTCAAGGTGTTTACTGGGCCTTTTTTAGAAGCAATAACCCTCAATTTGAAATTTGTGAGGTTGCAATTATTTTCTTCTGTTTCTCTTCATCCAGAAATATCAGATCAGGAATAGCAGATCTACAAGCTCACAAAATGTTGCAATGCGTCTTGCTGTGAGCTTGTAGATCTGTCATTTCTTATCTACCATTTTTGGCAATGTTCCACGTATGTTCCATGTATGTTCCATGTATGTTCCATGTATTTTTATTTTATTGTCGTATACAGTTCAGCAGTTCATGCAACTTACTACACTAGTCTGTAGTGTAGTATCAATACCACTTTGTGTCAGTAGATGGCAGTGTGTCTCAATGGAGTTCTGAAGCTGAACTGCCTTTTATTTTGAAAGGAGCAGGATGTTGTTCAGTTATTGTGAACAAGACACACCATTGTGCTGTATCTGATACATTGTGTATTCTATTTTATGCATTTCAGGTGATGTAGTGCAAAACCATTCAAACTGTATGAACTGTTGTGTTTATTAGTTAATATAAAGAATTTGTTTGTGTTTGTTTGATGAAAAAGAGTAAGATTTATAATTTGGGAACACTTATTAGCCTGTTAGCTACAATATTAGCATAGCTACAATTTTAGCACATGGTGTTGCTGTAGCCATACTGCTTACTGCAGAAGGCCTGCTATAAAGCTAAAGCTAATGTGTGTGCTGTATATCCACTGGTTAAAGCTATATGTAATCTGGACTGTAGAGGCGGATTATGATGGGATTATGAAGGTATCCCTTTTGGTCCCATTTCTAATTACTGTATTACTGTTGATATGACTATTTATTTATTTGCTATTGTTATTTTAGATGTATGCATTTGTTATTTTTGAACTGTTTTCTTTATTAATTAAACATACATTGTTCATTATTTCATCTGTGATATTTATTTTGTCAAATATAGAGCAAGGTTGAGGTACCAAAATGTGAAATATGTCCACAGTATCACATCAAATTTCTGTACCACCCATTTGCTGTTGTACAACGTGTCTCTGGTATTAGTAGATGGGAATCAAATCATTAACAATTGATTTGTAAAAGGTAAGTTAAGTATTTGTTAATAGTTAGTACATGAGGAGTAGTGGCAACTTTAGAATAACTACCCAATAACATATCTTAACCATTAACAAATACTTAACTCATGTTAGTAAATGAGGAGTAGTTGCAACTTTAGAATAACTACCCAATAACATATATTAACTATTAACAAATACTTAACTAGCCATTAGTAAGTGTTTTACTAATAGCTTGTTCATAATCCTTTGAACATATATAAGGCATAGTTATTAATCATTAGCATACAGGTAGTAAATATTTAACAAGTTATTAACAAGTCATTAACTAATAGTTTGTGAGTAATATATAAATTATCTATAAGGGATAGTTATACCTCCTTAACTAACTGTTAACAAATATTTGACAAGATATTAGTACCTCATTAACTAATGGTTTATAAAGGATCTATTAACTAGTTATAAGGCATTCATAAGACATAGTTATAAATAATCAGCATACAGTTAATAAGTCAGTTAACTAATTCTCTGTGAGTGATCTATTAGCTATATATAAGGCATATTTATAAATCCTTAACTTACTATTAAAACATATTTAACAAGTCATTGATAACTCATTAACTAATAGTTTGTTACTAATCTATTAACTATCTATAAGTCATGGTTACAACTCCTTAACTAGCTGTTAACAAACATTTAACAAGACATTAATAACTCATTAACTAATGGTTTATAAATGATCTATTAAGTAGTTATAAGGCATTGTTATTAATCCTTAACTAACTATTAGCAAATGCTTAACAAGTCATTAATAACTCATTAACTAACAGTTTATGAATGATCTATTAACTACTTATAACGAATAGTTATTCTAAAGTGTTACCGTGTTGTCTATTACCTTCCACTCATAATTGTGTGTGTGTGTGTGTGTGTGTGTGTGTGTGTGTGTGTGTGTGTGTGTGTGTGTGTGTGTGTGTGTGTGTGTGTGTGTGTGTGTGTGTGAGACGTATTGATGTAGCTTAAAGGTGACTTTCTGACCTCAGTCAGCCTTCATTGTGCCATTACACCCCACTCCATTGCTCAGTTTACAAATATTAGTCTTAACAAATGTCCCACGCTTTAAACACTGTGCCCCATTTAGAGTTGTCGCTGCTGAACATATGTGATGTAATTTACCCGTTTTTAAACCTGATACCACTAGGTCATGTCTTATAAATACAAAGTAGTTACTTTTTAAGGCTGTACATGCTCCTGCCGACATCGTGAAAATCGTCCGGTTCGTACAGGCTTTCCGAAGTATAGTTCAGAGAGTCGGGACATCTGGAGGTGCACGAGTTCTGAGAAAAGTTCTGAGACCGCTCACGCTGCTCCAAAGAAATGTTCGGACGTCGGAATTAGCATGTATTGGGCTTTACTCTCATTTGCTATGTAGACAGAACAGCTCCATCTGGCTTTGGAATCTAGCTTACTTTCTTCTGCTTCATGTGAAAGCTCGGCTTTCTCGAACATCTGCTTTTCTCATCAACTGCACAGACTTTTCTAACTGGCAGCCATGAGTTAGGCTAACATTTGCTTGTGCACCAGTTGTTAAAAACTGTGCTGGCGCTAATGCACTGATGATGGGTTCACATTTTATAGGCAAGGCTGCAGTTAAATTGCAGTTAATAGATTGAAGACATTAACAAACTTTATGCATACATTAAATTAATGCCCTACTTCATCATACAAGAGTGCTGCACAAAAGTAGTGAAAATAGCAGCTCTACGATGCGTTGTGAGCTTATAGATAGGCTATTTTCACTATTTTAAATTGTTTCTAAAATAATAATTAAAAAAGAATGGTTTGGGACGTACAAGGTTTCCACCCGACAGCAACGATATTTATAAATATATACCCAGCTTCAGACCAATTATGTATTTAAAAGTTGGTACCTAATGGATTGCTGACAAAGAGGTGCTTTCATGAGTAGACCATCTAATGCCCCCCACCCCCCCATTCCACTCCAAATGTAAGGTACTAGAGGGGGCGCCCGGCCCCCTAGCCGCGCACAGGGCTCTAGCGAGGGCTCGCTTATTTTGGGGTTCCAAAATCGTGGGATAAAAATGTCCCCCCAAAAAGTAAAAAGAAAAAAATATTTATACCAAAAAAATAAAATAAAAAAATACGTGGGGGACCCCCTGGGGGTCCGCGGCCCCCCTGGGAGTTTTGGGACCCCCGCAAAACATCGCAGACCCCCGCGAAACATCGTGGACCCCCGTGAAACATCGCGGACCCCTTCGGCTGTTTTTATTTTTTCATGAAGGTGGTTGCTTGTTTCTGGCGCACATCTGGCAACACTGACCTGTCTGCTTGTCTGCTCCCCCAACGTGGCAACCCAGATGCCGACTCGGTGTTGTTGTTAGCGGCTGTGTTGAGACACTGGCGTGTTTTTATGTTTTGTGTGGGATGTACATGACATATTAGCGTGAGTGTGGTGTGATAGAGAGACATGAGCAAAGTGAAAGCAACGGCGGGGGTTGAAGCGAAGTGGTCGCGTCGCGTGTGTTGTTGTTGTGGGGAGATTACAAAAGCGGCTGCGTGGTGTCGGTTTCGGTTTCGCTACGTCCACGCATGCGCAGTGCGCAGTTTTTTGCAACAAACCGCAGCGCATGGGCAGATATGCCGATTGTATTATAGGATGAAAAAATCTCATGCTGTAAAATCTAATGACATTCACAAATCTTATCCTCTAGAAATGATAGCAATCTACATTTTCTGTCTTATTTGAAGTTTTAAAATGACCTGCATGTAATTTATCGCAGCTTTGCTCCATGCCAAATATGTTTCCTCAAATAAACTGTGAATGAAATAAGGCTGAGGGAGATTAGTTGATTGCAGTACGATTGGAGTCACAGAGTTTATTACACTTCTCCATGGAAGGTTCAGGGACGTGCAGAAGGATTTGGAGAGGCAGGGGCTGGAATTTCAAAAGGGCATCTATTGGATATTTTTTTTAACGAACAATTACCATACTTTTAGACCTGAAAACCCCCAAAATCTGAAAAGGTATAATTGCGTGCTTAATGTCTTCTAAGTCACGCACCCAACAAGCTTTGAACTGAGCAGATTGGACCTTCCATTCCAGAGATAATGGCCAAAACGTCTTTGAAACGGCCACTTTCGCCGGTTTTCGATCGCAGAGTTTTGGCCATTGTGGGCTAGAAAGGTCGTACAGCGACAAACTAGATACCTGAGGAAAGTTAACTTTGAGCTGCATACCATACATCCACTGCCACTACCGTTAGGCCGCTAGGGGCAGTTGAAATATATTTTATTTTAATTTTTTTGGGGGGAGGGGTTTCAGTCTGGAGAGGGCACTTTTTTAGCGACGGGTAAAAGGGCAGGGGCTCAAGCCCCCTTTCATGTCTATGTGTGCACGTGCATTGGAAGGTTGTTCGGGAACATCATGTCGCTTAATATTATACTGTGATTACTGTAGAGTTGATGTACCTGGCCAAATGATGACGCGAGGAAGCAGTTTTTTATGTGCATTTTATACTCACTTGTACTATATATCATGCCTTGAGCGTAATGCACTGAATAATGTATTAATTTATGATGGCATCTTTGCTTATTTGGTCATTGGGATGTACTAGAATCATAAAATTAGCAATTTGTGGAAGGACGTTGACACAAACCTGTCCGTGTTTAGTTTTATTTCTCAGTGGTCCATTTTGTGACTTTTCCTGTCCTCATTTGTTTTAAGTTTCTTTCAGGGTGGTGGTGTCGCTGGATTGGTTATCGGTTTATTTTTTTCTTCTTCCGCTTTTTGCAGTTCTGGCATAACGGTGCAGTTGCTTTTTATGAATTTTGGCATGGTAAATATGGACGTTTTCATTGGACTTGCCATATGTCATGTTGTGTCATGCCAAAAGGCCAAGAAACAAATCTTATTCCCATTGGCCAAATGGGGGCACCATTGCAATCAATTGAAAAATATGACATTTGAACAGGCATAACTCATGCCCCGTTTGACCTACAGCCATGAATCTTCCATACATGCATCTCCTAATGAGGAACAAATTTGCCACTTTGACCCATAACCTCTGATAGATAACCCAATTGAAGAAAAGTTTGCACATGATGGATCCATGAGCCAATTAATATTGTAGTTTTATTCAAATTGTTCTTCTGCCGTTAACTGCATGAATTCAGCTTACAGTTGAATGAAAAAGTTAATACATTCAGCATTTCTCCCAAGATACAAAGCAAGCGCTGCTGAATTTCAGTGACCCCAAAACCTTATACCTGGCTTCGTCTTTCCCACAATACAGTTTGCACAATCCTCATCACCATACATTTTTCCTTTCCATGAGGAAGTTGAGGTACGTCTCAAAATAGACACGGCGGACGGCAGGGTATGGTTGCCTGTGTCTTTTCCCCACTTGGTTTGCTGTCCTGTATCTTATAGAAGCTCCATAAATCATTTCATAATTTGGCTCATCCTCTGTCCTCGATAGTTGGAACCATGTGGCATATCCTCCCACGACTTCTGTAAGCGTGGAGGCCTGGCATTGTGCGAGGAGCACGGGGCGCAACGCAGCTCTTAACCCATTCAAACCGGGAACGCATCTCTGTCATTTTTGATTTCTTTGGCTATTCAAAAATAGCAGATATACAAGCTTGTAGATCTGCTATTTTTTGAAAAATCGTGAAAATATGTGCAAATCTTTGAATGTACAGTATATATATTTGTTTTTAAAGCGAACATTTGTAACTCAAATCTTTGCTTCTGGGGAAGTCCCTGGAACAACATATTTTGAGATGGGGGTGGTCCACGGCCAAATAATTTTGAGGGTCCTTTGACATGAAAGAAGTTTGAGAATCACTAATATAGCAACATAAGTTTTTTCAAAAGAACTGTTTAGGATTTAGAAGACATTTGTCGAATCCCCAGAAGCAAAGATTTGAGGTACAAATGTTCGCTTTAATAATATATATATTCAAAGATTTGCAAAAATGTTCACTATATTTTTTCAAAAATAGCAGATCTACAAGCCATGAGCTTGTATATCTAAGAAAATAAAATGACAGAGATGCGTTCCCGGATTGAATGGGTTAAATAGGTTCTCTCACTGACACATGACACATCTCACCGCGTGTTGCTTCCTGGACCTCTGGAGGATTGGTCACATGACACTGGCCGTGGAACTGCAGTGATTTTCCGGAGCTGCTGGGAATGATGCTCGAGGTCTGATGCACCGCGCTCTGATTCATGATGGTGATGGGTGGTGGTAGAGTAAAGTAGAGATAGGGACAGAGAGGAGAAGAGAGACACCAAAGAAAATAACATCTCAGTGTTAATTTACCATTAAACCTGCAACCCAGAACTTCTTTGTGTGAATAAACGTTATTTTGACCAAACTATATAGTAGAACAGTGGTTCTCAACCTGTGGGTCGGGACCCCCAAGGGGTCCCCAGATGACAGTGAAGCGACAACTTAAGGACTTTTAAGACCTTTTTAATACCTCAAAAAAAGAAAGAAAATAAATAAGACCTGCATCAAAAGTAATCAACAAACTATACTATAAAAACTGGTCAAACATTGGCCAAATTGTCAAATAATATAAGAAAGACGCAACATTTTAGAAAATTCACAACGCCTCGCTCTGCAAGGTGTTGTGAGCTTGTAGATCGGCTATTTTCACAATATTTATCTGCGCAACCGAGTCAAACAAAATGCAATGCCTCAACTCAAGTGACTTGTCAGGGTTGTGGGTCCCCAGTTCAAATTATTTTGGGGGGTCGCCGCCTGAAAAGGTTGAGAACCACTGTGATGCTAATGCAATATTTCTAGCATGCACATCTGCAGTGGTTGCAGCCTGGAGGGGGTCTCCCTACTGTTAGACCGAGAAATGTAGATCCTATGTTCGTGTTGGAGCACTATTGGCGGTATTTCCTGAAGCTCAAAGCGCAATACCTCCCAAAGCAGCTGTTCCATTATACTGTAGCTCAGCAGTTGAAATTATGGCCCTTGTGCGTGAGACCCGGGTTTGAATGCTGGGTAGGACATACATCTTACGGATTGCAGTTTTAAGAGTCCATGTTCGAACTGATACAGGAAGAGTGGGAACCTGAGAAGTCTGGCCACCTCAATGTGAAATTGGCATTTGTTTCCAAAATGTGAAAAAGTAAAGAATAAAAGTGGTTGTAGAAAAAAGAGAGAGAAAGGAGCGCATCCCCAACAAAGTGCTCATTGGTACAACTGGGTGACACAATTGATGTAAAAAAAGGATGAGACCAAGGCACTCTTGTGGAAAAGAGACTGAGTCACCCTGATGAAGGCATTGTTGCCGCAACGCGTAGCTGTATTTGTTATTCTTGCTATGCATTAGCCAGACTATTAAAGGCTTTTTAAGTTTTCCACAAGAGTGCCTTGGTCTCATCCTTCTTTTGCAATAAAAGTTGTTGGTTGGAAAATTAACGGAAATAATGTCAAGTATACATGATTTCAACATACACGGTGCATCATTATCAGAACTATTTACCCTTCAACTTATTTTGTATCATAATATAATGATTATTTGCTATCTACAGGGTTTGTAGTAATTTGTAGCAATTGTTAAATGTCCTTAAATGTAAAATGTTCATATGCATGTTCATGTATATTTTACTTTATGTCAGACCATTTCCCAAAGCATGCATCTATTCTTTATCTTTTTACACTTTGGAAAAAATATCCAATTTAACATTGAGGTGCCCAGACATATCAGGTTCCCATTCTTCTGGTTATCATTCAAACTCAGGAATGCAAAGAGAACTCTCCAATACTTAGATTGTATTGTTGTTGATACAGTAGGATGGACAGTTTGAACAGTGTTACAGTAAAGAAGCAGAGTTCACACAGTAGGCGTTAGTGTTTGCTAAATTCAAGTTCATCACCGTTGGTGAATTGTCAAGTGGGAATTAGAAAGATAGTACACACTAAAATCTTCAGTGTTAATTCATCAATTTGTAACTCTAAGAGTATACAAATGTACGGGTCCATTTGGTTACATTTGGATACTGTCCGAGTCAAAACAGTCAAAACAAGGATTTTACTGTGTAGGAAAGCTGAGTGTGAAGTCTTTTGGTGGGATTGGATCATGTGTTTCCAGATGCAGACTGGCACACGTTATCAGTGTGTCAGGGGCTGTTCTCTCCGGTCTTTTCTTGGCCTGGGGTTTCAAAGCGCTTTTGTGGGGTTCAGCACAGTCCAGCTGACAGCCTGCACTGTTGTAATGATTTTAATTCTCGTCAATGGATGTCTTGTGAGAGGTTCAAGCTTGCCTGCGTCTGTTCAGACATCCGGTCTTGACTGACTGTTGAAAGAGGCAATTTGGCTGATTGCAGAGTCCTCTACTCCTTCTCCTTTCACTGAGACCCAATACCCCCCTTCCCTGCACACTCTTTTCACATGAGGGAAAATAACATTGCAGCCAAGTAAGTCTTAACTTGCCATTTATTTCTCACAGCTTAAATTGTCATCTGTCGCTTTTTATACTGAATTAATCAATTACCAATTTTGCATACTTGTTTGATAAACACACTTTATCCTTGTTTTATTAACCTTCATATTCTTCACTGTATAAGTTGAAAGGTCAGAATTAAATCTTAGTCTTAAAAAGACAGTAGAATGTCAGTTCTACAAAGTCATAAATAACTTTGGCCTTTTGATGAAATGATGGGGCTGCCGTTGGGATGGTGGAAGGGGTGCAGCACCAGGTCCAGGTCTGGAGAAACTCGTTAGAAACAGTGGATAGAATGATCGGGCAGCTCACTCGCTGCGAATAGAGGTGGGCAGCTCATTTGCTAGGGTGTAGCTAAACTGTGATTAAGTTGTGACATATGCTGGGACAAGAGTCCGTCTTTGTTTTTCTGACCGGGTGGGAACCAAAATGAGATCGAACCATTTATATCTATCAGTAAAAATAGAAGAGACATGTAATTTATTAAAGCATTGCCTGTGGTATGTGCACTGCAAAAAATAAACCTGAGACACGTCAACAGCTTTTGTTGGCTTTTATTGCTGCAGTCTCCATATTTATTTCAGTAGTAGTAGTCTCACGCAAACACTATTGATGTGTACTCCTTGGTGGGCCCCTCAGCTTATGGAATGGTTCCTCCTCATACTGTCAGTGGCCCAGCCCTCTTCCATCCACTTTTAATTTCAACATTCCCCAGCCTTTCTTTCCGAATAAACTGGGATCTGAGGTTAACCGTTACAGTACCCCCAATAACTGGACCATATTATAATCATCTTTTGGCTGGCACCAAGCCTGTACGGAGATAATCTGACTCATAATAAAATACAGGCTCAAGTGGGTCCCTGCATGGTCATCACAGGTGAAAAGCTGTATGGTACCAGGAGCTGCGATGTGCCCTGAGGTCATATATTGATTTAGCTTAACTTTTGTTCTTCCTCTCTTAATGTTAGCCTTAATGTTAGCCTAGCCTTTATTAGCATCACAATGGGCGCAGTCCTTCACCCTTCAGATGCTTTTACTCTCTCTCTCTCTCTCTCTCTCTCTCTCTCTCTCTCTCTCTCTCTCTCTCTCTCTCTCTCTCTCCCCTCCTCCCTCTCTCTCTCTTATTTTCACACACACTCTTGCTCACTCTCCTGTCTCTTTGCTGACCCCTTTGGCTCTCACTCACACCATTTCTGTTCTTTGCTTCTGCCCCAAGGCTAATATGCCTGTGCTGAGGGCGGCACACTTTGCTCTTTTAGTCTGGGTTCTCTTCTCTTCTCTTCTCTTCTCTTCTCTTCTCTTCTCTTCTCTTCTTCTCTTCTCTTCTCTTCTCTTCTCTTCTCTTCTCTTCTCTTCTCTTCTCTTCTCTTCTCTCCTTCTCTTCTCTTGTGCTTTGTCTAATTTTTTGGGGTATACTGTGCTTTGGTGGCGCCATTCATAGAACTAACATGGAAATGTGTATTACTCCAATATGGACATTTTGATATGCTCCCTTTGAAAACAAGAAATATCTGAGACAATTGTATGTTTTCCATTTAAAATTGTATCTCTGTGTTATGCCCACCTACTCCCATTTGGGATGTAGATACAGTTGAATTTTGATTTCACAAGTCTATTATTATTAGTATCTCGATTTAGACTTTTTGGAGTATGCATTTCCTCTGGCTAGCCACGGCACTTAGCCTTCCAGAAAGTACACAAACTAATAGCAGTGTAATTGTAGCAGTTGTAGAATATAATGTTTCATGTAGCCTTCTAGAATTCTGCTGAATCAGTATAACAGAGTTGTGTATGTTGCCTCATCTGATAACAAGCACATTCTTCTTTACTGTTGTACAGCATGAGAGCAGTTCTGTTCCAGTCATTACGACACAAGTGAAACAATTCGGGGTGTTGAAACCATTTACCCTAGTAATGCTTAATTTATACATCATACGACAGAGTAGATCTGTACAAGCTTGTGAATAGGCTATTTTCGGCAGGCATCTCTGTCAGTCACACAATGGGAATGTGGTGGTCCAGCATACTACTACGATGGTTAGCAGAGCTGTATTTTGACACATGTTGGTAGAGAATTTGAGAAAGAGAGTCAAACCTAAAGAAAGGTGCATTCAGTAGAGTGCAAATCTCTGTCAGGATGCAAGCCCTAAAAATTATAGCGATATATGTAGTTTAATTTATACCTAGAACCATGAAAGAGTACCGTGGCATGTGATTAGTTGTACATCATCTCTTGTCTTCCTCCCTCTCTCTCTCATACACATTCATTCAACCTCAGCCAACCTTTCTCCATCGTTCTCTGACTTACGACAGCTACTTGGACTTGGTTGAATGTGCACATACATTAAGACCATGGCCGCAGGAAGCTTTTTTTAGTGGGGGGGGGGGGTGCACAATGCGCTCCTTTGATACAAACACATACCCTAATGTATAATAACATGTAGTAGAGAGCCTGGGTAGAGCCTGGGAAGCAGAAGGTCCCAGGTTTGATCCCCGGCCCCGGCAATGTGTCGAGGTGTCCCTGAGCAAGACACTTAACCCCTAACTGACCCCCCCGCCCTCCTGCGCTCACTTGAGAAGCACTCAGCTGGGTGAAGCTGAAAACTGAATTTCCCTCGTGGGATGAAATAGGTCTAATTAAAAAAAATCCTAGACTGCCCCTGTGCACCCTGAAGCAACACGGACAGCAGAACCCACATCAACCATGGTTTAACCTCTCAATGAATTACTATAGTCTACAGTTTTTGAGAGACAAGATGTACTGTTGGCATTTTGAGATGGGTAATCTCTCTCTCTCTCTCTCTCTCTCTCTCTCTCTCTCTCTCTCTCTCTCTCTCTCTCTGCACAAGTAACTAACAATCACTTTGCAGACTACAGAGACATTTGAATGACTGAAGTCCATTCCGAATGACATGCAGTGCCTTACAAAACTGGGGACATCATGCATTATGCGCCTGTCACAGCGCTTTATAACAGCTAAACATAACACAGTAGGACACTGTACCCCATCTGAACATAACACATGTTCTGTTAAAAGGAATTATCCTTATCCTTATCCTTATCCTTCAGTTATTCAGCTCAGGATTAACCATTTACCATTTATTGCAATGATATTGCATTCAGTTTGGCGGTGTGACTCGCTCCTGTGATACTACAGATTACCTGCGCAAGCATGACACAGAATCTGAGATCACAAACCCCCTGGAGTAGAGCATAAGATACAGTTATTACATGAACATAGCATTGAACCTTTCAATTACATGAGTGAAGATACCACATATCATAGTACAATCCATAGAATCACAGTACAATCCACAGAATCATCCAGTGACATATGAAACTAAATGCCACAGGGAGGAGGTGGAGGGAATTTGAACACTGACAGCTGTACAACGAGCTGTGACAGCTAAGCACGTGGAATGAACAATGAATAGTGGACTGCTTAAAAGAACCACCTGAGTTGCACTGTGGGAATGGGGGCGTGTGTGAGTTAGCGTGTACCGAATGAGAATGAAGTGAGGTTGAACGTGGAGAGACAGACTGACTTGTGGGTGTATGTATGAATTAACTTGAATGAATGAATGAATGGGGGGGTCCGGGGAAGAGTGAGCTAACAGTGTACACCTCCTGCCTTCCGTGCCTACCTGAACTATCGCTACACTGGATTTGCTTAATAATAAACCTTAAGTTATTTATCCACACAGCAAGTCAAGACCAATTTCTTTACAAAACACAATACAAATACATGCATTAATATTAATTCATTCCTGCAGCACCTGGAGGGGGGGATGTGGCTACACCCTCAGTACCTCTACTTCCCGCGCCAATGATTAAGCCAGATTTAGCCAGATTTAGCTACTACGTCTGCAAACGTCCCATGCAAACTGCTAGCCTAGCCACTTAGACGGCTCTGCTCTGCCGACTGCAGAGACTCTGTCTGATCAGCACTGCTGATTTTTATATTTTCATTAGTTTCATTTGAGAACGGCAAGTTACTCAATTCCTTTTATTTATGTATTTGCTCATACGTTAAAGCGGCACTATGCAACTTTTCTTCAATTAATAAAAAATCTTTTTGTCCAATATGGACAAAAATGTCCTAATAAAACGCAGATCCGAGTTCTTGGCGGGCAAGTGATGCATTTAATAGAACGCAGAGCTGCGTCTTTGGCGGGTAATGTGTTAACAATATGAACTAAATGCCACAGGGAGGAGGCCAGGGAGGTGGAGGGAATTTGAAAACCAACAGCTGTACAACCGGTAATGATAGCTAAGCACGTAGAATGAACAGAGAACAGAGGCTGCTTAAATGAACCACCAGAGTTGCACGTGGGAATGAGTGCGTGAGTGAGTTGGCTTGTAGCGAATGAGAATGGCGTGAGGTTGAACGTACTGACTTGTGGGAGTACGAATGAGTTAGCTTGTTGGCAAATGAATGGGGGGGGGGGGGGCGGGTACAGTGAATGTAGTATATAAAGTAATTAGTAAACCTCCTGCCTTCCGTGCCTACATGAACTATCGTTACGCTGAATACATTCCCACAACAAGGACATTTAAATATGCCTCCCTCCTACCCTGGATCTCTGCTTTTCAATTGCTGCCACACACGCTGCTGGCAAAGCTTGCCACCACCACCCCAGCCTCCACCTTCTAGTGCAGAGTCTTGCATGGCTCAAAAGTTGAACAGAATGTTAAACCGAAATTCATGTGTGCATGGCTCTAGTAAACTGAAATTCAATATTTGCATGGCTCTGAGGTTAAACTGCAAAGTTAAACTACAATTCAAGTTTGTTTGACTCAAGTTAAACTGATTAAATGCCTTGCTATGGGGCGGGCCCGCTCTTGTATACCTACACCATGGTGGTTTTGCATAGTGTGTTCCCTGATTTTGCTTAGCATGATGTTCGGCTAAAATTGGGGAGCATCTTAAGAGTGGAGCCATCATCGCCATGCAAGTATACTGTAACTGTATTCCATTTGTTGCAATACATGGTTAAATCTATTTATGACATGAGTGGTCCTGACTGAAATGTTGTTTCAAAGCCATCATGTGGGAGGAGGAAGTGATACAATCACATTAGAATGCAGCTGGTCCCCACAAGAGGACAGAGTTGGGTGGGTCATGTTAACCCATGGCAGTGACGGCACCAGTAGTTCACAGATTTTACTCTCAGTAGTCAGTACTCAGATTTGTAAGTAAAAGTAGCAATACCACAATATAAAGATACTTACGTAAAAAGCCTATATTCAAAATATGACTTGAGTAAAAGTATTGTCATCAAAATATACTTTTAAGTACAAAAGTTAAAAGTATTAAATTTGGTCAGAACGTATATTGTTGCGATGCGACGCGTTGTGAGCTTGTAGATCAGCTATTTTAGAATTGCCGAAATATAAAATAGGGCTTAAGTGGTTAATATATGTTTTGTATTAATAATCTAAATCTGCAAAGTAACTGCAGCTGTCAAATAATTGTTGTGGAATAAAAAGTACTCTATTTGCCTCTGAGATGTACCTCAAAATTGTACTTAACTGCAGTACCTGAGTAAATGTACTCTCCACCACAGCACGGCACTGATACACAGACGCTCTCGATTCCTTATCAAACACAGCGGACGGAACATGTCGGATCGTGGCATGTCAGCGAGCAATCATGACAGAGTTGTATGTGTCACTCCAGATAATACAGTCAGGAGAACACTGTTGAAACAACGGATTACTCATGTATTGGTTTTACAAACAATATGCACTGAAAATACAGCCAGCCTGTTGCCTTTTCTTTCTTTATTTAATTTTTCACTGTTGTTGGCAACTATAATTGGAACGATGGACCTATGGACCTAACATGTTTACTGTACGTGAAAATGCACTGCCTTTATTTCTGCATCTGCTTGCTTACCGTACATACTTTGCTTCAGTGCTATATGAGGTATTTGGAGTCACTGCATAATAAGTGTACAGCATACACTGTGAAATCTTAATTTAGCTGTGTGAGTGTACAAAAATGGTAACAAATGGACTCGTAAGGGTCAGGACTTTATTGTGTATTGTCCAAATACTGTCTCCTTTCTGGAAAAAGAAGTATGTGCAGAGATCCTCTCTCTCTCTCTCTCTCACCCGCACGCGCGCACACACACACACACACACACACACACACACACACACACACACACACACACACACACACACACACACACACACACACACACACACACACACACACACACACACACACGAAAGTCTCTGCTTGTCTTTCCATCATTCTCTCACCCACCCTTCATCTCCAGTACTCTCCTCATATACTGTAGGCAACATTTCCATTCACTTACATTCTGACCACCACTTGTACACACAGTCCTGTGTTTTCGCCCATCCTGTCTCTTTGTTTCCCCTGACACACACACACACACACACACACACACACACACACACACACACACACACACACACACACACACACACACATGCACACACGCACACCCAGACAAAGACACCCAGACTCAAACAGACTCTATCTCTATCTCTTACCCTCTGTTGTGTGCAGTGCTGGAGGTTGTGTGGTAGCTACAGTATTGCCGTGTAGATTTTTGCTGCAGTGCAGCAGGCAGTATTGTACTGCCACCTCTCTCTGTCTCTCTCTTTCTCTCTCTCCCTTCTCATGCCTATAATTTATACTCTGTCGTACGATGCTGTCGCGTGCCGGAAAAGCCAATCTGCAAGCTCACTACGTGTTGCGATGTGACACGTTGTGAGCTTGTAGATTGACTATTGTTGCCACACAACAGCATTGTACGATGAAGTATAGATCAGGCCTCTGTTTCTTTCTTGCGGTTGGTCGTTGTTGGAGCTATGGAACACTTCCAGACGGTTTTGTTATTGTGTGTGTGGGGGGGGGGGGGGGGGGGGTGGCATTAGCCCCAGAGCTTCCGAATCATCCATCACATCTGGCAAGCCCCGGCACTTTGCTGCCTTCCTTCTTCTTTTTTTTTTGCCTGGGCACTTGCACAGCTTTGTCAACATTTTTATGATGACCTTTTGGAAGTTCTTATGTCTCCTACTTATTGTCAGTCCTCTGTTCAACGTCCCCTGTCTGAAAACCTAAATTAATGCTGCTTTCGATGCATAACTCCTTCTTGTCACTGTTGTTATCACCACCAGACCGGAGGCAAGGGGGGAGATTATGTTTTCGCCCCTGTCTGCCTGTCTGCCCTTCATGTGTGTGCTGCCAGTAGGCCAAAAAAGTACTTCCAATATAAATCTTTCACACATTGTGTATATATATTTTCATATTTAACCTTCATTTTATTACGGAAGTCATGGTAGATGCATTGGGGTGAGAGCTTGCCCAAATATGTAGTCATATGTCATAGATATGTCATTGAGTTCCAGCACACCTTTCTAGTTGTTTGTTCAGAGATGGTAATAGAAATTGAAAGACAGAAGGGAGAGAACGAGAGAGAGAGAGAGAGAAGGGAGAGAGACAGATGGAGGGAGGGCACAGGAGGGTGAGTTGAGGCTTTGTATAGTGGTGAGGGCTCGGCCCAAGATACAATTTACAATATAAGCATTTAGCAGATGCTCTCATGCAGAGTATAGCGACTTAAGCCTAATTTATGGTCCGTCGCATGACGTCTGCTCAAAATAGCCGACCTACAAGCTCGCAACACGTCGTGGTTGCTCTGCGTTGTAAGCTTGCAGATCGGCTATTTTTGTTTCATACAATAAAGTATAAATCAGGCTCTAGCATGAACCCTGGCCTATAGGCAACCAACATCAAGGTAAGGGGTGATATCTATCTAACATTTAGCTTCTGTGAACAAGCTAACCTCATGCATCTAAAAAACATACCTGTGAACAAGTAAACAAGTGTAGGGGAAGAGGTGGAGTCTGAAGATAAAGACACTAGTTGTTTTCTATTGAAGCTCTAGACAGCATGGACACTGGACATTAACTCTTTGACTGCGGACGACGCGATAACGCGTCAAGTGCTACTTTGTCCAGTTGGCCGTCGACGCGCTCGACGCGCTGGACGCGCGTTCATTGTTTAATCTCTGATTGCGCTATGCTGCTTAATATTCAATGTTATTCTCGAGTTCCACTTACTTCACGGACATCTGCATCCGGTTCCATGACCTGGATTCCGTTTCCGGTTTTTGATTCTTTTCCCCAGTCATTTTCGTCCAAAATAGGTAAATAAACGGGTTTTCACACGGTATAACGGACAAACGGAACGGTTCTCTTCTATAATCTATGGTCTGGGTGACGATCAGTCATCGCCGTCGTATATCACAACGTAATTTTCGCCGATCAAAACAATGGGGGGGACGTCACATCCGTTTTCATGTTTTTCCTTGTCTAATCTATGAAGAAGGGTGAGAGAGACCCAACGACATGGATCAAGCTGTCATGTGCTGCGCTCTAGTGGCGGAATTGTGCTGGGTCTTTACATTATGTGTCCTTAAATTATTTTCATGAGAAAAATTCAAAATATAAAAATAAAAAAACACGAAAATTGCTGGCACTGGGGGAGTACTTTATGAAAATACTCTGGCAGTCAAAGAGTTAAGGGACTTCAGTAAAACAATGAGATAGTCCCACGTCCATGGAATGGAGAGGTAAAGTGGTGAAACAATTCTTGTACAAAGTAAGCCACACTCTGCTGTATAGATGGTTAATAAATAAATCCCTTGCTTTCATTTGGTCCCCAAGACCCAGAGGCCAGACACAGTCTGCCTCACTGTCACATACCTTGCAGACAGTTTACTACTGCCAATTCACCAACACCGCTTTGCTGTGACATAACAGCTCTTGACATTTCTGGTAGGTTATCTCCAACCAATAGAAAGAGTGTCAATGCTATCACTGGGAGTCTGTTATCTGAATATTTGAGGGCTCTGGTCGGGCTATGGCGGCGGGCAAAAGGCAAGGTGTGTGTGCAAATGTGCCTGCAAATGTGCCTGGTGGTGCGTAAATCCACCAGGCTTTCTTTCCAGCCAGCTATGGACACGACATCATTTGTTAAGATCATGGAGCGCCGCTTACTCAAAGTTCTGAGGGCCGAGGCAGACCATGGTAAGTAGCTCGGCAAGTTGCCCGGGGAAGGCCTAACACAATGAAGCTATTGCTTTGACAGTTAGCTACGGTTTTCCAACAGTACGTACTGTAGGTCTACCTTGCAGGTGTAAAATACCTCATTTTGTAGCCTTGGGAGGCCTCACAGATGAAATAACACACACGCGCGCTTAACTCGCTGGAACACAGTTAAACTGAGAACTGTATTGAAGCATGCTGGGAGTCTTAATGATGCCCTGACCGCCTTGCTTGGTGTAAAAGCGGCATGATGAGATGATGTGAACTTGACATGAGCAGAAGAAAATCCTATTGATGCAGTGTGCTTCCACGCCAATAAAACTAATAACTGCATTGCAGATGATCAAACCTGAAGGTCACATTTGTGTGTGTGTGTGTGTGTGTGTGTGTGTGTGTGTGTGTGTGTGTGTGTGTGTGTGTGTGTGTGTGTGTGTGTGTGTGTGTGTGTGTGTGTGTGTGTGTGTGTGTGTGTGTGTGTGTGTGTGTGTACACACGCATGTGTGAGTGCACGCGTGTGTTCATGTATGAGTGGTGTAAGTAAATTCATGCGTGTATGTGTGTGATTTACTCTCCTAAGTATCTTTAATACAACAGCATGGAAGAGAGGGGAGTGGCTGCATTATGTATGAAATGCTTCCAGATATCTTTTTTATTTGTCCTACATAAAATATGAACCAGTGGTCAAGATATAATGAAGCCCAGTGGATAGATAGACTTTAATCTATTTTTATCTATTCTATTCTATGCTACCGTATACTTTTCTATGCTATTCAAATCTTCTGAATTGTATTACTATTATATATATTTTTCCCACTGAAGTTCCGTTGTGGAAACACATGATGTATCTCTTGGACACACACACACACACACACACACACACACACACACACACACACACACACACACACACACACACACACACACACACACACACACACACACACACACACACACACAGAGTGGCTCGGGGTGGTGCTGGAATGTACTGATAAGCAGGCAGTGTTCTCTCTCCTGAGCCTTTTGTCTGTTCTGCCTCACTCGTGCCTCTGATACACCCAGACCCTGACCTGTCACTCCGGGCCCCATGGGCCGCTGGGATACACTTAAAGCCAACACTGTCACAGCCACACGGTGCCAATGACAATGTGGCGAGAACAGAGGAGGATGGGCACCTTTCTGTGTGGTACACTCTGAAGCATGTGTGGTTCATTCAGGGTGATAGTAGTATATCGTCTCAGTCCGTATGTTCCAGTGGATCCAGTGTTATTATTTTGTCACAAACTCTTGTTAATACTTTTCATTGGTTCAATATTCATAATTAAACCCACACACATAGGCTACATATAAGCACTTTTCACTTTTTTCTTGTATTTTTGCTACTTTTGTGACATGAAGTAGGGCATTAATTGACAAAACAAAACAACGTAAAAAGTTGAAATATGGGAGATATGAGGTTTCTGCCCAACAGCAACGATACTCACAGACACGTTGCCACGGTGTCAGTACACAGAGTCTGAGCTCACATGTTCTAAGCTACCCACACTAACGGCACGGTCTTCACCATAAATGCTGAGTTAGTTACCTGTTAAAGCAAACATGAAATGTGGGACTCATATGTGACAAATTAATGCCTTATCTCTTCATAGATGCCAAAGCATCGTTCCTTGATCTGCAGCCATTTTTAGTCTCGTCCCGAATGAACCTCCCTTTGTTGGAAAAATGTCATCTTCAAAGAGCAATTACAAAATGTTGGATTAATTTCGGAGGCATGCGAGCAATATTATAATATCCACCAATTACAGTAAGATACCATTGTAGTTTGGTCACGTGGGAGGGGAGCAGGGCTTGGGCTGCCTTAGCACATGCTGTAGCTCGGGTGTCGGTCCTGCCACCATGAGCTGAGATGAAGAAAGGAGTTTGGAGAAAAGTGGGGCAGATAGTGAAGATGGCCTGGTGGGCGCATAGGCTTGGACACTGTGGCACCACTGTAGGGATAAACAGACCTCTACCCCCTCAGTGAAATTAATGTTTTTTTTCCCCCTGCTGCACTGCTATTCCTTGTAAGGGTTTATGTGGTGCTTTAATGATGATAACAGAGCATGCAGCAACTTTGCCACTCTACAGTATGTGGCTTGCAGTGTGTATTTATGTGTGCATACTGTATGTAACACAGTATGTAAATGGCATATGGTGAACCAAAGGTGTATTACTCTGGCTATAGCCACAGGTGTGTGTTAGTGAAATTCCTTTCTGCTGAGTAACCTCCTCGTTGATGACCTCCAAGACCACATAAGGCGCTGCTCCACACCGCATCCACACCGCATCTCTCCTATGATGTTATTATATCTTAGGATGAATGGTACTGTTGAAAAATGTCATAACTCCATCCCGGGTCCGCCACAGCTTAAAACGTGCGCGGATAGGCCTTGCGTTAGATCACATATTTTAATACCTTTTTTTTTTTTTTTTTTTTTTGTGAGATCTGACGTTCATAGTGACAGAACACTATGCAAAAATATATATATATATACGTCTCGCTAGACGAGGTTGAAATCTCGAGATTTCAATGTCATCTAGCGAGACTTTTTTTTTTTTTTTTTTTGGGACAGTGTTCTGTCACTATGAACGTCAGATCTAAAAAAAACAACAAAAAAAAAACTATTAAAATATGTGATCTAACGCAAGGCCTATCCGCGCACGTTTTAAGCTGTGGCGGACCCGGGATGGAGTTATTATTTTTTTCTACTGTATTATTCATCCTAAGATATCATAACATCATAGAAAAGGTAAGAAAACCTTAGTCCGAAATTCTCCTTTAAAAGCTCTATTTAATTTTAAGCTGTTTCATTCCATTTTAAACCTTTAATTTATATTGGGGGAAAAAAGAGGCCTGTGTGTGGAACGTGTATATCTGGTGTCGGGATGTTTGTGCCATAATGGAGAAACAAATCGAAACCATCTGTCCTTACAGAATTTCTCCCAGTGCACATTGTAATTGATGAGCATTTAGTGGTCTGGGCGTCTGCTCTCCTGTGTGCTGAGGAAAATAAAATATAGCATTACACTGCCTGCCTGTTGTCTGACCTCCCTATTAATCTGTCTGACATAACCTACTCACTATGTGCAACCAGATCAATAACAGGCATCCATTCAGTCCACCACAAGCATGAGTGATATTACAAAATACAAATGTAATATGAATGAATACAGCACAGTACTCTGTAGTTGAATACAGTTAACCATTGACTTGGAAAGGCCTTGGCCTATCCTTTTTGTGCATTTGATATGTAATCATTTGACAACAACACATTGCATTCTACTTAGTTAATCCAAATGTAATCAAAACGCAAGCTCTGTCTTGGTAAGCTATAGGTAGAAACAATAAAGAGTTATGATGAAGGGAGTGAAGTTAATGGCAGGATAACTGTGAATAACTGTCATCGCTCTGTGTATATTAAGAACGCTTAATTTAGCGATGGCTTGGATGGGGGGAAAGTGCAGGCAGGCGTTTAGTTGTGTCAGAGAGACAGGAGAGGTAGATTTTTTAAGAAGAGGGTAGAACGGGAGGGGGAGGAGAGGAGAGACGGAGCTCAGGAAAGGAAAGGTGAATTGTGTCTCACTGCCGCTGCTGAGAATCATATGATAGACTGAGAGAGAGAGAGAGAGAGAGAGAGAGAGAGAGAGAGAGAGAGAGAGAGAGAGAGAGAGAGAGAGAGAGAGAGAGAGAGAGAGAGAGAGAGAGAGAGAGAGAGAGAGAGAGAGAGAGAGAGAGTAGTCTTTGTTAAAGGCTGCAGATCAATGAAGCAAAGAGCCAATCTTTTTTTTCTCTCTCTCTCTCTCTGACAGACTATCTTCACAGCTCATAGGGCCAATAGCCTGGGAAGTGCGAGGGGAGAGATGCGTGTAAGCACCTCCCCTCATACAGTATAAGGGAATGTGCTGCTACTGTATCACCTGCATGGCGTTCAGACCCCCCACCCCCCGTCATTATGAGGTGCCGAGCTCCTCTGTATCACTGGCACAGTAAAGTGATGGATACTCTGTAGGGAGAAAAGCAATCACTTGTGAGATATGAGAGAGAGAGAGAGCGTATATGAATGACTCTGCAGGCAAACGCAGACACTGTTCTCAGAAGTTCTCACAAAAACCGTGCTCAAGGTGGTTCTTACCCTTACAACTTCAAATACTGTAATGCCCATATTTATCAGTGATTTGTGTAAAATTTTGATTTTACATTCACTGCAGTGTAAATGTGCATGTTTTATCTGTGGCATTTAGTCTCCACAACCAAATCCTGTGATTGGTTGAGAAGTTGACAGTGGCAGTGATTCATCACACTTGTCTGTTTTCCTGTCGAATCATCAAAGGCTCTAAATATGTGCAGGGCTGTTTGGCTTGTACAGATTTTCTTTATTATGCTCTCTCTCTACATGTATGTTTTGTTTTTGTCACTTGTTCAAATGTCTTAGCTTAACAGGCTACTGTGTTGCCATACTGTAGACAAGACCAATCCTTCACCAACCTCCTTTTCCCAATATTGACCGACTTGTGAGCTCTGCTGACTGCTGTGCCATATATTTGCTGTTGACTGCAGCGTAGCGTGTTCGAGGCAGTAGTAGCAGAGCACATGGATACTAGCCTGGAGCCTTCTGAGCGGTTTGCTCGGTGCATATAAGCCAACTCACCCACTGTCTAATCCTGCATGGCCTCTCCAAGGTGGGCAGACTCTTTATCTTCCTCTTATCTGTTTGTGGTGCACTTTCTTTCCTTGTCCTCCTTCTCCGCTGTATCTCTTTTCCCTGCGAGCGCAACATTGGCTCCCCTAGACCCACTCCAAAGTGACCTGTCAGTAAAATCTGATCCTTTTAGGCTGAGCAGGACTGGTCTTTTCTGTGCCAAAGCCCCGTTGATGGGGGGTGGGGGGCAGACGTCCTCCCAGTGCCCTCCAACGCACCACAACAGCAAGAAAAGGTCTCCTATCTCGGCAGTAACTCTAGATTCTGTTGACATTGCACAGTAAAATCTAGAGTGCTAAAATAGACCTTTACGAGACCCTTGTTGTTAAATTAACCCTCTGGACTTGTGTGTCAAAGAGGGCTGCAACAGCTGGGAGGGTGGGCGTTTGTGTGTTTAGAGCGAACCACCTTTTTGAGCAGTGACAATAGAACTGGACTAGGGATATGGGTTTCCAGCGTGGATCAATGTGGGAAAGGAGCAAAATATCTCACAACCGAAGCTTTGTAATTGAATGAGCATTGACAGGGAGGCCGGCCAGGACCCAGGCCACTGCTATAAGTCCTAGATCAGGAGAAATGGAAAGTCATCACATTTTGACGCAGACAGATGACACATTGATGACACAAGACAGACATTCCAGTGCATTGCTTTCCTGTCTCCTCACCGGACGAGGGAGTGATATCACAAGTGTCTGGCAGTGTGTGTTCTAAAATGACTGAGGCGCACAGAGCTTCATCATGTTTCTCCGACAAACTCTGTGCCTGTTTTGCAATTAAAACAATGACATGATCCATCATAATTTATCCATGTTTAATTCTCATTGAGTTAGGGTAATGTAGCTTGGCTTATGCTGTGCGATTTTTATTTCCAGTTTGCCAGTTGGCCAGAATGTTCTCTTTTACGTTGCTTTTGTTTTTGATATCTCCTGTGGTAGAATAAGAATAATGTGTGAATATTTGAAATCTGATTAAAAAGTAATTTCGATGTAAAATTCACCATGTGGACACAAACAAAGTATTAATAACATTGTTGGTTGTGGTGATGGTTTGGGTTATGGATAATGTGTACGTATACTAGGGGTGTACAATACCGAACCGAACGGCCCGTGTGGAGCTAAAATACAGAGTTTCCACACCAACATATAAAGCGGGTGGACCATACCCATTCAAAACAACACCACTCCGCGTTCAGTGGGGTGTTGGGGAAAAGTAGCGCTTATTTTTCTTACTTCAACGTCTTTAATAGTGAACAGTGAAATAGCTTCTACGTGCTTTTTTTTTTTTTTACCCTCTTTGAATGGAATGTGTAATGAAAAAAAATTTATATAGGGTTAAAATGGTTAAAAATGTTGATGCTATATTACCTAATTTAGCTGGGGACCCCCTGGAAGCCCCCCAAGGACCTCTGGGGGTACAAGGACCCCACTTTGAGAACCACTGCCCTAGAAGTTGGGTATTGTTCAAAGTTAAAAGAAAAGAAAATATAGTTTTAATAAATTACAAATGACAAAAAAATAAGTTTTTGTATCGTGACACCAAAATATCAAACCGGAACGTTGTACCCCTACACATGGTCTGCACAGTGAGGTATGGATAAATGTCATATTCTGACCAACTTCCTGTGAGATATGTCCTCTGCAGATTTCAAAATTACATTCTCAGTTTGAATGCTGCATGCATTTCTGGTTGTAGGTGTTAGACCAAGTTGATCATAGAATGTGTGTCCTCTGCTGCCATTATAAACAATGGTCCTAGTTTACACACGGTGACCCTCTGTCTGAGGGTCCTATGTCCCTGTGTCTGAGGCCCACCCATGCACACAGGTCCTGGGTAAATCCAGTTGTCAGATTTACTGATTCGCGCCCGTCCTTATTTGATTATCCCATTGATGCAAGAGTTGGCAGCCACGGTGATGGCGAAGAAAGGTAAGAGTAACTGACAAGGACACTCCGTGAGGTGCCAAGGTCCTCTGTCATGTACACGTCCGCACAATGCCACTCCTTGATGCTGAGCTCTTCAGAAAACTGCCTCCTCAGACTCTCTTAATACAGTATATATTTTAAGGTGATCTTATTACAGGTGCCGGGATATAAATAGACTCTGGAACGGACCGCTAAACACAATTTGTTGTAGATGCAGAAAGCAGTGGGTGACGAGGGACCTTAGGGTTAATGGGGTTGATAAAAATAAAAACATCAACATAAGCAAATTTAAGAACCACAGATGAAAATGTAGATACCAAACGTGCATGTTGCTACAGTAGTAAATTAGATTCACTCCAGTCCATCCTTAATATCATCATAAGCCAATCAATCTGCCAATGAAATGTGCGTCCACCGCAAACACAGCCCATACAAAATGGATAGTGTAGTAAATTATGACTTTGCCCTTTGAGTGCTTTCAGAACTCCATCATGACTTGTCACTCATTCATACGCCTGTCAGCCTGTGTAAAATCACATTCTCCAGCACTGATTGATTTCACGTGGGGAGCTCAGCCCATTGTTTGGCTATGTGACACGACACAAAGGTCTTATATTGTAGTCGATACTATGTAAATACGAACCTGACAATGATGTGAGTCAGTGTATGTGTGTCATTTTGTGTACGTTTTGTCAGGCTCAGCTGTTTGTCTACATTATGTCATGATGGGAGAAAGATCATGGCCCTGTTATGGTGCGGTATATCACAGAGAAGATTAAGGGTCCCAGTCGCCAGCCTCTGTTCTAGCTGTGTGTGTGTGTGTGTGTGTGTGTGTGTGTGTGTGTGTGTGTGTGTGTGTGTGTGTGTGTGTGTGTGTGTGTGTGTGTGTGTGTGTGTGTGTGTGTGTGTGTGTGTGTGTGTGTGTGTGTGTGTGTGTGTGTGTGTGTGTGTGTGTGTGAGACATGATAGGGCGGGACGACATGTAAGGCATGAAATATGATGAGGCATGGAGAATGACATGGGGCCATTCCTATGAGCTTTGCCGCAGACACTGCGGGCCTCTGTGACACTGACTATAAATTGTGGGTATTGATGAAGCTTCCATATTCCATGGGATTAGTACGGGGCATGAAACCCTTGGTTGAATTTGTTTGTTTTCCGGTTCAGGTAAAAAACTTGAAAAAAACTACAGAAGGGTAAAACAACCTTATGCAGGCTGCATAAAGCTGACCTTATAGTACACTGTGATGTAAGCAACACAGCTGCAGCTAATACAATTAATAATAATGGGAGTGTTCGATATAGCTGTGCCAGTGAGTGTGCAAGCGTTAACAATACTGTTGACTACTGTCTATACTGGCACATTGGCATACCCATGGCTCTGGGCACACCTACATCTAACATACTCATTATTTTTTTAAAGAAATTGCTGCAGCTCAAAGCAGGTTGACAGAGGTGAGCTTTTGAGGTTCTTGTGGTTGTGAGATGTTTTTAATCCCTTGTTTGTCCCTTTCATAAAACAAGCCCAGATAGCAAAATATGGTTATTCAACGTTGAATTATAGTCGTTAGGGTTGATTTTTGGTTACGATTGAAGACTGATGTTTTTTCAACATTGAATCACTGTTGTATTGCAGTGCAAAATTCAATGATTGAAATGCCAACATTGAATCAGCGTTGAATCTATGGTGCAAATTCAATGATTGAAATGCCAACATTGAATCAGCATTGAATCTATGCTGTTTGCCTTTTTCTTTTCTTTTTTCTTGATGGGGGGAGGGGGGGAGGCACACCCCTCCTCACACCCCCCCCTCCCCCCATTTAATGATTGAAATGACAACATTGATTCAACGTTTTATCCATGCAGTTTGCCGTTTTCTTTTCTTTTTTTCTTGTTGGGGGGAGGGGGGGCAACCCCCTCCTCCCCCTCCCCCCCTCCTCCCATTTAATTATTGAAATACCAACATTGATTCAATGTTGAATCTATGACATTTGCCTTATTCTTTTTTTGACGGGTGAGGGAGGGGGGATGCCTTCGCCTCCCCTCCCCTCCTCCCCCTACCTTCGCTAACCCTAACCTTAGCTGCCCTTGGGTTAGGGTTAGCCTTCTGGAGCCCATGGAGTGAATCCGAAATCAGATTCTCGATCAGTGCGTGTCCGATTCGCCCAATATAAGTTTCCTTCCACACAGACCTACGGTTTACAACCTAGGCTCTTAATTGCCTAGTGCAGCGATTCTCAAACTATGGGTCGCAACCCAAAGTGGAAGGAAAAAAAGACGATGTCCTTCACTCGGATTTTACACCAGGCAGTCGTTTGTGTATTTGTCCTGTCTCGCGCATCAACTGAGGCCGATAGGCTGTGCTTCAATACACATCATGCATGTATAATTTGGGGGGGCTGCGTCCACGACCAACGTGAAACCTCTCTCTCTCTCTCTCTCTCACACACCCCGACACCACACACACACACCCCGACACGACACTGACACTGCACACAATGCACACAGCGTAGCAACAACACAGGAGGACACAGATGATTTAGCTGAGCTCTTCAAAACGATTTACTTAGTCCGTAAGCGAGAGGGTACAAAATACAAGAACCGCGGATCCATGTGGTTTCATCTGTAGCCCTCGCACGGAGTTTAACTTAGACTGCGTCGTAACGTTACCGTCAGACAACAATTACAGACAACCAGAGACCACCAGTAGCCTACTACCAACAGCTGCACCGCTATGTCGGATAAAGAAATGATGTGGTTCTAGCGAGATATTTTGGGGGCGGTTTGCTGGGGTCGCCAAAAGATTTCCCTTATTATATGGGGTCGTGGTATGAAAAAGTTTGAGAACCCCTGGCCTAGTGTTACCGCTTCACTTCAACGTGCTTTAACTTGATAATGTATTACGGGCCCATCTTTTGATATGTTGTAGAGCTTGTCCATGCGAACACGTGGATATGTGTCTAATTTCTTTGACACTTTTATGGCGAAGATCTCCACTTTCACTATGGTCCTAAGAATCTAAAACCCTAAGACCATTTTGAGTGGTCTTAGGGTTGAATGGTCTTGTAGTGTCTTACATGGACGTGTTTCCCAGAGGAAAGCATAAGAATGCGATTCAACTTCCCTAGGCTCTAGGCCTACTAGGCCTAGGGAACCAGCTTAAAGTTGGGGTGCCTGCGACCTTATACAGGGATTTTAATTCAGACCTCAATAGCTTCGACTACATACCTGGACAAGGAAAGTGGTGCTGTGAGGATATTATTTTTTGATTTTCGAAGCGCCTTTAACACCATACAGCTCCCCCCCCCCCCCCTCCCCCCCCCCCCTCCTTCCCCTTCTGAAAGACAAACTGAACAGCATGCATGTTGGCCCACACCTTGTGTCCTGGATCATGGACTACCTCACTGACAGACCACAATACGTCAGGTTGAGGGACTTTACATCTGACACTGTGACCTGCAGCACAAGAGTCCCCCAGGGGACTGTGCTGGCCTCCCTTCTCTTCACCCTTTACACGGCAGAGCTCAGACACTGCACAGAGATGTGCCACCTGCAGACATTCTCAGTAATGTAAAGTATACATAATAATAGTAATAATAATATTAATAATAATAATAAAAAAATAATAATAATACATTTTATTTATAGCACACTTTACATTTTTGGAAATCAGGTTAAAAAACAACAGGTTAAAAAACAAAAGGCACAAAAATTTTAAATGTTTTTACATGATGTGAACATCATCATTAATATCAGTTATTATTATCATTATTAATTTTATCCTTCAACTTCAGCCGATCTACAAGCTCACAAACAGCAGATCGGCTGTTTGCCTCTTTCTTATATTATTTGAGAATTTGGCCAATGTTTGACAAAAAAATTTTTGTATAGTTTGTTGATTACTCTTGATGCAGCAATGGTCTTTTTATTTGCTATATTTTTACTTTTTCATTTATTAAAAAGCTTACTTAAATTGTCCCTTCACTGTCATCTGGGGACCCCCCCCCCCCCCCCCCCCAGAAAAAAAAATCATGTGGGGACCCCTGGCTGGTCCCGATCCACAGGTTGAGAACCACTGACCCAAAATTGCATCAACATTACAAAGGGGTTAGGCGGAGGCGGAGCTTATCCGTTTTGAACACACACTCAGACGGACCGGGGAGCTGCAGGAAGTCGAACTAACGGCTCAGGAGGAGCGAACCTTACAGACATGGATGTTTCCATGCTTCTAATCTACTATAACAGGTAAATTGAATTAGTTTATGGAATTAAAATGTTGTCCAACTTGTTAGTTCATGACCGTGGCGTGTATTTGCCCAAGTATAGCCCTGAAACATGACTGTCATATATGATATGATAGTCATGACGAAACTTCAACCTGGTGTTTGCACTTTCAACTTTACGGTCCTTACATCTAAATAAACGTTCAGATTTCAAATATAAAGTGCTTAACCCATGGCCACGGATGTTACAATTATATATGGTATCTCAGAAGTACCCGTATTTTCCGTATTGTTTAATAAAAAGCATTTTCATCCGATCGATGGCCATTTCCTCATAGAGTTATAACGTATGTAGAGTGCAATACACTTCCCAACCGATAGGGTCACAGTTAGCATATGGCGAAAAACCTAAGAAAATGGCCACCGATCGGATTAAAATGCTTTTTATTGAACAATACGGAAGATACGTGTACATCTGAGGGTCCGTACATACTTGTAACATTCGTGGCCATGAGGTCAGCACTTTATATTTGGAATCTGAACGTTTATGTGGATGTACGGGCTATAAATGGAGAAAGTGCAAACACTAGTTTGCAGTTTATCCATGACGCTCGTGATCCATGGCTATAAGGCAGGCCTGACTCGCAAATTTTGAAACTAGTCGTTGGTAGAAACATATTTACACACGATTAAAATATAATTGTATCCAAGTGATGTTTATAATTAGTAAATCAATAAGTCTGATTAAGTGCTTTAGCCCTATTTTATACTTTTGTCGTACAACAGCGTTGCTTAAAAAAAATCGCCAATCTACAAGCTCACAACCTGTTGATTTTACTATTTTTATTAAGAAGAAAACCCCGACTGGATCTGTGGATCCGGATCTTCAAATAGTAAAATCAGCAGGAAGTTGACATTTTTATTCAAAAAATAAACAGTACTGGGTTTGGTGATGTTCTATATTGTCTGAATTAGCTTTGATTGTGTTTGTTTATGTGCTAAAATAGTGACTTTGAGAGCTGTTTCAGCGTACAATGTAAGTCAATGAGGAGCATATTTTGAATGATCAATTTCTAATCAATGGAGCAATTATTTTTGATTTCTTGTCCTCCTTTGGAGTTACATCATGGCAAGGTAAATACACAACACAAACCTCTACCAAAGTGGTCTTGCCCTTTTAAGCACTATCGCTTTAAACATGGAAGCCATGCCAGAACCACGCAATTTAAAAAACATAATTTACCATTATAAATCCTAACCAAACAGTAAAGAAATACCACATCACACTGGGCAGAAAAAAGTGTTAAACTGGCATTCACCCCATTAGAGCTATTTGGATGCAGTAACCTATGTTAAATCTGGAGGCCATTGCAACAATATTTTTCGAACCAGTCTGAACTAGTGTTTTGCTATTCTTCAATGTATCTCTAAAACGACTATTTTGAATCTTAATTTGTCCTTCCTGTCTTTTAGATTGTGGCAGTGTTCTGTCGCTCAAAAGCGAAGATTTCCAAGAACTTGACAAACACACTCTTGGGTTCTTGGAGATTTTCAAGTCCAAGGGAGGACGTTGTGCTCCACAACTCAAGGAGTATCTGCGGCAGGTATCACCAGAGGTAAAGGCTATTGATGGATCGCTTACACCCTCATCTGTCTTGGGCCATCCTCTCCAGCTGTTCCCTATTTCTTTACTTCTTGCTCTGTGCTCCTTCTCCAGGTGTTTTTGGGTCTTCCTCTGCTCCGTTTGCCTGGTGCGTTCCATGTTAATGTTTAATTATTGCTGTTTTGTTTCTCCTGAATGTGTGACTAATCCTGCTCCACTTTCTCCTTATCAGCTGTACCTCCACTGTTAAGTTTCTAAGATACAAAGTCATCCCTCCATAGACTGCCCTATTCATGATAATTAAAACTTGTATCTGATTGCATTTAATGGCATTCTCCCACTGTTAAGTTTCTAAGATACAAAGTCATTAAGTCACAATTCCCTCCATAGACTGCCCTATTCATGATAATTAAAACTTGTATCTAATTGCATTTAATGGCATTCTCTTTTGTATCTGACAAAAATTTACCAAAAAAAAAAACTTTTCTCATGAGCAACTTTTTCTCAATAAACAATGGATTGATTGATGATTGTAGAGGTGCAATATTGGTGAGTTTATTGCCATGAAATGCAATCAAGTTTTATTTCTCATGAAGAGGGCTGTGTATGATGGAAATTGCGACTTAGAGGTTGCAGTATACAATGTAAACATTGTCTTACGTCACTTCTGTCTAGTCCTTGACCACTTAGCAGTCTTGTGTGTTTATTTTTCAGAGTACAGACACTACTGGGAGGCGAACTGCAGTCCTCCTTGGCCTTCCTGAGATCCATTGGGGATGATGACACAGAGTTCTTCAAGACATGCTTTGTAAGTTGTCTCTAGTCCTGACTATTTCATTCCACACCACAGGATTCCCAATTTATTTTAACACTTGTTTTTGTTACTTTGATATATTTTAGTATTAGTATTACTTATTTTCCACTCAGCTTCATCAACACTTCTGTATAGCTTCTTATTGTATGCACTGTTGACCTATCTCTGAAAGGACCCTTTTAGTGGTATCTCCTGTCTTTCCAAAGGGTCCAGTCGCAGCTCACTAGAGTCACCCCATGTGAAACCCAAATGCTTTCAAAAACTAAATGATAAAACAAATGTCATTTATCTATAGACACAGGTATCTGTACACCTTCACTTGTCTTTATGAGGGGATCTACTAATATTTCCTATAACTAATTAATTAAAGACTAACACATCAATCTTCTTCTTCTTGCGTATGTCATCAGATCCTCAGCTCCGTTGCAGCAAGCCAGTCCAGCGTCTCGTCATCCAGGTTCATCAGGCCTAGGTCGCCATGTGGTGGGCGGTGTTTCGGGCAGCTGGTCATGATGTGTTCCACAGTCTTTAGGGGGTCTCCAGGTTCACAGTGGGCACTGTCCGAGAGGCCCCACTGTTGCATTGCTTCACCGAAGCGTCCCACGCTTGTCCTCAGGCGGTTGAGGGTTGTCCACTGCTTACGGGGCAGGTGCTGGCCAGGGACATCTGTGGGATCCTCGATGTAGTTGTGAAGCCTAGATGGTTCTGCTGCTTTCCACTGTTCCCTCCACCTTGCCTTGCTAGTCTGCAGTCTAACACATCAATGTTAGACTGTTTCTCTTCAAACAACATCAACACTTCACTGATACTCTTGGTAAATAAGTTTGCTATACTATTTGAAAATGGTGCCAACATGACAACTGTTTAGTTCAGGACATGGCTATGTTTAACAACGTGATACACTATCTGGTCATAATAGATCTTGGGATAACAACTCTACTTTCAAGCAGACAGAATGTTTACAGCTGTCTAGATGTACTTAAATCATTAATTGATCTGTTAATTATTTATGCGTGTACAGTATTTACAGTCTGTTCTTTCTATTGAATATAGTCATTCCAGAATTTTACTTCCCCTTAGTGGGTGTGTATTGTGTTTTCTACCATATAAAAAGGCGACATTTGACATGTAATTGTGGTTGTGGTTGTTAGGACACCGATGACCTTCCAGACATGTCCCACCTCTCCATTGGGATCCTGACCGTGGTTCCTGAAGACAGCCCGGCTTCTCCTCACTCACTGCACTTGGACTCTTCACTATCATGCATCGTCTTGGAAGGTACAACAGTGATGACCTTCAAAGTCTCCCACATGCCATCTGCCTACTGTTTGGACTGATTTACGCACTGAATTTGGAGTACCCCAAATCAATGAAGAACACCTTTGATTTTATTCAAAGAGTTCTTCTCTCACTTGGACATAAATCCCTAAAACCCAAAATACAATCTCTCAAAAACTGATGGAGTTAGTGATTGTTAAGATTAGAATAACCACTGGATTAATGCAGGCACTTTGATTGTTTAGCTTTGAATAACCATCAATTTAATGCAGACACTTTAATTTTGATTGTTACGGTTATAATAACCATTGATTTATTGCACTCATTTTGATTTTTGTATTGCTAAGGTTATAATTGAATATAAATTGAATTTATTTGTGACTTGTATTACATTCCACATTACTTTTGATTGGTCTATCTAAAATCCACAATGCATTGCATAAAGGCATAGCTATTTTTTAAAGATCTTTGACAGACTACAAACTAAGGTTACTTTTCTATGTCTCTGCAACCTTGTGATACCTTCTACCCCGATTTACAGCCATACCCTCCAGCCTCTTCTACACAGGCCTGCCGACCTGTTGATGAGGTATGTTTTCTTTAGATTTAACCCATGTAGACCTACAAGCTCTTAGCACAGCACTCGGTGCTGCGCTATGAGCTTGTATAGTAGCCTATAGTTTTGATGATTTTTGACCAAGTACAATTAAGGGCCTTTTGTCTTTTCTGCACAGCCGTATGCAGCTACATATATGGACTTGGATCAGTGGAACCAAGAAACACCCAGTGTACTGCAACCTCCATCTCCGTCCAGTGATGCTCCAGTAGAAGGTGTGGTTCCTCAGCTAAGTGTCAGCAGACTTGGCACTGTTGTCCTTCAAATTCAGGATTCATAGATGAGTTTTGCTTTTTTTTTAAAAACTTTTCTTTACAGTTTTTGACGTGCTTTCAATCTTTCTAGGTCAACCAAATCCATCTGACCAGAGCATACCAGAGGGTCAAGGGTGGCAGCCTTGCGACTCTTGTCGGTCTGAGGTGGAGAAGCTCCAGCTCCAGTTGAGGAGGATAACCACTGTGCTCTCCAGTATCAGTAAGTTTTATTGCCTGTAATGTTGCAGTTTTCAGTTGTCTGCTAATTTCTTTGTCTCACTTGAAACTTTACTTTATCCTGTACCTCTTTTGTGAGTTCTCTGACATGACTGGAAAACATTGGTATCCCAAAATAAAACTGTTTTCTGTTTACTGAAGAGCTGGGGAGATCGACCCCTGCTACTGAACAAATACTCATCAATGACTGCTATCAGAATATACTGTAGAGCTTTGTAGAACAGTACTCAATCTTATTGTTTTACAAATACACTCAGTAGACTCAGATTTTTTTGTCTTTGTTCTAGGCTCTGAGAAACTAGACGCACTGAAGGGCTTTATCACCCTGGTCGGTGACCTAGAGTCTGGAGTGTCCAGTCTCGGGCAGCAGGAGCTATATCCAGGTATGGATGTATACGTTTGCCATACATTTCACACTGAACCTGACGTTCTTGGTAGCGAGTGATCCGTGTTGTGAGCTGCAACTAGATAGTGAAGTTTTCAGAAGGTCACAGTTGTCTGTTTTCATGGTGCACTGAGCGCAGAAAGGGGTCAATGTAGCTGATGTCTTAAAATGCAGTTTGTTAATTGCTCGCTCTCTATTCACAGGCTGTGGACAGATGATTTCATCTGTGCAGCTGGCAGCCATACACCAGCGTGCCAGGAAGGACTGCAAGAGGCTATTCCACGCCTTGTTCGAGGTGTTCTTCACCCATGAGGAGTGCCGCAATGCCGTCGTATACGGAAAGCATGGTGTCATCCCAGAGGGGAAGAACAAACTGGATGAGGCGAAGAGGCACTGTTCAGTAAGTATTTGTCACACCACTAGTTCCTCAGAGTAGTGTTATAGATGGCCAGTCAGTGGAGTTGGTAACCACTTATAGACAGACATGCAAAAGTGTCACTTTTCAGCTACAGTCACCTTTTTGAACTCAAATAGGGCAATTGTGTGACACCTGACCCGAAAGAAAACAACATGTTGTCACCTTTTTCACCTCGGGCTGTTTGCATGCCTGTGTATACCACCTGTATACCACCCGTATACCACCCATAGACCACCTATAGACCACCTGTATACCACCTATAGTCCACCTGTATACCACCTATAGACCACCCGTATACCACCCATAGACCACCTAGAGACCACCCATAGACCACCTAGAGACCACCTATAGTCCACCCGTATACCACCTAGAGACCACCTAGAGACCACCTGTATACCACCTGTATACCACCTATAGACCACCCGTATACCACCCATAGACCACCTAGAGACCACCTATAGTCCACCCGTATACCACCTAGAGACCACCCGTATACCACCTGTATACCACCCATAGACTCACCTCTTCAGACTCCACCTCAGCCCGTAGCACTTGCCCTCCTAGCCTTGATGACCTTGCAGGATTATGCAAAGGACAGATACCAGGTCATTGTTGACCTGGCATCCTATAAATGCCGAGTCCACCTAGAGTCCACCTCTAGACCACCTGTATACCACCCGTATACCACCTGTATACCACCTAGAGACCACCCATAGACCACCTAGAGACCACCTGTATACCACCCATAGACCACCCGTATACCACCTAGAGACCACCTAGAGACCACCTGTATACCACCTGTAGACCACCTGTAGACCACCCATAGACCACCTGTATACCACCTGTATACCACCCGTAGACCACCCGTAGACCACCTGTATACCACCTGTATACCACCCGTAGACCACCCATAGACCACCTATAGACCACCTATAGTCCACCTGTATACCACCTCTAGACCACCTGTATACCACCACCCGTATACCACCCGTATACCACCTGTATACCACCTATAGACCACCCGTATACCACCTAGAGACCACCTAGAGACCACCTAGAGACCACCTAGAGACCACCTGTAGACCACCTGTATACCACCTGTATACCACCTAGAGTCCACCTGTATACCACCTGTATACCACCTATAGACCACCTGTATACCACCCATAGACCACCTATAGACCACCTGTATACCACCTAGAGACCACCTATAGTCCACCTGTATACCACCCGTATACCACCCATAGACCACCTATAGACCACCTGTATACCACCTGTATACCACCTATAGACCACCCGTATACCACCTATAGTCCACCTGTATACCACCTATAGACCACCTGTATACCACCCGTATACCACCCATAGACCACCTAGAGACCACCTATAGTCCACCCGTATACCACCTAGAGACCACCTATAGTCCACCCGTATACCACCTAGAGACCACCTATAGTCCACCTGTATACCACCCGTATACCACCCATAGACCACCTGTATACCACCTGTAGACCACCTATAGACCACCTGTATACCACCCATAGACCACCCAGAGACCACCCAGAGACCAGCTAGAGACCACCTAGAGACCACCTATAGACCACCTGTATACCACCCGTATACCACCTGTAGACCACCTAGAGACCACCTAGAGTCCACCTAGAGACCACCTAGAGTCCACCTAGAGTCCACCTATAGACCACCTGTATACCACCCGTATACCACCTGTATACCACCTAGAGACCACCTAGAGACCACCTGTATACCACCCATAGACCACCCGTATACCACCCATAGACCACCTAGAGACCACCTGTATACCACCTATAGACCACCTGTATACCACCTGTATACCACCTGTATACCACCTATAGACCACCTGTATACCACCTGTATACCACCTAGAGACCACCTGTATACCACCTATAGACCACCTGTATACCACCTGTATACCACCTAGAGACCACCTGTATACCACCTATAGACCACCTGTATACCACCTGTATACCACCTATAGACCACCTATAGACCACCTGTATACCACCTATAGACCACCTGTATACCACCTGTATACCACCTATAGACCACCTATAGACCACCTGTATACCACCCGTATACCACCTATAGTCCACCCGTATACCACCCATAGACCACCTAGAGACCACCTATAGTCCACCCGTATACCACCTAGAGACCACCTATAGTCCACCCGTATACCACCTAGAGACCACCTGTATACCACCTAGAGACCACCTATAGTCCACCTGTATACCACCTGTATACCACCCATAGACCACCTATAGACCACCTGTATACCACCTATAGACCACCTGTATACCACCTAGAGACCACCTAGAGACCACCTATAGACCACCTGTATACCACCCGTATACCACCCGTATACCACCTAGAGACCACCTGTAGACCACCTAGAGACCACCTAGAGTCCACCTAGAGACCACCTATAGACCACCTGTATACCACCCGTATACCACCTGTATACCACCTAGAGACCACCCATAGACCACCTAGAGACCACCTGTATACCACCCATAGACCACCCGTATACCACCCATAGACCACCTGTATACCACCTATAGACCACCTGTATACCACCTATAGACCACCTGTATACCACCTATAGACCACCTGTATACCACCTGTATACCACCTAGAGACCACCTGTATACCACCTATAGACCACCTGTATACCACCTGTATACCACCTATAGACCACCTGTATACCACCTGTATACCACCTAGAGACCACCTGTATACCACCTGTATACCACCTATAGACCACCTGTATACCACCTATAGACCACCTGTATACCACCTATAGACCACCCGTATACCACCTATAGTCCACCTGTATACCACCTAGAGACCACCTATAGTCCACCCGTATACCACCTAGAGACCACCTATAGTCCACCCGTATACCACCTAGAGACCACCTATAGTCCACCCGTATACCACCTAGAGACCACCTATAGTCCACCTGTATACCACCTAGAGTCCACCTAGAGACCACCTAGAGTCCACCTGTATACCACCCGTATACCACCTGTATACCACCTAGAGACCACCCATAGACCACCTAGAGACCACCCATAGACCACCCGTAGACCACCCGTATACCACCCATAGACCACCCATAGACCACCCATAGACCACCCATAGACCACCCATAGACCACCCATATACCACCCATATACCACCCATATACCACCCATAGACCACCCATAGACCACCTAGAGACCACCTAGAGACCACCTAGAGACCACCTGTATACCACCCGTATACCACTTAGAGACCACCTATAGTCCACCCGTATACCACCTAGAGACCACCTATAGTCCACCTGTATACCACCTAGAGTCCACCTAGAGACCACCTAGAGTCCACCTGTATACCACCCGTATACCACCTGTATACCACCTAGAGACCACCCATAGACCACCCATAGACCACCTAGAGACCACCCATAGACCACCCGTAGACCACCCGTATACCACCCATAGACCACCTAGAGACCACCCATAGACCACCCATAGACCACCCATATACCACCCATAGACCACCCATAGACCACCCATAGACCACCCATATACCACCCATAGACCACCCAGAGACCACCTAGAGACCACCTGTATACCACCCATAGACCACCCATAGACCACCTATAGACCACCTATAGTCCACCTGTATACCACCTGTAGACCACCTGTATACCACCTGTATACCACCTGTATACCACCTATAGACCACCCGTATACCACCTAGAGACCACCTGTAGACCACCTATAGACCACCTGTATACCACCTAGAGACCACCTAGAGACCACCTATAGTCCACCTGTATACCACCCGTATACCACCTGTATGCCACCCGTATACCACCCATAGACCACCTATAGACCACCTGTATACCACCTAGAGACCACCTGTATACCACCCGTATACCACCCATAGACCACCTATAGTCCACCTGTATACAGACATGCAAAAGTGTCACTTTTCAGCTACAGTCACCTTTTTGAACCCAAATAGGGCAATTGTGTGACACCTGACCCGAAAGAAAACAACATGTTGTCACCTTTTTCACCTCGGGCTGTTTGCATGCCTGTATAGATATATATCTTGGGGTATCTTGTGACAATGTATACACATGTCTGTCTTACTGTGTTGTGTTTTTAGGGCTTTTATTTCGGGGGACGGGCGTGCTATAACAATTAAACTTAAAAATATGATACATTCGGAATAAATAGCCTCCAAGTAAAATTTGCAGAGAGCAAGGAGGCTGCCAAGGGCCCCTCCCCTCCCCTCATAACCAGTTGATCAGCTGTAAACTCTGTCTACACAGACTGTGGCAGGCACAGGGCTCCAGAGTGCGACCTGCCTATTGTGCTGTATGTGCGAGTTAAATCTGATTTCGAACCACCTCTGGAGGTGGTTTCAAATCAGATTTCAACTCAGATTTCAACTCGGATGTGTGCATTTAGACTGATTTAACCAGAATCTCCTGTTGACTAGTTGAGCACAATTTCCTAAATTAATATTTAAAAAAGTTTAGGTTGGAGTCAGGTGCTGGTGAAAGTGTATGCAATGCTTTAGATGCTCATTTCAAATTCCAGTCCAGTCTTTTAGCCAACCCGCACTGGCTGCTGCAGATTAAGTGTCTTTGTGTTTTATATGTATACAAAATTGAGTGTTTAAATCCCATGTGCTTTCTTGTTATCTTATCTTTCAGCTGCTGCTCAACGATCGGACCGAAAATTAACCCAGTTGAACTATGAAAAGACGGTCAAGTCTTGGCTGCAGTTTGCGCCTGGCCGTCAGGGAGGCATCCCGAGGAATGCTCTGGAGCAGCAGGGACCGGATCTGGATGCAGGTGGCACCTCTGCAGGTTCCCTCCCTCCCTGAAGGGATTAACCCATTACAACCGGGACAGCGTTTTGCGTTTGAACTTCAACCATTTTTTCTTTTCTTTAACCCATCTAGACCGGGACAGCGTTTTGCGTTTGAACTTGGACCTTTTTTTCTTTTCTTTTTATAAAAAAAAACCCCAAAAAAATCGTGAAAATGTATATTTTGTCCCCGATTCTGTCTTCTAAATACTTCTTCCAAATCTGTGGTTCTCAAATTTGTCAAGGACCCCCAAAATCACATGTATTTGGACGCAGACCCCCACCTAGAAGAATATCTTTCCAGGGACCCCCAGAAACAGATTTCAGTTACAAAAGTTTCCTTTGAAAAATATATATTCAAAGATTTGAACAAATGTTTACGATTTTTCAAAAATAGCAGATCTATCATTTAGAAGACATTCACAGAATCGGGTCAAAATATCCAAATGCTTGCAGACATTTTCACGATTTCTTTCATAAATAGCAGATCTACAATCTTGTATATGTTCTATATTTCATCTGTTAAAGCATAAAAACAATGGTTAAAGCAGTTCAACGCAGGTCTAAATGCCTTGGTTCAATAAATGTGAAGATTCAAATCATATTGTCTGTCTTTATTTTTATATTTTCACATTTTGGGAAATGTAAGGTAATTTTGAACAAGATGTAGCCTTACAGTATATCAGCATACATAATTTAAAATGTACATGCAGATTACCATTAGGTTGTTGGATGATCAGGATCAATATTGATTCCTAATATGATTCAGTATAATCCAATTAATAAATTAAATCAGTGTTCGATTCCTGATGTTGATTCAACATAAAATCAACTAAAATGTGCATGCAGATTACCATTTAGATGATGGTTGAATCAATGTTGATTCCTAATGTTGATTCAACATTAAATCAACTAAAATGTGCATGCAGATTACCATTTAGATGATGGTTGAATCAATATTGAGTCATAACGTTGATTCAACATAAAATCAACTAAAATCAGCATGCAGAATACCATTTAGATGATGGTTGAATCAACGTTGATATAGTGTTAGTTAGTGGTTGAAACCCAACGTTGAATCAAATAATAATGGCGTTGTGATTTCAGTACAGTTTCAACGTTGAGATTGAACGTTGAGTCAACCGTTATGGCCGACTATTTTTCAACGTTGATTCACCCATATTTTGCTATCTGGGAGGCCATAGGTCCCCGGAGTGAATGGAACAGCAGTTGCATGAAGATTACAACAGCAGCTCTATTCACTCTGCTCAAACACATGTCGAGGGGCAAACAGAGACGTGCCACTTCAATCTCTGCTGTGTAACTTGTTTGGAGTTAAATTGCTTCTTTTTTTCCTTTTTTCTTTGTGCACACTGGCATTTGAGTTGGAAGCAACATGAACTATTCAGCAGTTTGTAATGTTAAAAATAATAATACAGTGAAATATTCATAATGGAATTGTCATGGCTCTGAATGGAGTTATTTATTGATGGAATGCATGTGATGGAAATTGGGGAGTGGTTATTTCTGTGTGTGGCCCAACAGGCTTATGAAACAGGCTGCTCTCACTGGGCTGTTGTTGAACTTACGGAGCACTTCAGCTCCACTGGCCTCGTTTCTCACCATTCTCGCTGTCCCACATTCTCCTCACAGTGGCAGGCCCAATAATTTTTTTTTTTTATTGCCTGGGGCGAATGTGTATCTGACTTCTGTAATTATATTTATTGCATACTGTATGCCTGAATGTCATACGCGGGAGTTTGTGCATGTGTATGGCAGTGTCAATTTAACCCAAATTGACCCTAAGGCAGTGACACAAAAATATGTCAGAACAACAGACATTTTACTGAATGCCAACTACAAGTCATGTTCAAACAGCATTTGCGCATCACGTGAATTACAGACATGGTCCGTACCATTCAGCAGTGTTAATTAATCCATTTGTAATTCAGAATGTGTACAAATGTAAGGGTCCATGTGGTTACATTTGTACACTTTAAATTAACGCTGAGGAGTTTACTGTGTAGTGACGTATAGACGTAGCTGTGGATGAGCCTCATAAACTGGGCTGTATGACAGATGGTGATACTGCATGATCTCCTGTGGAGTGTGGACCGATGACATTTTTACATTGTGTAAAAGTGGACTTTCACATCTGAGTTAAAACCACGATATACTTTGTTGACCGAAGTCCCTCAGAGGTCTATACTAGGCCACATCCTTTTCACCCTCAACACTAAATCTCTTCGCTGAAAATAGCCAAATTACAAACTCGGAACGCATCGTGTTGTGACGAGCTAAAAGCTTGCAGATCAGCTGTTTTTGGCAAATATTCATGCAGAATAGGGACGCTAGGGTTCCTGTGGTTAAATGAAGGATTTTAAGGCGTATACATGAAAGGAGGGAGATCATGTCGTGGGATGCTGGTCTTGTGCCAAGGAGAACTCAGGCATGGAGAGTCTCACACCTGTTCTCTCAACCACACTGCCACACACTGAGATCCTGCTATTACATCTTTTTCATACTATGAGTGTCTGTGCTTTACTCCAGAAGCACACTCTCTCTCTCTCTCTCTCTCTCTGTCTCTCTGTCCCTCTGTCTCTCTCTGTCTCTCTCTCTCTCTCTCTCTCTCTCTCTCTCTCTCTCTCTCTCTCTCTCTCTCTCTCTCTCTCTCTCTCGCTCTCTCTCTGTCTTTCCCTCTATTGCTCCATCTCTACCTACCTATCTGTGTCCTACTAAATTAATATAGTGAAACACCCATATACTGTAGGTATATCTCAATGAATGAATTCACTACTGCTGTCGCAGCAGAAGACTGGCTACAGGTCCAGTAAGTGTTGTGTGTGTGTGTGTGTGTGTGTGTGTGTGTGTGTGTGTGTGTGTGTGTGTGTGTGTGTGTGTGTGTGTGTGTGTGTGTGTGTGTGTGTGTGTGTGTGTGTGTGTGTGTGTATATGTGTGTGGGGCCTGTGTACCACAAAAGTGCTGACTCGCAGGAATATCCGACTGTGACGGATGTTCCTCTGAAACCTGCGCAGCCTGTGTGGTACAGTGGGGGTGTGTGAGGGACAAAAAGAGTATAGCACAGCATTATGTGTACATTATGTGACCGTGTGTGTGTGTGTGTGTGTGTGCGTGCGTGCGTGCACACTTTGTCCGGTGTCTGTGGAGTCCTTCCTGTGCGGCAAGTGAACCACCTGTTCACTGTACGTATGGGAGTCATTTAACACATTCATGCTTTTGTACTGCATGCAAACAAAAGCCTGATTTATACATATTTGCAGCAAATGGCAGATCTACAAGTTCACAACGTGTTGAGCTTGCTATTTTAGGTGCATGACATGATGCGCAGCCAAGTGTAAATCAGGCACAATAACAATTTATACACCGTTGTGTGATGGAGGATAAATTAAGCTTAACCCCAGATGACCTACTGTACACACACACACACACACACGCACACACACACACACACACACACACACACACACACACACACACACACACACACACACACACACACACACACACACACACACACACACACACACACACACACACACACACACTCTGCGCCTCTAATTGGAATAGCATCTTTTCCCACCTGACAATCAAGTCTAGACTTGTTTGTACTTGGAACATAATAGAAAGGTGTTGTTTTGTATGGTTCAAACCGTGTGTGTGTGTGTGTGTGTGTGTGTGTGTGTGTGTGTGTGTGTGTGTGTGTGTGTGTGTGTGTGTGTGTGTGTGTGTGTGTGTGTGTGTGTGTGTGTGTGTGTTTGTGCTTTGTTGTGACGTTCAGGCAACGGTTGATGTTCCAATCTTCCTATTATTATATTAATCATATCTCTACACTCATTAGCCTCAACATGCGCAGCCAGTGCAACTGAATGCAGCTTGACGTTGCTCTCTGCTTGTGTACAGTTTGTAGACAAGCAAGGGGGGAGATACCCCATTTCACAGCGTTCAAAACAGACATGAAATATGAAGGCGGTTTTATAATACAGTAACAGCACTCACGGCAAAGCTTGCAGGAAGGTTTGTCCTGGTGTGGCGGACGGAAGCAGGTGGAAGGTGGGGGATGGGAGGCCAGGACGGGCCCTCCTGGCCTTGCTATAGTAGGATACGGTACAGATACAGTATAGCAGTTGTTGCATGCACTCTCTGTCTTGTTAAATTTATAATGGGTTTTTAAACCCCCCCTCTCAGAACATGGAGCAGGAAGCACTTTTCCTGTGCCTGTGCCGTGGCCGTGGGTGCAGGAGAGAAGAGCAGAGAGCTGGGGACCGCTGGCTGCCTGGCAGCTTATGTAAGGAAGAAAGTCAGGAAGCGATGGCTCTCCTGCTGAGACAGGAAGCAGTGTACAGGACGTGTTTTCGAGGCTGTTCAGAGCCATGTCTGATGATGACACCCACCCGTAGCGGTTTGCAAAATGTGTGTATGTACAGTATGTGTGTCTGTGCGTGTGTCTGATACAGAATCTGAAGTACATGTCGTTGCTGTCAGGCAGAAACCTCATATCTCCATATTTCAACGTTGTATTTTGTAAATTAATGCCTTACTTTGGCATACTGCAGTGTCACAGAAAAGTAGCAAAAATAGCCGAACTACAAGCTCAGTGCTCACAACGTGTCACAGCTTGTTGATCTGCAATTTTTGCTATGTTAACACTGTGAAAGTGTGTCTGTGGGTTTTATAAATATATTGAACCAATAAAACTAGAGCTTGGGAGTTGGGACTAAATAATAACTAGATTGGATCCATTGGAATACAGGTTATGTTTTCCATTTCCTGAAAAGTAACAGTTTTGGACATACAATCACTCTTACAAAAAAAAAAATATATATATATATATATTTTTTTTTAAGGTAACCATGAGAGAGTATTGATGTTAATGGGTCCAGCACATGCCTATTATGGGGGTATGTTGCATAAATGGCCAATGACTGAGTGGGCATGATCCTCTAAGGGTGCATGCATTCGCCTGCTGCATCCGAAGCATGGTGCAGTGTGTGGTGCAGATGGTCAAGGGCACAAGGACGTGAGAGTGCATGTGGTTCTCTATGGGTGCATTACATGTGGCATGCGGCAAAGATGACCAGGGATGGAGGTTCCAGGAGAAGGTTGTGGACCCCGTTACTGTTGGTTGTTGGGTCCATGGCATCAGCCTGGATGGTGGAAATCATAGAAACCCCCCCCCCCCCATAGGAACCTGGAGAGAAAAAGCTAAAGATGCACTCTGACAGGTAAACGAGTGGCATGAGGGCGGATTGAAGACAGAATTGTGATTGGGATGAGGGACAGAGTTGTGATCTGCTTGACTGACAGGCGAGAGATTGGTTCAAGGGGCGGGGTTGTCGTCTGGCTTGTTTGTAGATGTGCGTTGCGTGCTTGTTATCACTCAGGCTTGGTCTTCCCTCCTGAACTCCAGTCGCACCAACTCCATTTATTGGCTCACAGATTGGTCAGTCTCTGACAGTCTGTGACTTGAGTGGCTCACATACTGTAACTGTCATTTTAGTCATTTTAAAGATGACATGAAATTGCATTTTGAGAGTATTACATTTCCATCAAGGATTATGTAAAAAGCAGAGGACCAGGCACTCTCTGTGCCATATGTGCCATAGACGCATTGGGATGCAGGAAGTTTGATGGGGTTGCATTTCAGTCAGTGAGATCCAGCTGGACCAGCTAAACTATATTTTTAATGAAAATTAAACAAGACCAACAGCTGTACAACCAGCTTAGACAGCGAAGCACGTAGAATGAACAGAGAACAGAGGCTGCTTAAATGAACCGCTGTGGGAATGAGGGCGTGAGTTAGTTTGCTTGTAGCAAATGAGAAGGTGAGGTTGAACGTACTGACTTGTGGGAGTACGAATGAATTGGCTTGTATGAATGAATGAAATGAATGAATGAATGAATGAATGAATGAAATTTTTATTTTCGTGTCATGCCACCATTTTGGCCCATCCCATATGGGATTATATGACACATTACACAAAAAGAAAACAAGACATTAACAGTCCATTAACAGTCCTTCCTGTTCATATTACGTCCTTCCTTATAACGTACCACTTAAATAAAACATGCGTATAGTACTTATATGAACAAAATAAGAACAAAAAAAAGAAAATCCCATTTTACATATAAATGGCCCTCCTCCTCATTGACCAGGCCTTGTCAAGAAATGAAGCAAATGAAAAAATATCATATTGAAAGAGACATTTCAGTTTCTCTGAATCCTCCAACCACACAAGTTCATATTTAGGATCTACCTTATTAAAAAGTCTCTGCCTGATAGAGTTGTAGAATGGACAATACAAAACAAAATGCATTTCATTTTCAATTTCATTAAGATCACACAAACCACATAATCTATCCTCCTCAACCGTGCCTACATATCTACCCGTCTCAATATGAAGACCAAGTATGCCAGCCCTGATTTGAGCACATAGGCTTCGTTTCTTTTTTGACAAATGATACAATACATAATTTTCTGTACAATAGACATGCTTTATGTCACAATAAGTACGGAGCTTTGGTTTACACCATATATCCAGAGCCCATCTGTCCTTTATTTGTTGAAAAATAGTTTCTTTTATTTCCATAGTCTCTACTTTTTCTTTATTATAAAAATGGTCTTCATACCCTGATCTCAAAAGAATGTCATACATGTCCGTAGCCCATGCGCCCTTGATCAAAATGTCCCACTCGAAGACCTTTCTTACAATTCTATTGGTGTTCAGCCCCAGTATTCTATTCCACAAACGTACCATGTGCTCACTCCACCGTACCTCATTGGGTTCCCACCCCATATCTCCCATGATGGCCAGGGTTGGCGTAAATTTGTGTACTCCCAAGAAGTACCGCATAGCTCTATTGTGGACAGCCTCACTTTTAGGATATTGTTTAAATCCCCACACTCCTGCTACGTAATCCAACACTGGACACACACAAGCCTGGTATAGTTTGGAGTAGGTAGAGAAACCCATATCCCTCAGGATCTTTGTTTTAGCTATGACTCCTCCTAGTGCTCTATTTGCTGATTCTGTCAATAAAGTGGTTCCTTTTATAAAATGCATATGCTCATCCAAATAAAAGCCCAGATATTTATAGAACTTTGTATAATTCAACTTTGATCCCCCAAATTGGAATTGGAAGTCACTTGTGCGCATGGCAGGGTTTTTAAAATGCATGATTTCAGTTTTCTTTTCATTTATCAAAAGTCTCCATTTTTTACACCAGTTACTTGCACATGTTAGCATTCTTTGTAAGTCAACTTCTGTCTCTGCTATTAAGATAATGTCGTCAGCATACATTAAAATGCTGACATATTCACTTCCATATTTGACTCCACAATTTAGTGGTTTGATTTGATTAGCTAAATCATTAATAAATACAGCGAACAAGGTAGGGGACAAAGCGTCCCCCTGTTTCACTCCTGATGGTGTGGGAAACCAGTTGGTACAAGCATCATTTACCTTTACACATGCTTGTGGTGCACTATAAAGTGAGCTAATTGCCTGATAAAACTTTCCATCTACACCAGTCTCAATCAATCTATAGGCAAGAAGGTCTCTATTGACAAAATCAAAGGCTTTTTGGAAGTCAATAAAGCACGCGTATGTTGATTTGTTTACCTTCAGTCTATTTCTTACTATGGCACATACTGTATAAATGTGGTCAATACAAGCCCTGGCTTTACGAAAGCCATTCTGCTCCTCTACCAGAAGCTGTTCTTTCTCTAAAAATTCCATCAATCTCTCATTAAGTAAAGATGAATACAATTTATAAACTGTGCTCATCAAACTAATTCCCCTATAATTAAGGGGAACTCTAGGATCATTTTTCTGTGATTTTGGTATGGGGCTTATGATGGACTTAGACCATATTGATGGTATTCTACTGTGTTCAAAACAATTGTAAAACAAATTAAACAAAATTTGGGCAAGCTTAGGTGATTTTAGAATTTCATTTGGTAGGTCTTCTATACCTGTAGCTTTTCCTATTTTAGCTTTGTCAATAACCTTTAGCACTTCCCCCATAGAAATCTCCCTATTAAGGTCCCCATTACTTTGAAATGTTGCTTCTTGCATTTCTTTTTCCCAGTTGTTTTTTAATCGACACATTTCCTGAAAGAAATCATCATCAAAGCCTATTGCATCATTTTCAAATAGAGTGGCAAAATCTTTTTCCCATTTAGACAACACTTGTGAAGTCTCTCTTATCAAATTTCCCCCTTCTCCCCATACTTCCATTGGAATTAATTTTTTACGTCTTGGTCCTAATTTATTAATTTCACTCCAGAAGTGCTGAGGGCTTGATGATTGGATTTCTTCCAGATACAATAGCTGACCTCTTTGGTATCTCCGTTTAAAGAAACGGTATCTCTTATCAAATGCATGCTGACATTGTCTGAAATTATCTAACAGTTGCTGCCTGTCCCCTATAGCTCCTTTACATCTTAAAAACAATCGTTCTGCACTATGCATAGAGTACCACAGATCCTGCAACTCTTTATTCCAGTATGGTTTGCTTTGCTTAATTCTCTTTGTTTTAGTAGTATATGGCTTGTCCTGGGAGTATTTTCTCATTTCATCATGGACTAATTTACATAGATCACCATACCAACTATCTAACATCTCCTGTGTAGTAAAACAAGCCTGCTGTCTATCCACCAGGTCTATCAATGCTTTGCATCTCATATTAGAACACAAAAAATCATTTGGTAGTTTTCTGCTTACACTTCTTTTATAGGGTTTAAGTTGTTGGTCACTTTCCCTCGCTAAATCTACATCTATCTTAGTTCCATAACCTACTGTAAAATCCATTACTAACAGGGAATGGTCAGGCACTTTACTACGTTCTCCAATGAGATGCATGCAACCAGTTAATTCTACCATTTGATTAGAAGTTATCACTTTGAACAATGTACATGTTTTCAAACACTCATAAGGAGTTGCTATATAATCTACAACTGCTTTTCCTTTTATAGATACTGAGGTGTAGTTGTCATTTAGTGGACATATTTACAATATACATTTTGGAGTCTTTAAGAAATTCTATCAATGATTCTCCGTGTTTATTTACCCCCTCATGTAGAACAACTCTCATTGACACATCATCAATTTCACTCACATAGTCCTCTAGGTTACCAGTTCTACCATTTACATCACCACAAACATAAATGGCATCCACATCAGAATATAAATACATGTGACTCAGTAAATGACCAAAAAAAACGGATGCATCTCTTCCCCATGGGGATGTCTCAGGGGGAAGGTAGCATGAAAAAACAACAAAACAATATTGTGAACTCAAGCTAATAAAATGTAAACCAAGAATTCCATCCACCTCTTTACTGATCACTTTAATTTTATATGAACTTAATAAGTCACATTTAACACAAATACCAACCCCCCCTGAACCCCTTGGTGCCTTAACATGCTTTTCTCTATTATTCCCATACCAGACATACCCATCCAAGTCAATAGAAGCCTCTCCCGTTAGATGAGTTTCATTTAATGAGATTATGTCTGGTCGTAGATGATTTAAAATCACAGTTCTTAACTCACGGTTCTTGTCTGTCCATCCGTTTACATTCCAGTGGATTAAAGAGAGATTTTTGGCATCAATCTGTGTGGTTGTAGACGCGGCTCACTTCTCTCTTTTTTTCTCTGACGTCACGACCCTGCCAACTCCGGAGCGGTCAGGTTCACGTCCACGTTCAGTGTCCCGTCTCATTACTCGGCCATTCCCGGTGATGAAGAAGTCCTTTCCCGATGGCATCTCTTCAAGGATAGTTCTGAAGTTGAGATCGATCAGACGTTCAGTGTGTGATTTGGCTGATCTAATATAGACCTTGCCAAATGTCGTATTGTCCTTAAGCTCCCTTTTTTGTCTCAGCACTGCCACTTTATCTCCAGTTGTGTTCAGTTCCATCTTAATCAGCCCCGGGCCCCGTCCTCTCGGTACCAGCCGTTCCACGGCAACAATCACCGGTACCGGGTCGCACCGCAGCCCCTCAGCCAGCAGCGCGTTCATTCTCTGCATAAGATCCTCACCATCTTCAAACAGCAGGCCCGAGATAACGATGGAAACATCGGGGTCGAATTCTGCACGTTTAACTTTCTTGTTAAAGTTGGCTTCCACCTGGTCGATTCTCGCAATTACGTGCCCGATGTCCATATCCACATTGGCTTGAATCTCGCTTTGTTTTTTTTGCAGTTCTGCTCTCATGTTGTCTTGGTTCTGCTTTACCAGTGTAACCATCGAGTCACGCAGACTGTTGATTTTACCATCAAGTTGTTTCTCCAGAGAGGAACCCATTTGTTCAATTTTGTCTTTAAATGTCTTCTCCAGCGAGCAGCGTGTCTCGTCCATTTTCTCATTTAGTTTCTTCAGCTCTTCCATGACCGACATATCGTTTAGAGCCGTGTCTTTTTTAGCACTTCTGAGCGATATCTTATCACCTCCTTCACTCATATTTAATACTCTTCAATTTGATAACACTTATATGTCGTTTCGATTTGTTTGTCTCCGTTTATCTTAGTTTGTTCTCTTAATTTGTTTGGAGCACACGCAAACGCGCGTCTCCGTCTCCAACAGGAAGTGTGTGTCCTAACACACTTCACGCTTGTAATAGTGAATGAATGGGAGGTCCGGGGAGTGTGAACGTAGCATATAAACCTCCTGCCTTCCGTGCCTACATGAACTATCGCTATGCTGAATTTCATTTAGACACTTCAGCTCAGAAATAACCAATACCTTCTAGCTGTCGCCTCACAGCTAGAAGGTCCTGGGTTCGATTCCCGCAGGGGACGCTGTGGGCGCTGGGGGTGTGTTCTCTCCTCCGCGTTATCAGTGCCCATACCCTAGGTGGGGTTGGCGAAAGGGCCTTTCTGTGTGGAGTTTGCATGTTCTCCCCGTGTCTCCTAGGGTAGGTACCCTCACAAAAACATGCAGTAATCCTGGTCACTATACTGCCTCCCCCTGGCCAGCCGGGGCGCCTGATGGAGGGGAAGGGAACTGGTTGGAATAACGTGTTCCTTCCACGCGCTACGTCAAACCAGGGAAACTCTCCCCTGTCAGGTGACAAGAAGGTCAGTTGGCTCTCATGCATTGAAGGAGGCATGAGCTCGGCCCTGGCCTCCCTAGGTTGGCAGAGGGAAGGTAGTGCCCAGGATTACATAGACAATTGGCACTGGGTGTAAAAAATAGGGTTACAAAATCGTGGGATAAAAATTTAGAGAAAAAATTATAAATAATAAAAAATAAAATAACCAATACCATTTATTAACCATTACCATATTGCATATATAAACATTACAGCAATATTAACCATTTACTGCAATGATATTGCATTCAGATTTCAGATTCAGGAAAACAAAAGACTACATACAGTAGGCCTATCATACATTGCTTCAAGTTTCTGATCTTTTGTTTTTCGATGTGCACACTATATAATTTTATTGAGGTATCTAAATGGCACAGAGTCTGACTGGGTAGCATTTGCTCAGGCAGATATGTCAAGTTTACAAGCTAGACAGCCCAGTCAGGAACTCTGTGCTATTTAGATGGATACCTCAATAAAATTATATAGTGTTCACATAAAAAAAACAAGTGACCAGAATGGAAAGTGTGATATGTCTTTTTTTCTGAACCGATGATTATTCAACAAAGGTCGCAATCATAAAAAAATCACACCCTGTGTGAAGTGGGCGGTGTCTTGCTAGCTAATCACAATACTGAATGGAGTCAACCAATCATGTACAAAAAATAAATACATTTATGGAAACACTCTTTATGATGGAAGAAACCATAACTTAAAAAAAACAAATGTATGTTTTTTTTTAAAGTTATATGGTTTCTTATATAGGGCTATGCACATGTGTCATGTGACACTGGCCAATCACAGTCCTGAAAAGACTGTGATTGGCCAATCACGGTGCAGGGTTAGGCGGGGTACATTTTTGGCCAATCACAGCGCAGGATTTGTTGTACAAATATCCAAACCTCACTTATAGGGGCGGTTTCACCGCCCAAAAATAATGTTTATCCATACTTACTATGGATAAGCTCTCACTGACTTCAATGCATTCCGTCAAACCTCTGGCTCCAGTTGACCTCCTAGTGTCTTACAAACTTTGACGAAACGGATCAGCTGGAATTGCTAGACCAAGAAAGTGATGTCGGTCTTATAGTAATGTACCTCTCGTTCTTTACATATCCTTGATGTCCGTATTTCCTAGAAAAACATATTTCCTAGTGAAATATGGGCCGGCTTGGACCAATTACAATGATGGGACACGGTTAAACCTCATCAGAGCTTCCAACCTCCCTCCAGACTACCTGCAGATGAGCGTCTGTTAACCACCTATGAGGACAAAAGTTTATAGCCCGCGGCAGTATGTATGTATGTATGTATGTATGTATGTATGTATGTATGTATGTATGTATGTATGTATGTATGTATGTATGTATGTATGTACGTATATATATGTATATATATATATATATATATATATATATATATATATATATATATATATATATATATTGGCATCTATTCTATTTCTCCCCATTATGACTGCCGATTTGCTCTAATTAAAAGAATGAAAACGTATTTTTCATTTCAACTCGTCTTTAATGACACGACTGACACTTCCCTTCACAGACAGTAAAGCTGTCAGGAATACATGCTCTGAATTGTGAAGACCACAGGAGATCGTGTAGTTTATGAGGAATTTATGACAATCAGCCACACTAATGTCTATATGCTGCTGTGTGAATGGACCATGTTAAGTCTGCAATTCATGTGAAGGACATGCTGTGTGAATAATGATTTTTGTGTCAGTAGCTACTGTTTGTTGGGTCTTGGCTTTCTGTGTTCTTAGTCTGCAGGTTGTATGTTCCAATAGACTTTCATATCTGACCTGCTTGCATTCAAGTTATGTCAGATCAAAATGTTTTTGTAGTGACAGTAAAAACACGTAAAACACTTTAATGACGTGCCAATGACAGAATGTCATAAGGTGTGACAGATTATCAAAAGCTACAGACTGTATATTTAGCTTGCACACATTTACAGATACTGTAGCCTACATACTGTACACTAAAGCAGGGGTCTTCAGTGTTTTCAGGCAAAGGACCCCTTAGCTGAGAGAGAGATGAAGTTGTTTAAAATTGTCTCTATCTGTCACGTCTGTTGTTTTTTGTGAGAAAGCCTTCCATGCAACTGGAGGCAAGAGCCTTTCAAAGCTAGTTAACCATATTTAGCTGATTTTCTCATCACTGTCTGTTGACTGTTGAGAGATTTGAGACCACCTTGGAAGTATTCCACAGGTTTTTTATTTTAATTGCCTATGGGTTGCATCCAAATGACGCAGCTTTGATGGCTTCATAGATTTGTTTGACAGCAGTGTTGTCGTGTAAATGTTTTTTTGGACATACACACACACACACACACACACACACACACACACACACACACACACACACACACACACACACACACACCTATTCCTATAATCTTTTTGTCTCCGCCAGGCCGAAGGCATGGCCGAGACTATGTTTTGCACCCCGTCCGTCCGTGTGTCCGTCTGTGAACAGCTAGTCTCTGGCATCGTTGACATGATCGCAGCAAAACTGTGTACGCACACTCCCAGAATGCCAGAGCAGAACCTCTGCCCCAATTCTTTCACATGGGCTTGTTATAGCCACCAGGAGGCCGCTTTTTGCAAAACACATTTTTTGTCAGTACTCCTACAGGTTATGTCCAAACACGCAAATCGGCACACAGTATCTCTATAGTCATTAGACGAAAAGGGTCTTTCAGATTTTTCATATTCCATCCTGATTGAGTAAGATTGACATCTAAGAGTGGCCCGTTTTGAACAAAATGCCGCAAATCATGAACTGATACGGTGAAACTTTGCACACACATTCGCACTACGTTGAGGAACAAATGCCACCCTTTTAACATTGTCCTATTATAGCGCCACCAGGAGGCAGATTTTTGCTAAACTTTTCTTTTAATATTACTCCTACAAATTTTGTCCAAACATCACGCAAATCGGTACACATTACCTCTATAGTCAAGTGATCAAGACGGATCCATCAGATTGGCGAATTCCGAACATTGCTGGCCCACAATAACCTAACTGACCTGGTGGAAATTTCTAGTTTCTTTTGTGTTCTGAGTTTTTAAACCTTTTAACTTGTTTTTTTTGTTTCTGTAATTTGAGTATCTAGAAAAGTGCTATATAGATTTGACTATCTAATTTGAGTATCTAGAAAAGTGCTACAGTATATAAATTGTTTGTATTAATATTATCACATCTATTATTATTACCTCAGTGTCTTAAATGACGCTCCTCCAACACACATGGACACAAGTAGATGTACTTTAATAGAAGAGAGGATAGAAGAGAGGACAAGATGGTACAAGCCAGAGCAGATGGAAACATGTCATGACAGAGGCTCTCTCCTGGTGTGCGTGGGGATGGCTGATGTTCGATCGATGCACAACGTGTCCTAACACACAGCCCAGAGCCCAATTAGTTTGACTCAGGCCAGGTGTAACTGTTAAATCAGCCATGACACACCCTACAATGTGTTAATTGAAGGAACACTTTCAGCATCAACGCTCCAATAATGTGTTCCCGCAATTCTGAAGGCTGCAGATTCAGGAGATTCAGCACCACAGCTTAGTTTATGGCAACAGCGCCACCGAGCAAAATGGATGACCGTGAGTGAGTACATGAAGTGCAGGTATTAGATAATAGCTATTAGAGATCTATGGTTGTAATAAAAGATAACTTTTGAATTGATTGAAATAATTATATTTTTGATTTTTTTTACAACAAATGCATGACTTTTTAAATAACATCAATACAAGGCAGGTGCACCGACAGAGAGGGCTTGAGGCTTGTGAGGTGCATCCGAGCATGCCGCTAGGTGAGTGAGTGTTCGTGCCAAGCAGCCTACTGAGTTGGCCTGCTGTGGTTGTCAGAACAGGTTATCACCTATTTTGGAATTGCACATGAAACAAAATGAACGCTCCCCCGTCCCAACATACACGGGACGTTCAGTGAAACAAAATTAGCGCTCCGCTGTTTTACTCCAAACATACATACAGTATAATGAATGAGCAGATAGACCCTTTTCTCCCTTGGTAATCCAATTTGCTACTTTATGTGGTGGTGTTGTCACAAAAATAGGCTCCTAGAAAAGTGGTGCTAGGAGTGTGGTGCTGACACTGCAGTGGTCTCAGATACTGCAGGAACCCCCTACTCTCAGCACTTGGTTGTTGATGCACTGCTGTAAAAGCCAAGAAACCTTTCGGAACTGTCATTAGGGGTTCTCTCAGTATCCACTGTCTCACAACAGGTGGTGTGTGTGTGAGTGTGGGTATGTGGGTGCGTGTGCGTGTGCGTGTGTGTGTGTGAAGAATCTGTCCCAAACCCCAAGGATCAGCACGCTGTTGTTCAACACAGGCCACCATAGTTGCATGAGACAGAATTAACGTGGAACGAATTAATCTGGAGAAATATCTATAAACAATTGACATAAATATATTCAATGGACACTGAGAGCTGCCTAGATTTTTAACAGGGAAATACTGGTGTTAGCCAGAGCAGATGTGCGGGGATGGCTGATTTATCTGGTGCATCGATTAGCTGGATGTACAACAGGTGTGTTGTCACACCCAGCCCAGAGCCCAATTCGTTTGCCTCATGCCAGGTGTGACCGTTTGAATAAGCCATCACCCACCGGTGTTAATTGAAGGAACGCTTTCACGTTAACACTGACTTGATTAAAGCTAATTCTTATTATAGTGTGTTGTATCAACTCTATAAGTCTCTCCGACAGTATCTCTGACATTATAAAATCTGACTGTAGCTATTACATCTGACTGTAGCTACTGTACACAGTATAATCCTGAGTGTTAATTTAACTCTCAGAGTTAAATTAACACTAGTTAAGACTATAGTGTTAATTTAGTCGTCAAGGTTGTGTACCATCCCAGTCTTGACTATTTGTCAGAAATGGTCACATGCATCTGGCAAAGACTGCTGTTATGCTTGTCTTCCTATAGTGTTGATCAACCTTTCGTAGATACTGTACAGTGATTATCAGAAGTCTAGTCTCGCATAGCAAGACGAATGTTCCACAATCTCTGAATGCTATATAGTCTAGAGTCTGGAACTACACCTCCTGAATGCCGATTCCAGAAGCTGTTGTCATTTCCGTTCACAAAAATATATTAAAAAATGTCTTTAAAATATCTGTTTTAATTTCAATTTTTTCCGACTAATTAGATTTACATTAGGACAGATTTACTCTACTGCAAAGACAAAACGGAAGTGGGGGGAAGCGAGACATCTGCTTTACTCTAGGATCATTTTCAGCGCTTCCATTGCACTATATGACTATTACTATATGACCGAAGCATTTGAAAATTGTGTGTGAGTCAACAGTCTGGCTCGAGAGAGCAGTAATCTAACCACTTGCCATGGGAGTGAAACTACAGTATAGTATGTTCCCAGTAGTTTCATGTAGCCAGATGATCAACTGATACATCTGGTGACATTTAAATTCAGTGAAGGGGCTAAAACAGTGTGAAAAACTTCTGACAAAACAACAGCATCGCGGAACTAATCGTTTTTGTTCAAGTGATAACCTATTCCGTGAAACACAGCTTGCCAACTTGGATGGCACTGTCATCAACATGGGAGGCCATTGTCCCTGCGTTTGACGCAGTTGTCTGACTTAAAGGGATAGTTCACCCAAAAAAAATTTTCTATCGATTAGTCACCCCATGGGATTTGAATTCATGGATATTTTTTGGGTTTTGTCGCATTCCTAAGCCAATAATTTGATGACCAGCGGACCGGTAGGCAGCGGTTCCGGTAGGAGACACAAAGGAGACTCTTTGTGTCTCCTACCGGAAACGCTGCCAGTCATAAAATTATTGGTTTAGGCGACAAAAACTAAAAAATATCATGAATTCAAGTCTCGATGGGGTGACTAATCAATAGGAAAAAAAAGTCATTTTGGGGTGAACTATCCCTCTAAGGCTAACGGTCACACATCTGTGTCAGACGCAGCAGCTGCCCTGTTCACTTTCATTATATGGGAGAAAAGAGGTTACGTGTCCTGTGTGTTGTCGGCGCTGAAGCGTGTAAAGGCCAACGCGTGTTAAACGTCGGGTTCAGTTGCTGAACTTTGACCAGGCACCAACCAATAGGACAGAAGCGGCTTGCGTTGACCCCACATGACAATCATTTCTCTTGCAGTTTTCTTTCAGTGAGCCAACACTCCAACGTAAATCAAACACAAACACCACACCCACAGCCCTGCAAGAGAACATGGGAAATGTTGTCGAAATGGACGTGTCTGACGCATCGGTTTGCGTTTCAGAAGCGTTGGTTGAAGTGCATTTGTGAGTGTCCCCCAAGGCTGGACTCACACAGCCCAACGCATCTGAAACGCAAGCCAATGTGCCGCATGCGGAAAATAGCCATTCTACAACTCACAATGTTGTGAGCATTTAGAACGGCAAATTGAAAGCTTGTGACACCAGCGTACGATGAAAGCATTTGTGTTCATCCCTGCATTTTGCCAGGTTATGCTGTACGCTTGTTTGTCTGTGCGCCTACATCACAGCGATAGTGGCCATGCAGTTTGTATGATTGAGCGTGTTTCTGTATTTATGTGAGTGGTACTATTTGGACCGTCAGATATAAATGGCATCCATCCAGGCTGGAGCACTGTGCCTGATTCTCCCCACAGCAAAAGCCTCTACACTGCTGTCAACTGAAGCATCATTTTATGTGTTCTCTGTGTGTGCAATCACATGTTTGTGTGTCAGTGCATATGTTTACTGGTATACGTGTTATGTTACAAGAAATGCACTTCAGCCTGCATTCATCTGAGTTACCTGTCTGTGAGTTTTACATTATGCCCTGTCACAGAACTGGTAAATTGTGCATTATGTCCCTACCACCCACCTTTGAATCTCTCTCTCTCTCTCTCTCTCTCTCTCTCTCTCTCTCCTCTCTCTCTCTCTCTCTCTCTCTCTCTCTCTCTCTCTCTCTCTCTCTTCTCTCTCTCTCTCTCTCTCTCTCTCTCTCTAATCCACTCTCTACCCATTTCCCTGTCTCACCCCTCTCCTCCGGTGCATTATGGAAATTCTAAGAATAGCCATGTCACCTGATAAAATTGTATTGATGCCATCCCTTCGCTGTCCTGCATAACTCTGTTGGTGGAGTGGATACTGTAGTGTGTGTGTGTGTGTGTGTGTGTGTGTGTGTGTGTGTGTGTGTGTGTGTGTGTGTGTGTGTGTGTGTGTGGTGTGTGTGTGTGTGTGTGTGTGTGTGTGTGTGTGTGTGTGTGTGTGTGTGTGTGTGTGTGTGTGTGTGTGTGTGTGTGTGTGTGTGTGTGTGTGTGTGGTGTGTGTGCGTGCGTGCGTGCGTGCGTGCGTGCGTGCGTGTGTCTCCCAAGCAGAACATCTGTTGACATCCAAAGTCCTGTTCCACTACTAGAGCTTAAGTCACTCAGGGGGATGCTGTGTAACTGATCAGTGCAGCTAGACAGAAGGGGGCATGGGACACACATTGTATCCCCCCTTTTCTCTCTCTCTCTCTCTCTCTCTCTCTCTCTCTCTCTCCTCTCTCACACACACACACACGCACTAAACCTACTGTACCTCTTCTCTTCGTCCTTCGTCCTGACTGTTTTCCACTCCTCTCTCTCTCTCTCTCTCTTCTCCTCTCTTCTCTCTCTCTCTCTCTCTCTCTCTCTGTGCATCAATGAGCCGTGCATCAATATCTGTGTGTACACTTAACCTTTCCATGTTACGGGCCTGAGCTGAAGCACACTGAATCCTCTGTGATGACACATGTGGTTTATTCAGTGTAAAAACACTGTGTGCTCTGCCAGTGTGTGCTTTTCTATCAGAGAGAGAGAGGAGAGAAGAGAGAGAGAGAGAGAGAGAGAGAGAGAGAGAGAGAGAGAGAGAGAGAGAGAGAGAGGGAGAATTTGAATCAGAGAAAGGGATGCATCCTTTCCTGGTGATAATCCAAACCCAAATTTCAGAGGGAGTATTTGAGTCACAGTTAATCCTGAGCTTTCTTGGAAGGCAGAGACTGACCTGTGCTAATGTAATAATTCCTGGCACCGCTGCCTGCGTTCTCTGAAAGGACATGATCTCTTCTCTGTAGACTCCTTGTCTTATGAATGCTCTATAGAATTATCGATGTTAATTTACCTCTGAGACTGTACAAATGGACCCGAAAGGTCCAGTTCTATAGTCTACCTGTCTACTCAACCATACAAGAAGGCATGACACGTGTGGGCATCGTGAAATGTGGGCATCGTGAAATGGTGTGTGTGTGTGTGTGGTGTGTGTGTGGGTCCGTGGGTGCATTTGTGTTTGTGCTTACGTTTATTTTGTGTGCATCAGCTTTCAGCTGAACATATGAGCCACTTCCTGGTTGAAGGCGTGCTGCTGTAAAAGCCTGGACAATCCATTCAGACTGTCATTATCAGGAGTTCTCAGCATCCACTCTCTGCAGGGAGTGTCTTTTTTCACAGTGGGGAAGTGTTGGGTGTGCGTGCGTGCGTGCGCGTGCGTGCGTGTGTGGATGAGCCACGCTGTTAACACAGGCCACCACAGTTGCATGTGACAAAATTAACATGGATAAATTATCCGGAGAAATGTTTATGTCTAGTTGACATATTCAGTGGACAGAGAACTGCATAGACGCTTAACAAGGAATTACTGGCTCCACCTTGGATCAAGCTGTTGTGCGGGACTATTTAGGGCAGCATTGCAATCCTAACAACAAGGTGTATGGGATTATAATCTTTTCATTACAGTATTACCATTATTATACCTTTATTTAACCAGGCAAGTCACAGGCAAGAGCAAGTTCTTGACAGCCTGGGGCAGCCATTCTCTGGCGCCTTTGGAGACATTTCCAGCTTCATGGCCAGTTACTCGGTCAAGGGCACTGCCAGGAGTATGTCCCTAGCCTGCATGTTTTTAGTTTTTTTGGGGTGAGGAAGGAAACCGGATCACCCAAAGGAAACCACATGTGATCACAGCGAGACATGCGAAACCATGACACATCCCCAACCACCACCGTCAGCAAATGGTCCTCTCTGCCCAGGAGTTGGGGGGAAAAAAGCCAGATATAAAATAGGGCATAAGTGTTTAAAGTTTTAAAACTCTCACATTTTGTTGGGAACCCATAGAACCTCCTTCAGGACCCCTGAGGTCCTGGCCCCCACTTCAAGAACCACTGTTCTTAGACACATACATCCACTGCCCCCGGAAGTCGTCCGACCGCTGCCATGTTGTCAGAGGCTGTGTTTTACCCTGCGGTGGAAACATTGTGTGTTATTATTCCTCCACATTCCAGCGCCAAGTGAGTGTTGTCTTAATTATGACATGGGCAGTTAGTGTGTGCCACTCTCCTTAATGAGAAGTGGCTGGACTCGAACGGGCCACGTTGTCACTCGCTGCATGCTTTATTCATGCCCGTTGTTCAAGGAAACAGCATTCATGAGGTAAAGACGAGTCCGTTTCAGCACGATTCCAAGGAGGATAGACTAATTTTGGGGAAAAGAGGCATGTGGCCATTAACCATTAATAATAAAACAAAGTAAGCTTGTTTATTCCTCTAGTTCCAGGAGCTAACCCAGGCCAGGACCCTTGCAGATACACGTTTGTTGAAAGAAAATACCCATAGTGCAACTCTCTTTTTGTTTTGTAAAGGCGGTGTGATATTTCTTTGTTAAAATAAGTGTTAAGTAGTTCTATATTCCCATATAGCAATCACTGCTATATAGTAGGGCTTTCACCACTAGTCGACTAGTATAACCACTAGTCGACTTTGTCAGGCACTAGTGACTAGTCGAATAGTTGGGGGAAAAAAAGAAAAAGCTTTTTTTTTATTTTTTATGCCATAGTAATGGCCCATCTTACTATTATTATTATCCTCCTGACTTTATTTTTTATCAAAAGGGGGTCAAAAGTATGCCCAACTAGAAAAAGTGCTCCTCGGAGCACAGGTCTCCGCCAGGTCAGGTAGGTTATTGTGGCCTCCTGGTGGTGCTATAATAGGCCAATTTGAAAAGGGTGCCATTTATTCTTAGGCCTTGCACGGCAATCGGACACTGCATTCATGATTTGAGGCATTTTGTTCAAAAAAATGTGTTTTGCTAATTAGACCTGCTGGTGGCGCTATAACAGGCCAATGTCAAAAAGGGTGGCATTTGCTCCTCAACATAGTGTGAATGTGCGTGCAAAGTTTGACCGCAATCGGATGCTGCATTCATGATTTGCGGCATTTTGTTCAAAACAAGCCACTACTGCAAACTTTAGATGTCAATCTTAGCCAATCAGGATGGAATGTGAAAAAATCACATGACTATAGAGATCATGTGTACCGATTTGCGTGAAATTTGGATCAAATCGGAAGGAGTAATATACAAAAATGTGTTTTACATAAGTCGGCCTCCTGGTGGCGCTCTAAAAGGCAGATGTGAAAAATGCAGGGCAAGGGTTTTTCCTTGACCTCTAGGGAGTGCGCTTACAAAGTTTTACACAGATCGGCGCAGTTATAGGTAAAACACGAATGGGCCTGTTATAGCGCCACCATGAGGCTGATTTGAACATTTTCAAGTGGCATTTCTTCCTCTGCATAGTGGGAATATGCCAGCAAAATTTCAAGGAAATTGCATGCTGTGTTCATGATTTGAGGCATTTTGTTTGGAACTTTGGAAGCCATTTTTAGCCAATCAGGATGGAATATGAAAAATCTGAAAGACCTGTTTCGTTTAATGACTATAGAGATACTGTGTACCGATTTACGGGATTTTGGACAAAATCTGTAGGAGTACTGTCAAAAAATATGTTTTGCACAAATCGGCCTCCTGGTGGCGCTATAAAAGGCCCATGTGAAAAGGCAGAGGTTCTGCTGTGGCATCCAGGGAGTGTGTGTGCATAGTTTCGCTGCGAGCAAGCCAACGGTGCGGAGATTAGCTGTCCACAGACAGAATGACGGACACACGGACGGACGGAAACACGGACGGACACACGGACGGACGGACGGACAGGGGGGCAAAACATACTCTCTCGCCATGCCTTTCGGCCTGGCGGAGACAATAAAAGCCTATTATTGGGCAATGGGGATCCTTGGAGACGCTGCTGTGGTGGCTGTGCTGCTGTGCCAGAAGAGCTTCCCTTAAAATGCCATAAAAATAAGGGCAGGAGGATAATAATAATAGTAATATAGTAGTAGGATGGCATTAAAACAATGCCCCCCCCCTATTATTATTATTATTATTTTATTTTTTTATGTAAATTTCGACTAGTCGACTACTACTTGGTCAAATGAGTCGACTAGTAAAAATCATTAGTTGTGAATGCCCTACTATATAGAGTGTTTGTTCAGTCACAGGGCCCATCTCTCCAGCTGTTTAGAAAACAGAAAATATATTTTCAGGTCGGGATAACAATTTTATCGAATCAGGAGAGAGAACTCATACATACAGGATAAACAAGTAAAACTGGAAGTGATGAAACAAAACATTTTAAAATGTAGACTAAATTGACACTATCACACTTATTTTATACTTCACTGATGGTGTTGGTGGTGAAAGTAGCCGATCTAAAAGCTCACAATGTGTTGCGAGTTGTGAACTTGTAGACCTGCTATTTTAGTTATTCTTTTATTTTTTAGAACATTTAACACATTGACTGCCAGGAATTAATTCATTAATTCATCATCATAATGGAATATAAAAGCATGGTGGAACTTTAGTTGTTAGTGGGGATAAGACTGTGGCTCACAAATCCAGACCTCTACCAGAAGACTACGGGAATCCCTCTTAAGCCTGCGTTATAATCTCTCAAGACAGATTCAGCAAAAAATAATAACCTTTTTTTTACCCGCAGATTGCCTGCGTTATAATTTACTTAGTTGGCCGCGAGTGGCGCGCATCGAAAATAGCAGATCTACAAGCTCACAACGCATCACGCTGTGACGCGTTGTGAGCTTGTAGATCTGCTATGTCTCCTTTTTTGTGTGTCTCTGACAAGGCAACAGTACCTCTGCCAGTGCACGGTATGGTGTAGTGTAGCTAATGATTCCGCGGCATTAGGGAACAGAATTGGCCGGCGAAATCCCCTCATGGGTCCAGTTTTACACTCTCAGAGTTAGATTAACACTAAGGGTTTTGCATGCATGGGCACTGCCAGTGACTATATATATATATATATATATATATGGGGCGGACTACTGGAAAAGACGTCTCCCTGTAGAACCACTGCCTCTTTGCTGACCCAATCCCTCCTCCACCCTCTCTCACTTTCCTATATTCTCCTTCTTCAGAAAACGTCTCTCTCTCTGACCCCGACAGATACAGCTTTATCTCGTTATCTCGTTTCCAATTCTACCCAATTTCCCCTACCATTCTCTACTTTACACAACCGCTTACCCAAGTCTGCCCTCTTGTCAACCCCCCCCCCCCCCCCCCCCCCACACACACACACACACACACACACACTCTCTCTCTCTCTCTCTCTCTCTCTCTCTCTCTCTCTCTCTCTCTCTCTCTCTCTCTCTCTCCCTCTCTCGTCTCTCGTGTTGCAGACTGATTGCATGTTAGCCTGATGTGTGTTTGCCGTTGCATCTGTGACCTGACCCTTGGTAAATGTCAGGTACGCCAGACTGCTCCCCTCCCTGCAGGATTAACCCATTAACCCTCAGTTCCCGCACACTGACTCCCATATAGATATGTATCTCTCCGGTGTTATTGACTGAATGAGTCACACGCACGAACGTACGCGCACACGCACATTGTATGACTACACTACACTCAAGGACAGCAATTGTATAAATTGCCATTTTTAACCCAGATCTGTAAGCTCACAAGCTTGTAGATTGGGTATTAGATTGGCTTGTAGATCGTCTATTTTCAGTATAAATCAGGTATAACGCTAACCCTAAACCTAAGCTCTAAATGCCTAAACCTAACCCTAACCCCAACCTGAAACTTTTCCTAAATATATATTTTTAACCATAACCATTTCTCTTGTGAGGGTCAAGAAAATTGTCCTTATGACTTTCTCTCAAATTCTACTATATTTGTGGGGACATTTGGCCCTCACAAGTATACCGGTAGTAAGTACACACACACACACACACACACACACGCGCGCACACACACGCATGCACACATCTAGCAAGCTACCCTGAAATTATATAGGCCTCTCTACAAAGTTTTACAACTTTAAAAAGCTGGAGTGGCTTGTTTGTGGGTGATTAATTCATGGTTAATGCCCAATGTGCTACTTTCTCACCCTGTGAGTCATCTCTCATCATGTTACCGGAGGTGAGAAGCCTTCCCGGGGCTACAGACGCAGCAGTCGCGATCGCCTCTCCTAAATACCTCATTTACAGACAGAAGCTGACGCCCCCAAATGTCTCTGACAGACAATGACTCCACAGTGGATGATGGATTGTCGCTGCATCACCGGCAGCATTTATGTCTGCTTTTACAGTAGATGCAGATCTCTCTCTCTCTCTCTCTCTCTCGCTCCCTCTCTCGCTCCCTCTCTCGCTTCCTCTCTCTCTCTCTCTCTCTCTCTCTCACACACACACACACACACACACACACACACACACACACACACACACACACACACACACACACACACACTCTCTCCCTCTCTCCCTCTCTCCCTCTCTTTCTCTGTCCCATGGAAAAAGGGTGCATTAACCATTAACCTGTTTTGCAGTCATCCCGGCCGTAGGAGAACAGATGGTGTTGTGAGGAAGTGTTACAGCGATGTATTTTTAACTTGCTCTAAGTGCTGAGGCTGGGAGGCGTTAAGGAGATGAGGGGAGCTGGCCTGTAGGTAGCTTTGCGGGTTTATGGACCTTGTGTTACTCGCTTTGCTATGTTTGATAAACAGAGATGGCAGGCTATCAGGAATGACATGGGAACTGAATACAGTTCCTGTCAAAAGGACAAGGTGTTCAGTGGTTAACCACTTAAGCCAAACAACAGATGTCCTACTATTTTATACTTCGTTGCACAATGATGTCGCACTGCAAAAATAGCTGATCTACAAACTCACAACGTTTCATATCGCAATCGCGACATGTTGTGAACTTGTGGATCTGCCATTTTCACCTATTATGACATAGCCAGAATAGGGACGCTATGGTTATGTGGTTACAAGTTTAAAAATGATTTTGCCTAATGGCATGCCCAAAATAGGCATGCACTGAACGCATGCCAGGACATTCTGAGTCCAAAGCCCAACACACATAGCCTACCTATCATTTTCATTGCTGAACAAGTCAGCCCATTAAAACAGGGAAAGCGTCTGTGTCATTTTAGATTGTAGCTATATGAGTGTGTGCATCACGATTCTGGAGGTCCCTAAAACAAAATATCATACATATATAAATAAAATATTATATTATCATTTTCCAGAAAACTGTTTGGAAGACATTTGTAGAATCGGCTTCAGGTCTTAATGGGTTAATTGAAACAGAAATGCTGAGATGAGCCTCACATTGTCGGACAGTGTGGGAGGACAGAGTGAGTTCAATCAATAATGCTGACAAGTTCCATGCCAGCAATTCTCAACCTGTGGCCCGGGGCCCACTGGTGGGCATGGAGAATATTGCGTAGTGGGCCGCCAAATAATTGGCTCTGTTCTATATGCACATTAAGAGTGTATTTGGAACAGGTCAAGTTATCACAGTGCCATGCTTATGCTTGTGTATTAGTGAGTGGATATCAATCAATCATTCATTCTCTCTCTCTCTCACACACACACACACACACACACACACACACACACACACACACACACACACACACACACACACACACACACACACGCACACACATTTATTTTCTTATTTTTTTCTGGCAGGACTGAGAGATGGTATCACTGTGTGTGTGTGTGCGTGTGCGTGTGCGTGTGCGTGCGTGTGCGTGTGTGTGTGTGTGTGTTTTATATACAGTTTTAGTTTGTGTCTTTATGTAGCCTACTTGTGCCTCCTATGCGCGTGTGTGTGTGTGTGTGTGTGTGTGTGTGTGTGTGTGTGTGTGTGTGTGTGTGTGTGTGTGTGTGTGTGTGTGTGTGTGTGTGCGCGTGTGCGTGTGTGTGGTGCAAACAATAACACACTTGACACCACTTGACATATTCATGTCCATCTGTTGTTTGGAGACAACACAAGGCGGTGCTCCAGGGACAGTGAGGAGGCGTCAAACCACAATATCTTTGCTACTGTAAATGCTGAAGGTCCACACAAAGTCAAACACGTCCTTTTGGGGTCTTTTTTTTTCTGTTCTAATAATCCTTTTGATCCTATCCTATGAAAAAAGTTCCCAAGCTGAGAAAGGTTAATGCACTTTTTTTTTATTTTGAAGGACCTCCAGTTTGATATGCAGACCCCCCCCCCGTAATACCCCAATCTACACTATACAATGGAACTCAGAGAGTCAATTTTTACACTCTCAAGGACCACTGTGGGGCTACTATGGCCACTTGGTCTCAAGGGGACCACTGGGGGACCTCACGTTGAGAACTACATGTTAAACCAAGGGTCTTCAACGTTTTCAGGCCAAGGACCCCCTAGCTGAGAGACAGATGAAGCAGGGACCCCCTTTATATTGCATAAAATTGTGTTTCAGATTATACTTTTTTGTTTACTTGGTCTGCTCTTCTTTCCCTCTACACCTTTACCTCTTTGCCAAAAATAGCCGATCTACAAGCTCACAACGCCTCGCGGTGCGAGGCGTTGTGAGCTTGTAGATCTGCTATTTTTGGCTAAAGTTCTACTCAGAAAAGGGATGCTAGGGTTTAAGTGGTTAAGGTAAAACAAAAAATCATATCACACAAAGATTTGGTGGACCCCCTGTAGTAACTCTGAGGACCCCCTAGGGGTCCCGGACCCCCTGTTGAAGACCCCTGTGTTAAACTATTAACCACTTGAACCGCATATGGGTAACCAGAGTTCCTCAGGGCTCAATACTAGTGTATTTTCCGGTTTTCCGTTATTGTGGGGAAAGCTTTAGCTAAAAATAGTCGATCGACAAGCTCTCGATCAACAACAGCTTTCGCTATTATCCCCACAATACCGATGCATGGGGTTTAAGTGGTTTTAAGACCTGAGGAACGATTCTACAAATGCCTTCTAAATCAGTATAGTTCACAAACTTTTTCGTGCCAAGGACCCACAAAATGATATGTATTTTGGCCGCGGACCTCCATCTGAAAATGTTCAGAAGTGCCCCTTCTCACTTTGTGTTTTACACGTGGCGTGCGTAAGTCTGATGTGGAGTCGAGTGTGTATAATACTGTGGGTGGCTTTTTCAGGTTGAAGAGGGTCAAATGAGGGTGCGAGTGCGAGTGCGAGTGCATACAACTACCCTAAGGACTACTAACCATTGAGTGTCCCGAGTAGACCTCTAGGCCTACTGCACATATAAATAGAGCTGCTACCTTTAAACGCATTCTAAATCTCAGGCTTTTTTTGGTATACTATTTAAATAGTTTTTGGAAAAAAGGCTGCTATTTGTCACAAAGTGACTGCAAACGATTGCTGCTATTTGTCTCAAATGTGTCTCAAGCTTTATACCCTGTGCATATAACATGTATGTAACGACGCAATGTGACATAGCTCTGTTTACACAAGTTTTAGTCGACTACATCTACAGTTGATTTAGTCGACTAAAATGTATTTTGGTGGTGCCTTGATGGCGTCGTAGTGGCTGATTTTAGTCTTGGTTGCATGCTGAAAATAGCCAATCTACAAGCTCTTGTGAGTTTGTAGATCTGCTATTTTCAGAGCGCAACACCCGAGTGCAACCAAACATAAAATGACTTATTCTCCTCTAGTCCCTCCCTAAAATGTTAGTCTAATTTTTATTTGTTGACGAAATTGTCAATATATTTAGTCTTAGTTTTAGTCATCGTAGCTTAGTTTTTATTTAGTTATATCAGTGAAAAAAGGCAGTCGACGAACATTTTTTGTCATAGTTTTAGTCGCCGAAACCAACAATTCCTCAGCGTGTATGTGTGGTATACACGCTGAGGAAGGCTTGATGCCATAACGCGTCCGTGTATGCTGTGACTGTCTGTGCATCTATGAATTAAAAGTACCAGAAGGACTTCGAAGTGCTGGCTATTACCTTCTTACGTGAATCTTCTTGAGCCGTGCAGCTGGCAAACTGCACTATATACAGACTGAGAGTGCTTGTTTTTGTGTGTGTGTGTGTGTGTGTGTGTGTGTGTGTGTGTGTGTGTGTGTGTGTGTGTGTGTGCGTGTGCGTGTGTGTGCACAAGGAATGCATGTGTGTGTTTGTGATAGCAGACCCACTTTTCAGTTCTTTAGGAGAACAGGTGAATTTAAGCAGGTTGTCCTGGATAGTAGGGTCTAATAATATGGGTCAAGACCGATTTCTTTACAACCTCCTGCCTGACTTGAATCCATCTCCTGACCATTTTCCTTTGTCTTTGTAGAACTACTGAAGGATAGAATGAGAAGATAAAAAAAGGCCACAGAACAGTGACTGTTTTTTCCCTGTGTGTGCGTGTGCGTGCGTGTGTGCGTGCGATGCGTGTGTGTGTGTTTCCATATTACGTCTATTTTTATGTCACTCTGTATATAATCCCACTGCATATTTTACAAAACAGTCAGTTGCTGATCCTGTGTTAGAAATGTGTGTGCATAATATGTATACTGTATAGAGTACTGAAGTCCTGACGTCACTCGTTCATCCCCTGGGTTGCGGAAGTAATTTCTCTATGGAGAATAACATTGGGTCATCTTAGAATCGTCTCATATAAGAATTGTGGTCCAAAAATAAACAAACTGTCCCGGCGATATTGTCAGGGAGGTGTCGCTGTATCGTTTATGATAGTCAGTCACTCATATTTGATAAAAGTCTATTTCTGGCGAAAATGTAACTAATTTGGCCGCAGTAACATTAGCGTTTTCTCACCGTCAGTTGATGCTTCATATCCATATGAGTCAAACCGCCGGGGTCATTTGTTTATTTTTGGAACACAGTTCTTATTTGACGCGATAACAAGTCTATGGGAATTCTGAATGGGGAAAATAAACCGCAACCCAGGTAGGATGAGTAAATTACGTCAGACTTCGGTGCTCTATTCATAATTACAGGTTATGCATGAATGTACATTCAGCTTACATTCAGCTTACAGTATATTATTGTAACATCTTTGGGAGCCACAAAGACAGGGGTATCTCTCATTCATTTGTTTGGTGACACATCTTTATTTGTCCCTATGTCTTTCAATTGAGAATCACTGTTGCGCTGATCACCGCAGTCACTGCTTCGTCTCATCGACCCCTTGTATCCACGGTACGGCGACTTCACTTGCCCCCCCCCCCCCCCCTCTGTGAGTCCAGAGTATCCTGTGGGTGTCACAGCTTAATCGGTCCCCTGGTCCTGTCCCCCTGTTGGTAGTCTAGTGTGATTGATGAGCAGCTACTGGCATGGCTGACTGATCCCCTAACCCCATCGATCAGCTCCGAAGTCCCGCAAATCAGATAGTTGGTCCCACGTCCACACACACATCGCTGTCTGTGTTTGCATGCATAAGTGTTCTGTGTTCATAGTGTAGGGTGTGTGTCACCCATTGAACATTGATTGTCACCAGCATCCTCCTTCCAGACCTTCGTCAGCCATCTTCTCACCCTCAAGACATTCACTTGGTCATCTTCGCAAGCGAAGGACGAACATGAGTACCAGACCTTCACGCACACCCTTCCGTCTCATTTCAATTTGAAGTCAAACGTGACATATAAAGGGATTGTTCACCCAAAAAATTACATTTTTTCAATAATCTGATGACCAGCGGAACGGTAAGCAGCGGTTCCGGTAGGAGAGACAAAGGAGACTCTTTGTGTCTCCTACCGGAACTGCTGCCGGTCATCAAATTATTGGCTTAGGAATGCGACAAAAACAGAAATATCCATGAATTCAAGTCTCCATGGGGTGACAGATAGAAAAAAAAAGTCATTTTGGAGGTGAACTATCCCTTTAACACTGAACAGTTTTGACTGCCACATTAAGACCTTAGGCCGATTCTACAAATTCCTTCTAAACCAGTAGTTCTCAAACTTTCAAGATGTTTCTAAAATGTAAAAAAAAATAGCAGATGTACAAGCTTTGCAGCACGGCACAAAGTGACACGCTGTGAGCTTGTATATCTGCTATTTTTGAAAAGCCAAAGCTAAAATGACACGGTTTTAATGGGTTAACCCTGGTATAACTTGGCTCTGAGACCTGACATGAGAGATATTTCACAATTGTAAATATGACTTAAGCCCAAGGCTAGCTGGCCCTAGCTGCTTTTGACAAACCTTCTTGACTTTGCTGTATAACTAATACTGATATTTGTCATATTAAGTTACTTGTTGATTCAGTTTGAAAATGGGTTCAATTCATTTTACTGTTGGAGACAGTGATGTGAAACCCATGTCAAGATCCTCTCAGTTATTTTATGTACATCAGTAGCAAATAAAAATGTAATACAGTACTATAGTTAAACATTATATTTATGGTCACATCACACGTTTAAATGAAGTGGGTGAATATTTGTATATATAAGACAATTATGCACTGTAATCAGAAATACAACTGGTCAAATGTATGGTTTTCCTCAGTCTGTTGAGGAATTACTCTAATACTTAGAAGAAGAAGAATTACTACAAATTCTTATGAATTTTTATAGGCAAGCTAGGTAGCTAACATCTATTCTTTTGGGATAGTTTGGATAGTTTGTTCCCAAGGCAGTGGTTACAAACAGGAAGTTCACATTAATGTCCGGTTCTTGTTTACAGAATTAAACGGTCTATTAAATCATTCCTGGCAGGAAGCCATATTTGTATTTAAACATTTTCAGATGCAAAGGCTTAAGTGTGAAACACTGCCATGAAAAAATCTGGATATAGTCTACATAAATACTGTTCCAGCATCTGCATAATCATTTGACATTCTTTCAGATGAATAAGTGATTGTCTCTGGTGGGTCCATAGTTCTCTTATTCCCTTAGTCAGAGAGAAAGAGAGTGAAAGCTATTGGTTGTCTGAGCTATGTTCAGAACCAGACTCGATGTAATGAAAGCTGTTCATCATGTTCATTTTCCTGGTGATGTAATGCTGTGTGGTAACTCAGCACTTTTCCAACATTAACCCATTAAGACCTGAGGCCGATTCTACAAATGTCTTCTAAATCCTAACAGTTGTTTCTGAAAAACCCATGTTGCTATATATCAGTGGTGCTCAAACTTTTTCATGTCATGGACCCGCAAAATTATTGTATTTTGCAGAGGACCCCCATCTAAAAATATTTTGTTCCACGGACACCTAGAAACAAAGATTTGAGTTGAACTCTTTAAAAATATATATATTCAAAGAATTTAAAAAAATAGCAGATCTACAAGCTCATAGTGCGGCACGAAGTGACGCGCTATGAGCTTGTATATCTGATATTTTAATCAGATATACCATATTAATGATTAAAGTGGTTAAAATAAAAAATGACAGATGCTTTTCCGGTTTTAATGGGTTAAAGAGCACACACATGATGTTGACCATGAAAAGGATCAATTTGTCATGTTGTTAGCCACGTTGTGCTATCTACTAAACGGTTACTTAGGGCAATGAATGAAGCCATCCAATTAGCTTTTCCTGTTTTAAAGCAGTTTCTGTTGATCTTGAACACATTGTACCTCAAAGGAGCGCTTCATCTATTTTCAACCTTATCTTGAAATTGGTGTGACAGAACGTCCTCTTCCTGGAAAGTTAGCATGCTGAAGAAGAAGAAGCCATTGTTCTTGCATAAATAATAGAATGAAATAGATAAACCTTGAAATCTTGTTTTAAATGACCAAACCTGCCTGCAGTGCCAATGATGTCCCTGGTAGGCAGGTTTCTGAACTGTCCATAGCGACCTCTGAGACACAGAGTGAGTAGACAGACAGCCAGCTTATAATGAGCATTAATGAGGACCAACTATACAAAGATAGGTTGAAAATGGGTGACGAAGACCTTTTAAGTTTTTGTTTTGAAAAGGACCATATGGCGCTCTCCATGGTGCTGAACTTCTTTACTGATGTTTTTAGCTTCTACCTTCAATGTTTGAATATTTGATTCTCCCCCCGCCCCCACACCCTTAGTGAATGGGGATGGAGGGTGGGGTTTTGTTCCCTGATTCCTGCCCTTCGGATTTTAGTCACTTGCATTCCATTTCATGCATGATGTGAGGAGGAATGTCGTGTGTCTTAAAATACCCCCAAGTGCATTATTCATCCGTTCCTAAATTTGAGGAACCTAAGTTCGTAGCTCTGTCATCACGTTATAGTTCAGAGTAGTCCACTTTTTGTTTGTTCATTGTCGCAGGAAGTTTCCATCTATGGTTTATTCTTTATTTGGATCCCCATTAGCTACTACTGCAGCAGCTGCTCTTCCTACATAACATACAAAAACATATTACATGACAGACAGTATTAGAAGACAACGTCTTACTGATACCGCAGAGCTAAAATGTCAGGTTTACAGCACAATATACTGCAGTCTACACCGTCCCAAACACCAAGAAACATGTAGCAAATGTATCTGTGATCAAAAGTAGATTCCATGAGATGTTTCTTTAAATGATTTTTAAAATCGTATTTACTTGTTGACTGGGTGAATTGTGTGATGGAAGACTATTCGGCTCTTTCATTGCTCTATACATTACTGTGTGTTGCATTGAATTTGTTTCTGAGATGGGAAGCATAAAGAGACCTTTTTGATGAATATCTGGTGTTCGTCAAAGCTAAAAGTGAGTTGGTTGTACTGGAATGCTTGGGACAGACAGACAGACAGACAGAAGTGGGGGGGGGACATTTTTTTGTTTAGTTGTCATTTACCAGGCCACTCTTGATTACTGTTTGAAATCAGGAGCTCCTCGCTTCATTACGCTACTCTGTACCTGTCTGAGGAGACAATGAGATGGCCAGTTATCCTTCGTGTCGTTGTCATTACATCTCTACCCCCCCCCCCCACCCTCGTACAGGTACTGTACAGTAAGTAGTGCAGATAGTGAGGCATCTGTAACAGGCTTGTGTGAAGAGCAAACGCTGATCCTGTGAGTGCATGGTTTAAAAGTTCCTGTGTGATTGCAGTGACTCAGGACAAACGGTGCATGCTTCTTGTAAGCGGAAGCAAAGCACACCATTACTGCAGACGGGGCTAACAACTTGTTAGCAAGGTGTATGCGCTGTAACACAAACTAATATATTACCCCACTCTTACTCATTCTACTGGGATACTGAATTTCCCTGATCACTACCCTATAAATAATGTGTGTGTGTGTGTGTGTGTGTGTGTGTGTGTGTGTGTGTGTGTGTGTGTGTGTGTGTGTGTGTGTGTGTGTGTGTGTGTGTGTGTGTGTGTGTGTGCGTGCAAGTATGTGCGTGCAAGTATGTGCGTGTGTGTGTGTATGTGGGTGCATGTGTGCTCCTGCCCCTTGTCTGCATGCTATCAATATCCATCCGGCGGTACAGTATTTACTCTTGGGGTTGGGTGAGCGATGGCTGGCGCAGAACCTGATTGGCCGTGTAAAAAGAGCCTTTCCCCATGAATCACCTCGGAAGACACGCGAAAGCTGCAGAGCTGCATGGTTGAGCTTGTGTGAAGCGGCACGCTGTCTCCCTGCACTCTGCAGTGCCAACATGTCACTCTACTCACGGCTTCTGGGTCGTCTCTTTTACTCTCCCCATGTTAGCTGCGACAACATGCAAGCATAGTTGTAGCACCTACACTACAAAGAAGATAGACCGAAAATGTGTGAGAATGAGAGCGAGAGAGAGAGAGAGAGAGAGAGAGAGATAGGACTGTGAGTGAAATGAGAGGAGGCATTTAGGCCTCGTGGGAGGCTGCCTGCAGGTTAAGGATCTTGGAGGCTCTTGGAGAGTCTCTATATTCATTTAATTACAGGTTAGCGTGAGGACTTTGATTAAAGATTGTCTTATTGAGTTGAGTTTAAGAATCCTGGAGGATTCCCCTATATGACTATTTCACCCTGCTACGTCAGCGTAGAATCACTATACGCTCAGAGAACTATATCATCAGATATAGCAGCATTTTGGGGCTATGAAACATGCCGCAGACAAGCAATAAAAGAAAAATAAACATACTTTTGGCTCATTGAAGTCTCCGTAGGGATGAAATATGCCAAATAGGCAGAAAGTGCCCCCACTGTTGTCCTCTGTACTTTAAAAAGCTTCATTTTACCTTTGATTCAGATTGTAGGACACCAGTGAGCATTACAGTGCGTACAACAAATTTGTTTTGGCTTTTTCCCATGAAATTGCCTTGTGCTATTGGTGCACTGTTGAACTTGATGATTCAGCTCACCAAGGTACCATGTGAATAAATCCATCTCATCATGTGTTGATCATGCAAATTGTGAATACATTTGCTTGTTTTTATGAACATTATGGTGTTTGATATAGGATGCTCGTAGATCAGCACCAGAGTCTTCTCTACATCACACCCGCCCCCCCTTTCCATCCCTTACACTCTCTCTCCTCCCTATCTATAGCTCGACCCTTCAAGGTCTCACAGATCATGTTAGATGAGATGTCTGTAAGTAAACTACAGTTTGCTGATGTTTGACTCATCATAGTGGTGTACATGTGTCCCCTACCCACATGATTAACTGTAATGTGTTCACTAGAGAGCAGGCGCATGACATGCAATATGATATCGCCGCTGTCAGGTGGAAACCTTGTATGTCCAAAACCGTTCCTTTTTATTATTATTTAAAAAAAAACTAAATTAAAATAGTTTTAATATACTTGAAATACTTGAAAGCTTGTAAATCGGCTATTTTCGCTACGTTTGCGTGTCACTCTTGTATGATGAAGTAGGACATTAATTTACGAAAGAAATAAAGATAAACGCGGAGATACGAGGTTTCTGCACGACAGCAACGACATGATATACTATACCTGCACTCTCACCTTCATCCAGTCCTATTGATTCGTGCTCATCTTCAGGGCGCTATCGGTGGCAACATCTATTGATGGATGTTGAGTATTTCCTTTCATAAAAGAATAATCATTTGTGAGCCATGTAACCCGGTCAATGTGGGTGGTAAAAGAAAATCTTAAATCTCATTCGATTTTTGCTAATGGTGCTTTTTAAGTGTGTGTGTGTGTGTGTGTGTGTGTGTGTGGGGGGGGGGGTCCCTCAGGAGGTCACTGTCTGAAAATGATGTAATGATAGAAGGAAAGAAGACTGTGTTGGGAGTATTGATCACTGGTCCAGGGTAAAGGTGAACTTTGCCTGCTTAGTTGAGATTATTACTGAGCCACAGAGGAGCCCTATATGGTCCTACATACACACGCACACACACACACACATAAATGCATGCAGTTTGCACATGGCGAAGCAGGAGTGAGAGAAAGATGAAATGACGCAGGAAAAGAAAAAGCAGCATCTACACTTGTGCTACTTCCTAAAACTTAACTTCTTGACAAAGATGTCACCACTTCCTAAATGAATGAGTATCATTGTGATACTGGACTGTTTAGCTGCCATGCCTCTCCAAGTAGGCTGTACTGTAATTGAGCAGGGTTTAATATAGAAGGCCAGGGGATATTTTAAAACAGATACGGTAGCAGCAAAGCGGGACCTTATAGCTGTACCAGGCCTGATTCTGTCTCGGTGATTTACATCACTGTATATAGTGTAGGTCTTCTAGAAGCATTTAACATGAGGGCTCTCTATTGGAGACTGTATATTAGGATGAATTACCCAGTGGTTGTGACACAATACACATCAAAGTGTTACTGTCACACTGCACGGTGGGCACACACAACAAACAATTGTTTTCCTCCCTCACCGTAATGAGAGAGAGAGAGAGAGAGAGAGAGAGAGAGAGAGAGAGAGAGAGAGAGAGAGAGAGAGAGAGAGAGAGAGAGAGAGAGAGAGAGAGAGAGAGAGAGAGAGAGAGAGAGAGAGAGAGAGAGAGAGAGAGAGAGATGACCGATATTGGTGAATTAGAGAGATCATAGCTGTTGATATTTGCAGTGTGTGAGCCAGTGTTGTTGACAGACATTAGAGACCCACTAATTTCCCCAGGCAGCTTGACCCTAAGACCGTGCAACACATTAAATAAATGGATACAAGCCACTGTGAAACATTATGAATTTAGAGAGAGAGAGAATGGGAGAGAGAGAGAACCAAACTGGATCAGGTCAGAGCATCTAGAGCAGTCCTCTACCCACTGCCAGGCCGAACCGATCTTAAGGGTTTTCCAGTCCAACACCAGTCCAAAGTCCGTGCCTAGATCTTCCCCTCTGTGCGTCTCAAGCACTCGTCATCCTCGGCCAGGGAAGGGTCATGAATATTCAGCAGAGGCTGTATTGTTCAGAACTGTGCGAGGGTTAAGATTGATAGGGGCTTTCTACCACCTGAAAACACAAGAATCTCGCTCTCTGTTACGATGGTCAGTCACATCCTTCACTGTACTGCGAGACACTCACAGGAAACGGTGTATACATGTATGGTTGATGATGTGGAACTAGAGTTGGCAGAGATGGAGATGTACAGTATTAGGCTTGGCATGATGACAGATAGAACGCCTGAGTGAGGTCAGAGAGAGGAGAATGGCAGAAGGAAGCCAATGTGTTGGGTAGTGTGCGCTGCGCTGGTGTAAAAGTGATGCTGGGCATCTCCTTGACCCAGTGGTTCTGGCTGGCTTCGGTTCACTGTGGAAACGCTTCCTCTTCCTTCCGTTCATGACACCGATGCCAAAGGACCCACCATGAATAAGCACAAAATGTAATATCTGGGCAGCTTCTCCTACTCCATACTACAGCATGCCAAATAAATATTATGTTCATGAGTTAGTACTCGTTCTCTAATTGGCACCGGACTTTAACTACGACATTCGTAGGACAAATCATTTTTACTCTAATTTGGTAGCTCTCCAGTCATTCACTCTTTAAGGCCAGTATTAATGTATTGTAATTGGCACACGTCGTATTCAGCCACACGCCCACGCCTGTGTGGATTCTTGAAAAGCACAAAAAAAGTTACTTTCATTTTTTTTCATGGGGACAGAAGGTGAAGTCTAAATCAAGTTTGCCATGTTGGACGCTGATAACACAGCAAACAGCGAGCCAATGTTATGCATCAGTTTATCACATACAATTTAATCATAGTCCATGCAGAATCAAGTCTTTTCCCAGACTCAGCCAATGTGTGTCTCAGACTCGGCCAACATGGAGGGAAATGTTCGCACTTCCACTGATTCCCTTTGCTTCCCTAAACGGTTTAACATGAGGGCAGATATACTGTATTTAATCAGCTAATGCCAGGCTGAACTACCCTGATGAAGTCATGCTACCGGAGATATTGACTGTCTGCCCCGCTGAACGGCTGAACTCAGCCACTTACTCACTAGGGTCTGGGGGGTGTGGAGGACGGAACCCAGGGGAAACGGGCTCATGCCGGAGGAGTTTTACAGGGTAGCTGTTGGAGCTCCACACACACACAAAAAAATCACACCCTGTGTGAAGTGGGCGGTGTCTTCCTAGCTAACCACAATACTGAATGGAGTCAACCAATATATATGCTTTGATCTGAAAGAGCCACTTAGTGTCAGCATGTGTCTTGCTAGCTAATCACAATACTGAATGGAGTCGATCAATCATGTACAAAAGATAAATACATTTATCTTTTGTAAAACACACTTTATGATGGACAAAACCATAACTTAAAAAAAACAATAATTTTGTTTTTTTTAAGTTATGGTTGCTTATATAGGGCTATGCACATGTGTCATGTGACACTGGCCAATCACAGTCCTGAATAGATTGTGATTGGCCAATCACAGCGCAGGATAATTGTACAAATTTCCAAACCTCACTTTTAGGGCCGGTTTCACTGCCCAAGATATTTGTACATTTTTCCAAATCTCACTTATAGGGGCGGTTTCACCGCCCAAAAATAAATACATTTATTGAAACACTCTTTATGATGGACAAACCCATAACTTGAAAAAAACCAAATTATGGTTTTTTTCAAGTTATGGTTGCTTATATAGGACTATGCACATGTGTCATGTAACACTGGCCAATCACAGTCCTGAATAGATTGTGATTGGCCAATCACAGCGCAGGATAATTCTACAAATTTCCTGGGCCCGGATCACAGCGCAGGAAAATGTACATTTTTCCAAATCTCACTTATAGGGGCGGTTTCACCGCCCAAAAAAATAAAAAAGAGGGGAAAAAAATATGTACAAGAACAGGGGGGGGGGGTCTGCTGTCTAACGGGAAAATGGTACTACCTCCACCTTTGGCCTCCTGAAAGGTGATTTTTTTAAGGCTCTTTTAAATGAGCCCAGCGAACTGCATTTTTTGAGGGATGGAGTTAGACTATTCCAATCCTGGGTGGCAGTGCTGTAGAAGGAGAATTTGCCCATGTTTGATTTATGGGTGGGTGGTACCAAATTGTTGTTAACGCTCCCTCTGGTATTGTGACTGTGGGTGTCGCTAACCTTTTGGAGGTATTTACTCAGATATGCGGGAATTGGGGGCATATCGGGCAAATTTGCATTTACAATTTTGAAGGCCAGTCCCATTTTTAGTTGTTTAACCCTGTCTTCCACCCTGAGCCAGCCTAGGCTGGCAAAATGGGTGGGAGAAAGGTGGGTCATGGAGAAAGTCATCTGGTCGGAGAGATGTATGAGGCGATGGTCAGGATGAGTGCATGCGTGACTGTAAATGAGAATGTATAGCTGGGTGACATGAATGAGAGATGGGTTAAGTGAGTGCTTGTAGATGCGGAAAAGCATTTGTAAGGATTTGAATTTTCCTGGTCACCACCACCCTATAAATAGTGTGTGTGTGTGTGTGTGTGTGTGTGTGTGTGTGTGTGTGTGTGTGTGTGTGTGTGTGTGTGTGTGTGTGTGTGTGTGTGTGTGTGTGTGTGTGTGTGTGTGTGCGCGTGCGCGTGCGTGCGTGCGTGCGTGCGTGCGTATGTATGTGCATGTGTGTGAGAACGGGGGGGGGGGGGTACATGTATGTCCACATATATGCATGGTTGTGGGAGGCGGGCCAGTAGCTTTGCACACAAAGTGATTCAGCACTACACAGACAAGATTCATGTTTTATGAATATGGCCCCTCATAAATTACACGGCCTGGCTTTTCTGCAGCACAGCATCTCTCTCTCTCTCTCTCCTCTGTCACTTTCTACCCCTCTCCCTCTCACACACAATTTACATTCTCTGCCTTTCTCTCATGCACTCATTCTCCTGCTCACACATGCTTTTTCAAACTCTCCCTCCCCATGTCCTCTCTCTTACTCCATTTGTGCATCCACTCGCTAAATGTCGCAATAATTCATTGTATCGATATTTCTTAAGTTGTTTACTGAATGCCTTTATACTGTATGCAAATGAAGTCAGGGGTGTGTTTTGTTGCTCTTACACTAGAGAGGTATGCAATGACTCTGTGAAGAGGTTGACGTGTGGTGAGAACACATTTTGTTTTTGCTTTTTTAAACAAACTTACCTCATTATCTATTTTGGGGCTTTTAACGATTTAATAAATCTATTGTTTGATTTAGATGCCTGCTGAGCTGCAGAAATGACACCCTCTTAATTATAATTATAATTATACCTTCAGCTTCAGCTGTCTAAAATCACCATTGCATGCATCATTACTGTGGCCGTATTGTCTTCCAACAGGAGGAATATCTGAGGATGTTCACAGCCCAAAATATCCTTTATTAATATTGGCTTAAGGGAGGACCGTGGACCACGTGTCGCGCTCATGTCACTATGATTCAGCCATAACCATATAAGGAGTTCCCAATGCAACTACGCCCAAATATGGAGTGTGTTGTCGAACCTCAATGTGTCGTCATGGCATCAGGCACAAACAAATCACCCATATATGGGCCAACTTCCATGGCCACCGTCCTGCTGTCTATATCAACCAACACCTTTTGTGGGGTCTGATGAGCGATCGCATCGGGCACCTTACCCCGGCGTTCGGTTCATCCCGCAGCGCCAGTTCTGCTTACCAAAAGTGGCCCACTGGGCGCTCGCATTCCACGCCCGGTTCCGAGCCGGCGACCACCTACTGGTTCATTTGGATCCATTTGTACACTCTATGGACACACATGAGTGTTAAATATACAGTTGGTTTGTGGAAGCAGAGTAGACTGCTTCTACAGTGGACTAGAGAAGTGTTTACCTATGTTCTGTGTACAGTATGCTCGTGACGAGCCATTCTACTTCCTGGAGCTTTCTTTGGGGAGCTTTGTTGGCGTTACTTAGCAACGGTGAGCTATCACTGCAGAGGCTGCTGTCTTATAGTTTTAGGAGGAATATTCACTTTTTGAGTAAGTGTGTGTGTGTGTGTGTGTGTGTGTGTGTGTGTGTGTGTGTGTGTGTGTGTGTGTGTGTGTGTGTGTGTGTGTGTGTGTGTGTGTGTGTGTGTGTGTGTCAAAGACAGATATCTATGAGAGAGAGGTCTATCTCTGTAATGAGAGGAAGGGAGGGAGGCAACTTTCTTGTCTTTGTGGTGAATCAACAGATGTGTAACAGATAGCTTGACTTCACCTCAGGGGAGCAGATTCACCTTAGCTCTGCAGGAGGCAGAATATACACCATGCAGATTGTAGGCCAGCCGCCCTCCCCAGGGGGGCAGTGCAGCATGCAGAGGTGAAGATGAAAAAAGTTGGAAAAAAAGAGAAGAATATAGTTTTCTGTTTGACTGCACTCGCTCTGAATATTTGATAAATGTCAGGGCCTGTTTGCATGAAGCTAAGAATTGGCATACCAATGTAGGCTTGCCTTGACACAATTGTCAACTCGTTACACTCCATTTCCATCCACTCTAGATGATTTCTGTCGGTGAGGGGGATCTGATTTTCCATAACCAGTCACTAATGTACAGTACATCTGCCTGAATCTAACCTCATTTTAAGTTGACACTGATGTGTAACCAGTGTTGGGCAAGTTACTTTATTTTGTAATACATTACATATTATTTATTACCTTCATTTTAAAGTAATGCATCTCGTTACATATTACTATCTGAGCAAGAGCAATATATTACTTATTACTTTTTAGTTACTTTTACCAAAATGCTCAATATTTATACATAAATATCAATAAATAATGTAATTATATTGTATGCCCAGAGTTGTTCTTCACGTGGGCACATATATTAAATGAATGTTTATTTATCCTATATTAATGACAGTCTTGATCCTATATGAATGAATGAAAAGTAAAGCGCTTTGAACATTTGGAAAAGTGCTATAAAAATTAAATTCATTATTATTATTATTATTATTGATCCAAGGCTAGAACTGTACAGTTGTGTTTGAAATGACCTTAGACGTTTTAGTCTTACAGTAGGTACTTATTTACGACTGGGCAAGTTGCCTGGACCAGCATGACTGCGATGTTGACGTATGATCCAATGGTTTGGTCTGTACCTTCCCTTCCTGTAGAGGTCTCAGGTGCAGGAGACATGTTGGGGGATCAATGATGAGAGGTGTGAATGGGGGCACTGGTACTGCTGACACGCACAAGCACACGCACACGCATGCACACGCACACGCACGCACACGCACATGCACACAGGCACGCACATGCACACAGGCACGCACACACACGAGCGCTGCAGGAGCTATTGGCCTGTAGCATGCCCTGCAGTCTGTCCCAACTGTCCTCAGCTCCTTCTTCAGATCCTTCTGAGCCTTGGCTCCCTCAGGGTCCCTGCCATGAAAGTCCTCTCTGGTTCTTGTTCGACTGAGCTTTAATGTCCCCTTTGATCCAGGACCCCCAGGGGGTCCCCCATGTATTTATTTTGTGTGTGATCAGTGATGTGATCAGTGTCCTCACCGTAGACCCTCTCAAATAAATCCCAGTCTGTTGTTCTATAGCACTCCATCAGTTCCTCCTCTGCCTCCTCAAAACACCACTCTGGGTGGTGCCGAGCAGCCCCTGAGTCCTGACACCAAGCATGTATTTGTAATCGACACGGTGATAACAGCGAGAGACGTTGCGGACAAACCATAAAATCCAGACTGCTCACCAAAGAGCTGTTTGGAATTTCCCATTATCTCTCCCCCATCCTGACATCAAAGATGACAACCAGGAAGGAACGGCAGATCTTGCTAGAAAGCAGGCCTTGGAGATCATTCAGGCAGATGGCCGTCACCTCCACAAGGCACACTGCCCCCTTTGTGAACTCCCCCCCCACACACACACACACACACACACCTACAGAGACATTTCCCCTCTCCCTCTTTTTGAGCGCATGGAAAATTATGTTTTCACCACAAAGAAGACATTACACGTGACCTCATGGAGAGACATGTGGACAATAATGGACAATAATGTGAAAATGTAGTACTATGCTGTATTTCCAGATGCTTGGTGTGTGGAAGTGACCTGGGCATGAACCAAGGGGCCCATGGCTGATCTCGGTCATAAAATCCACTGAAGGGTCTGCTTCCCCCCCCGGTGACTCAGAGTCAGCAATCCCACAGCAGATAAGGAATTTACATATAGAGAGGACTTGGAAACACTTCAAAGACATTTTGGGGCATAAAGGCTCTTCACAAACCACACTCTTAGCTCAAAGCCGCCAAGGGATGATCTCCCTGGCTCTCCCATCACCAACCAAGGACGAGGAGGGTTAACCAGCCTTCCTAGGGCTCTTCAACACGGGACCTCCTGTCGGCTCCATCCAACCAACGACGCGATCCAAGGGACACACAAGTCCCCGTAGCACGGAGGCCTACCACGGCCTCACTCTCGTCTACCCGCGGCAGCGAGCACCGAAAGAGCACCAGTGCGCCCTTCTCCAAGAGGACATCACCGCGGTCAACTCGGCGACCCGGCCTCCGCCACCGTCGACGCCAACCCAGTATTGCCTTTACACTGAGATTCCCGAACTCTGAGACCACTCGCTAGAACCAGTGCCAAGTTGGGCTTTAAAGCGCGCCTGTGTACCTTTCTCCCGAAATCCAGAGTCTCCGGACTCAGGCCCCTATCCAGGGTCTAAAGGTGTGTTGAACCATTTTTGATTTGTGCATTAATCTTAAGGCGACGTTACTGTGTTTACAAGAGAATATCTGTTATTAGGGGTGTGCCGATATATCGTCCCGCGATATATCGCGATACGTTTTCGTGACGATATGTATCGTTTTGGAAGAAAAAAAATCGTTTAAAAAAAAAAAAAAAAAAATGTTTTTTTTTTTTTTTTTTTTTTTAACAATAATAATAATCAGGCATGCAAACAGCCCCGAGGTGAAAAGGGTGACAACATGTTATTTTTTTCGGGTCAGGTGTCACACTATTGCCCTATTTGGATTCAAAACGGCTATTGTAGCTGAAAAGCTAAAAGTTTGCGTCTGAATAATGCATAAACAGAATTATTTGTTTGCATTTTTTCTCCCCCATATATTTTCATAATAAAAAAGTGCGTATCGTATCGTATCGAAATCGTATCGAAGTTGTGAGCCAAATATCGTATCGTATCGTTTGGTGAAATTAGTGTATCGGCACACCCCTATCTGTTATAGTTGAGCATAGCTCAGAAGGTTTTACAATAATGCATCCCCAATGCGATTCCTTCTTTTACTCTCTGTGACTTTTTCTCTCTCCTGTTTTCTTATCTCCCCACATTAACTCCATACACAACATAAGTTTCTGTTTCCCAAGCGTTGCTTTATAAATACTTGTAACGGTGAAGTCTGAATAAACCCAATTTTATTGTGACAAGGAAAGTAATGATGTTTGGTGTCTTTTGTCCAACCAGTTAAAGATTATCTCTCTCTGATTAAACTGACATTTATATAAACCTGTCCAAGAACTCACGTTACATTACAGTGACGTAAGCTTCAATAATAATAATATATATATATATATCTATATGTATGTATTATTATATTGTAATTGATTCATAAATTATATTTATATGGTTTATGAGATAATTACGTCCTGTGTTCATATGCTGCGATCTCATCCAGTGTCATGATCATTACATATTGTTGGTACAAGCGTAGGTTGTAGTCTGATCCACCTAGGGTGGGTCTGTATGCCTCTATAGCACGGTCATACAGCAGGTCCAGGGTCCTACTGGGTGAAGTTATTCCATATTTTTTCCATGATGAATGTGCTGGGGTTCTTTGTCTATAAAAAAACAATGATATGAGCACATGCCCATAACAGAATTCAACTAGATTAAGTGCTCCTCGGAGCACTGGTCAGGTGGGTTATTGTGGGCCAGCCCAGCAATGTTCGGAAGTCATTATAGAGCGGAATCTGTTGAAGTTGAGGGATTTATGTTGATGAAGTTATTGCGCAGACACAATATATTGATTTGTGGGAATCAATCTTAGCCAATCAGGATGGAATATGAAAAATCGGACAGATCCGTCTTGATCACATGACTATAGAGATAATGTATACCGATTTGCGTGATGATTGGACAAAATCTGTAGGAGTAATATTAAAAAAAAGTTTTTCAAATATCGGCCTGCTGGTGGTTCTATAATAGGCCAATGTAAAAAGGGTGGCATTTCTTTCTCGGCCTAGTGGGAATGTGCGTGCAAAGTTTCACGCCAATCAGACGTTGCGTTCATGATTTGAGGCATTTTGTTCAAAAGGAGCCACTCGTGCAAACTTTAGATGCTAATCTTAGTCAATCAGGATAGAATATGAAAAATCGGAAAGATCTTCCTTGGCCTAGCGGGAATGTGCGTGAAAAGTTTCACGGCGATCGGGTCAACGGTGCCGGAGATTAGCTGTTCACGGACGGACGGATGGACGGACAGGGGGCAAAACATAGTCTCGGCCACGCCTTCGGCCTGGTGGAGACAATGATACTTAACAAACTTGTGGGCCTTCAATATGCCTCCTGTAACATACGAGATAAGATAAGAGCCCAGCACTTGCCACAGACCATGGTCATTTGTTCTCATGTTTATGTTACTTTTTCTTGACCAAATGTTAAAATGTAATTTAGATAGCATGTTATTTAAACAGATGCTACAGTAGGTTCATTGTTTACCTGGTAACCTTTAGTTTCAATGCAGATGATTATTCTGACAGTATATTGTTTAGACTGATCCTATGTTCCTGGCTTACCTGCAATCCTAGTTTACTGAGGCACTACACTCTCTGCATTTTATGTACTGTATGACGTGTGATTACCTTTCTTAGTGTAAGTCACTCTGGATAAGAGCGTCTGCTAAATGCCTGAATTGTAAATTGTAAGACAAGATAAGATAGTGGTGGTGGTGGGCTCCAGGTGATGAACTCCCACTCTCACGTTGCGCTAAAGGTGTATAAATAGCCACCAGTACAGTATAGGGCTGGGCAATATGCTGATAGCCTATCTAGCATATTGGCCTATATAGCCTATTCAGCATTGCCTTTACCTAGGTTTTAGCATTACTCCTTTTTTATTTAAATTGTATTAAAATTTTCTTTTCCCCTTTTCTTAAAAAATGTATTGTCCTTTTTCCTTTTCTTTCTCCTTTCCTTTTCCTCCTATTTTTTTTTTAAATCTGTGAAGCGCATTGGGTTGCACTTGCTGTATGAAATGTGCTATATAAATAAAATCTGATTTGATTTGATGTCTACAATACATTTCTTAATGCATAAGTGAGCTTACGACCACGATGAAAGATTGCACTTATACCAGCGCCAAAATCACAGACAGTACTAGTCTCATATTCATGACATCAATATAATATCAATATATTGCCCAGCCCTACATGGAATTTGTTCTCTTTAGTTTCGCTCTGTGTTTGAGCTGAGCAGACCCAGACCAGGATGTTGGCGTTTTTGCTGCATGCTTCAGACAGTGACGACAGCAAACTGTTATCCGGCGAGCAGATGTGTTTAAGCATGCTACTGTTGTAATTGTTCCTTGACGGACAGACAGCAGCCTGTTTGCAGTTAGCCAGTGGGGGCTGACTGACGAGACTCTGACCGCTCTATAAGACAGATGAGTTTAACCAATCTAATTCCAGGCCTGTCGATAGCAGGGAGAGCATTTGCCTGAGCAGAAATTGACCAGGTGTCAGGGGACTGATGGAGAGGGCAACCTGCAGAGTGTGTGTGTGTGTGTGCGTGTGTGCGTGTGTGCGTGTGTGCGTGTGTGTGTGTGTGTGTGTGTGTGTGTGTGTGTGTGTGTGTGTGTGTGTGTGTGTGTGTGTGTGTGTGTGTGTGTGTGTGTGTGTGTGTGTGTGTGTGTGCGAGTGTGTCTGTTCGTGTTCCTATTCCAGTGTTTTGTTCAGTGCGTGTGCATTACCAACAGCATACAGTCTCCTTGTACCTGAGCGTTGCTGTGCGGAGAAAGCGCCGCTTGCATCCAAGAAATCTGTGTGTTGCTATTTTTAGAGCTGTGTCATAAGGTCAGTTCCTGCAGGCTTTGTTGGTTGGGAAGACAGTCAAGACACAGAGCGACATGTCTAACAGTAAAACACACACTCGATCCTCCTGGAAACAGACGCTGCAGTGTCACGGTCGATTACTGCTTGCTTTACATCACCGCAAAGGATGTATAGCCCTTAATGGCTGTTTGTGATGGAACCAATCTCTACCTGTGACTGGATGTTTAAGCCAGCGGGTCGCCTGTGATACCTGATAGCCTGTATTAATGTCATGCCTTTACGGGAGATATCCATTTTTATCAGATGTCACTGGCATCACTATGCCCTGCTACACTGCCATGTACAATCTGGACTGTTAATTTAACTCTGAGAGTGTACAAATGTATCCAAATGGGCCCTTTGTTTGGTTACATTTGTACAATCTCAGAGTTACAAATGGTTAAATTAACACTGAGGATCTTACTGTGTACAGCCCATAAATGAAACAGACAAATAAACAAACAAACAAACAAACAAACAAACACACACATGCTCCTCTAAAGTATACAACCCAGCTAAGGCCTGAGTTCTGGCATCTCGCTCACACACCAGCTAATTATAGTCCACTGTAATTACAAATGTGTCATTTCTCATTAGGCCTGAATAGCTGACACACAACTGAAACACTCTGCTTGACACAGTGTGTGTGTGTGTGTGTGTGTGTGTGTGTGTGTGTGTGTGTGTGTGTGTGTGTGTGTGTGTGTGTGTGTGTGTGTGTGTGTGTGTGTGTGTGTGTGTGTGTGTGTGTGTGTGTGTGTGTTTTCTTCTGTCTTTTATTCCCCCTTTGTCCTCCCCACGTTTTTATCTCTGAGATTCATGTGAAAAAATTATAAATGCTCCAAGATATTCATCTTTCCCGCTGTTTTTTCCCCCTCTCTTACTAAAAAAAAGCCACACTCATGCATTATTATTCAATTACATTATCCCAAATATGCATGGTTGTTAATTAGGCCCTTCGGGCGTAAACAGAAAGCTTTGATTCCGCTATCGTCCTGAGCTCATCTCTCCTCTTTACCTGCTGTAAGATTTCTGCCCCACCAGCGTTATTTCTTCCTCACAGAGAGGAGTGACTCCTTACGTTTACTCTGACCTGCTTACACGTTCAGCTCAGCTGGCAGGTCTTCACTATGACCTTTGGTTTGACCTGTGGCATGGAACCAGAGAGCAAAGCGAGAGCGAATCCATAAGGGTGAGATCATCTTGTGTCTGTGGGATAATTTTACCGTGCTTGTTGTTAACGTGTGCTGTGGATACTTTTATACTTTCACTATTTTGGAGAAAATATATGTTTTTTGTGTGTGTTGCCTATGCCCAAAATGAGTGACCGCAGTGTACCTTACGTTTGAACAAATATATCATAAATACATACAGTATCATCTAAGGTCAGCTGTGCTCTCTGTACATTCCAGCACCATCAGAGACCTTGTTCAGGTTAACACTGTGTGTGTGTGTGTGTGTGTGTGTGTGTGTGTGTGTGTGTGTGTGTGTGTGTGTGTGTGTGTGTGTGTGTGTGTGTGTGTGTGTGTGTGTGTGTGTGTGTGTGTGTGTGTGTGTGTGTGTGTGTGTGTGTGTGTGTGTGTGTGCACGACTGCGTGCACGTTTGTGCATGTGTATGTGCATTTCTATGTGTGCGTGGGGGTCAGACTGTGTGCAGTAAACCTACAGCAATGCGCCACTGACTGCTATTGGAAACTGTGTGTCCTAAGGCTTTGATCCATACTGTGTACCATAGAGCCCTCTGTCTCTATTGCATAACACACGGAAATGAGATGACACTCATTTCTACTGCCTCTCTGTCTGTCTGTCTGTCTGTCTGTCTGTCTGTCTGTGATTATCCCTATTTCATTGTTCTCGCAATTGGTCTTTGCCTCTGTCTTTCTTTACTTCTTAGTCTCCTAAACACAGATGTGCATGCTCTCTGCACACGCACGCACGCACACCAGCAGCAGCGGCAGCAGCAGCAGCTCATTTGTGGTCAGATGCTGCCGTTGCTAATAAAAGTGCTGGTCACAGAGGGACACTGGATCAATGGTTGTTTAACAGTCCACAGAAACCTGGGATCAGATCATGGCTTATCACTGCCGGCTGTTATCTAATATCACTTAGTGCTCGCAAGGCAAGAGCCTCGTCTTCTAGCTGGGTCACAACTTTATGGGGGTTGATTGACTGATTTGATTGAGGCATTGACACCGTGATGCTGCTGTCATTACAAACACATAAGTCCTCCACTGTCCTTTGTATAGTAGGTTGTATTGAAATAGCCGGTTTTGGCCACCTGAGGGCGTCTTTGTTGTCACAAGTCAGAACCACTGATGCCCACTTCAAAGATTTTCAAAAAATAGCAGATGTACAAGCTCACAACAATGCATTGCACCATGGCAGATGTAGGCTTGTACAGCTGCTATTTGGGGGGGGGGGGGGGACTAAAATATATGTATATACATGCCCCTAAATAGGGACGCCAGAGTGAAAGTGGTTAAGGAGAGAATAGCCATGCACTTCCCTGATTCAGTCCAGTCTCACTGTATACACTGACACACGCATACACACATTATGTACACAAACACATATGCACGTGCATGCATACAGTAACACACACACACACACACACACACACACACACACACACACACACACACACACACACACACACACACACACACACACACACACACAGTGAATTATGCAAAGCTAAATATAGTCACAGTCACGGTAAAGGACCAATAAGAGACACCATTATCATGCTGGAAATCTGGGATATGATGCTTCAATTCACAGAGTCACTTCTCAAAGGGCCTTTGCGTGTTCCTCTTGCAAGTTGATCTTTATACATTTAACAAACTGTGCTTTTGCTTTTGTGTATCAAGCAAACCATATACTGTAACCTGCAGGTCTGAAGCACATGTGCTCTGCAAGTATAGCCATGGAAATCCATTCTCCTCAAAACTGCCTGGAATCCTGCAGTGGTGTTGTACCGAGCTCAGCGCTGCTCTCTGGTGGCAGGAAAGTAGTAGAGCACTTTTATCAGAACAGTCACAGCCAACAAGAAGATGCATTCACATCTGATTTTACACTCACTGCAACGTGGACTTGGGAGCAGACATACTGTAGGTACAGGTGTAAGGAATTGGAATGAATGTGATGAAATACACACGCACACGTGCGCGTGTGTGCCTGCGCTCTCACACACACACACACACACACACACACACACACACACACACACACACACACACACACACACACACACACACACACACATTTTGTTTTTGTAAGTAATTACAGTATATACAGTACTGCCTCTAACAGCATAGTCCCTTTGAAGATTTAAATAGAACCTATACCTGCCTGCTTCAACTCGATTTTTGGGAGACTATAAAGTGGTCCCTCGGTGCCTGTCTTCACTTCCTCTTCTTGACATTTACTATGCCTCTACCCGCACAGTGCAAGGGAACTGAGTTAGTTTGAATTAGTGTCAATAGTCCTAAAGAGAGGAAATGCAGCCTGCTGTCTACAGATGAGAACCCTCTGTGCAAGTTCTGTTGCATGGCGCCATGCAGTGTTTCATTTTGCTCCCAAGGACAACAACCATGGTCTGTGCTGTGCTGTGCTGTGCTGTGCTGTGCTGTGCTGTGCTGTGCTGTGCTGTGCTGTGCTGTGCTGTGCTGTGCATGCATGCATGTGTGCATGCGTGTATGCATGTGTGTGTAACTAAATGTACTGTAAGAGCTAACATTTCTTAAAAACTAACAGACAGCAAACTCTCAGCAAAGTGAATGTTTTCTATTGTTATAGTTTTGTGTTCTTGGGGCACGATACCATTGTGTGGCAAATAAATTAGGTTTTACTTCTGTGAGCCGTCGTGTGTCTCTTCTTTGCCAGTAAAGTAGACCTTCTGACATGGTGGGGTGCAGGCAGTACTTGATATATTCAGAGCTGTGGTAACATTTGATCTGTGTCAGTGTTAATGGGTGGCTGACTGTCGTGAGAGTGTGGGTAATGGCTGCCCAGTAATGACTCCTATCATGCTGGAGAGTATTAACACCCTCATTTCTGACTAATTGCTGCAGTACCTGGCACTAGTCATCCCCATTAACTGACACAATTACGCACGCACACACGCACACACACACACACACACACACACACACACACACACACACACACACACACACACACACACACACACACACACACACACACACACACACACACACACACACACACACACACACACACACACACACAGAGGTAGGCATTGAGATGCAAACATACTGCACCGAAATCACCCGCAATCGCAAACATACAGTAAGCATAAGAATACATACATAATATAGACATAATATGATGTGGTATCATATGGTTTGGGATTCCTCCCATGTCAGTACTTTCTGGTCCAAAAGATTTGAATGTGGTCAAAGTTCAGTCGACACTAACTTTTGTAACTATACACATCATTAGCCTTTGTTTGTCTCTGGGGGAGGTTTATAGCCGTCCTCAATCAGCAGGGACAAAAGGGCAGTACAGATCTATGGAGCGCTTTCATGGGAGCACACCTTAATGGAGAAAAAAATAATGGAACACACAGAGCGGAGCGCATGGAAAATGCTAATTGCATTTCGTGTATCAGTGAGATATGATGTATTATGTCTGGGATTACAGTATTATCATAGGCCATTAGTCATTTAACCATTGAGATAGACCATAGTTAATGAGTCCTATGCAGAATATGTGAAGTTTAACTTAGTCCATCACGTAGTATATCATTGTTTTAATACTTTGAGCCTATAAAAGCGCATATTTAATGCTGCAATCCATAAGTTTATGTCCCGGGACCTTGAACACAGGTGTGGAGACAAAATGTCTCCAGTGGGCTAAGACAGAACGCCCACTTGAAAACAGGGTCTAAACTTCTCAATGGAAGAGCAGGGAGACCACTGCAGATGTCCTAGTTAAATTGTATTATAACATGCTCTACCCTACATATAGGTCAAAATAATGTTATATTCACTAATAAAAGCTCTGGATTGCAGCTTTAAGATTTAAGCCGAAAAGAAGACCTTTCTTATGTCCATCGCTGAGCTTCACTGACTGACTGTCTGTCCTCATGTATCTCGTCTTTTATATTCACTGCAAGTCTCTCTTCAAGCCTGAGCGTTGTACTGTTGAATTCTTGTCACAGAGGTTGGGTTTGCTGTGCAACTATAGGCATATTCCAACTTGTACTGATTCACAGCCTTCCTCACGTCTTACTGGGCCATTAACTACAGAGCCAAGTGCTGTTAGGATTGCAAAGAGACCATGATCTATCGTGCTAGTATACTGGTAATCACTCGCCAGGGTTCGATTGCTTCTTGTGCAGTCATGCCAATCAACAGACCAACTGCTGCATCGATATGTGGAAGATGCATCTCTTTCAAATAAGGCCATTTCTCTAGATCCTTTTTCTGGAGGATGTGAAATTGTTTAAGTTATTTCCTCTTGTGTGAATACAGTACTTTACACAGTAAAATCCTCTGTGTTCATTAATGCATGTTTAACTCTGAGTGTAAATGTAACCAAATGGTCCATCCACACTTAAATTAACACTCAGGATTCGACTGTGTTGTCACTCATTCCAAGGCCACACATTTCCAAATTTGACAATAGTTAACTTGACCCAGGCTCTTAAGCCCCATGCTGCAAAGAAGAATCCCTGTCCTGCTGCCTTTCACATTCAGCTGCCTCGTCAAATCATTTTAATACTTTGAGCCTAAAAATGCTCACTTCAGACTTGAAAAAGGTCCTGTTTAATACAGTAGTCTAATCCTTGTTAGCAAAAATAATTTCAAGCTTTAGAGACTAAGCAGCTTTGCACATGTTTGGACTCAATAAAGTATTAAAAAAAAAGCAGCTTTGCATATAATATCACTGCCATGGAGAGATATGTGGATACCGGTTAGATTATCAGTTAAATGCGCTATCTACTGTGCTCAGTGCGTGCGTGCGTGCGTGCGTGTGTGCGTGCGTGTGCGTGTGCGTGTGCGTGTGTGTGTGTGTGTGTGTGTGTGTGTGTGTGTGTGTGTGTGTGTGTGTGTGTGTGTGTGTGTGTATGCGTTCATCTGTGTGTGTGTGTGTCTGTCTGTGTGTGTGTGTATAGGTGGATTTCCTCCAGACTCTGATACAACCATCTCTCGGGACCTCTCTAGGGCTCTCAGTCTGTTTGAAGCTATTTGACTTGGGCTTGTTCAGCAAAGAATCACTATGATGCGTAGACTTGTTGTGAAGCATGCGTGTGGTACTGAGACACAAGTATGCGTGGGAGCGGGCAGTAGCGGTAATGCGATCAGAGGAAAGCAGCCCCTAAGGGCCCTTATATGCCTGCTCTCACATCAGGTATCATCGATGGAACACAGCTAGAGAGGGAGCCGACTCACCCAGAGGACATCAATGCACTGTTGAAGGTCAATAGACACCCATTTATGGATTGTTAAAGAAAATAGTAGGGTACTAGGCTACTGCTTTTACTTTAGCGTGGCATTTCACACAAACAGCTGGGAGAAAACCTTGCTGTTTCCTTGAATATATATTCTGTTGCATTTCCTGATCTCATTTTCCCTGAATGGTATTTTGCAGGCAGCCCACTAATGGAACTTGGCCCTGACCTGACACCAACTTCATTACTATTCCATTAGTCCTCCTAGGGCTGATGCATACATACACTTCTCCCTTCCATATGGAATCCCTAAGAATAATGTGCGCACCCACATTTACTCACATGCAGATACGCATATATCATGAGGTGCATATGCATATACAGAGGTGCATATGCATATACAGATACACACAGGCTCTATTGTTTGCTCAGCAACCTGCATGCAACCACAAACACACATGCACACAGACATGTGCACACCACTCTCAAAATCTATATGCATGCATAACGTGCACATTTGCTCACATACAAGCACACACTTACTCACGCACGCACGCATGCATGTACACCTAGTTGATGTCAGCCTTCAGCTCCAGAAGCAGGCCTGCCAGAAGTCTATGCACTAATTGATATTCTCTCATGGTGCCCTGGGCTTCTCCAAGGAACCTCGCTCTGCAGTACTGCTGACAAGGCACATTCCATCACTGCTGCAAGCTTAAAATAGGATCAAAGGATGGAGGAAAGTGTGTGTGTGTGTGTGTGTGTGCGTGTGTGCGTGTGTGTGTGCGCGTGTGTGCGTGTGTGTGTGCGTGTGTGCGTGTGCGCGCGTGTGCGTGTGTGCGTGTGTGTGTGTGCGCGTGTGTGCGCATGTGTGCGTGTGTGTGTGTGTGTGTGTGTGTCCGTGCGTGCGTGCGCGCGCGCGCGCGCGCGCGCAAGAGATGAGTGTGACCAGCATGTGGTCTGCAGTCTCATCACCCACATGTTGAAGTGTGAGTATGATTGGCCACAGTGTTGCTCCCATACGTTTCTGTTGTACTCATACAATGGTATGTCTTACAGTACCTGTACATCTCTGCAACTGGTACACTGTAAAAATCCTGGGATTCATTTAACTCCTCTCTGTGTTACTATATACTGAGGATTCTACTGTGTACTGTATTTGGATGTTTTAAAAGAATAAGTTGTTTTGTTTTCTATGATTGATTGTGTAGTCTTATACTAAAGCTGGACTCATTCTTAAAATCTTAAAATTTGGAAATCTTATAAGATTCTCTAAAACATGCATACACTACCAAGATTTTGAAATAATGGTGCATCACATACTACAGGATTTTGTACGGGCTTGCAGGAGCAACTCAAACACAGCACCTCAAATGATCACATGTGGAAGCAGTGTAGCTGTAGTCCAATGCACTACAGGTTGTTTCGACCGGTTGCTGAGATGGCCCTGATCGTTTTTGAGAAAACTGGGAGGCTTAAGATTCGATCTTTGAACCACTGGCTGGGGTAGGGGACCCCAACCCCCCAACCCTGATTGTCGGGAGGGCAGTTCCAGACCGCAAATATCCCCCATTACCTTGTAATGTGAGCAGGACTTAAGATGTTGTTTGTGATAAAAGCTCTTCTGTGGTACTTAACCAATCACTGTTACAGATAGCCAGAGGGCCTCGCTTAATCATTAGCTGTTTGTGCTCTTTCTACCCACTGTAATCAGGTTTTATTTGAATGTGCAAAAGTCAAAGTAAATGGCAAAAGCCCTCAGCCACAATTTGCAGATTATATTGATCCATTTGACCTTTCCGTCTGAGGGGGACAGTCACCTCAGAAACCCAATTAGGCACCTTCATTAGCACTATCACCATGGCAACCAGCAATTCAATCAGACCATCAAGCTGCTTTCATGAACGTCCTCAATTTATGTTGTATTATCTCTCCCTCTCTCTTTCCTTCTTTTCGATAACTCTCCCTCTCACTCCTTCATTTACTCACTCACTCACTCGCTCATCATGAGTGATAATTAGGAACCAAATGGACTGTTAAGGGATCATTTGGTTCCATTTTGTACACTCTCTGAGTGAAATGACCACTGAGGATTTTATAGTGTATAGATTGGGGTCCCAGAGATAAAAAAAAATTATTCAAGATCCACGAGGCTCAAGAGGGTTTATTTGTCGCTCACACATACAGCATGTATTTATTATTTTTCAGGGGTGTCTGTCACCCCCGCAAAAATAATAAATACATGCAGACCAGTTGAGTGCTCCAGTATTTTATTTGGGTAGTAGGCCTCTCGCAATTATTACGTAATCGTCTATTCGCAATTATTTGAGATAATCGCAATTATTTTGCATAATTGTCATAATCGTTTCCATGTGGAAACAATTTCATACGTTTTCAAAAATTTTCCAAAAAACGTGACGTGTTGTATGCTTGTAGATCAGCTATTTCGGCTATTAAAAATAAATAAATAGCAGATATACATAGCAGATATACAAGCTCATAGCGTGGCACAAGGTGGCACCAGTATAAAATAATGGTTATAGCTCAAATCTAAAATGACACAGATGTGTTCCCGGTATATCAAATGATGGTCCGTGGCATAACGTGTATCAAAACGGGGGCCTTTGAAATACAAAAGGTTGAGAATCATTGATACATAGACCATGGATGCATTTAACTATCAACACTATTTGTTTTTTGTTTCAAGGGAACTTCAGCTTTATTTGCCTCTGGCTCTTAGCGGTTTAGTGTAGAGGAGATCACAGTGGGAAGCCTCTCTGTTTCATTAGTGTCTCTGTGGGACGATCCCACACCCTCAGACTTGCGCTAATCTTAATCCTGGGAGAGGTGCAACGCTCCGTCAACACAGCACACCACAGCAGAGAGACATGTTATAACGTGGCCATACATACATACTGGATACTCAGATGGCATTGTGTAGTCTGCATAGAGGCCATGATGTGATGAGGTGTACATTTAAATGCTCATATGTAAGATTCTCAGGGTAAATTTAACCCATTCACTCCGGGAACGCATCTACAAATGTCTTCTACTGTAAATCCTAACGGTTTTCGGAAACTTACGTTGCTATAATATCAGTGGTGCTCAAACTTTTTCATGTCAAGGACCCCAAAATGATATGTATTTGGCTGTGGACCCCCATCTCAAAATATTTAGTTCTCCAGGGATCCCCAGACCCGTCGTTGAGAACCAGTGCTCTATATGGCACATCACACGGGCCTGTGAGCCTTTGGTCTCTAAAATGGCTGTAAGTGTAGGCTTGTTTCTACAAATATGAACCTTGTTTCTCTCATTTTCACAATGTGCTGCGTGCTGACTCTCCCTATCCCTCCTGGAGAATTGTCCAACTTGGTATTTATTTACACTGGTTACATGAGTAGTTTGGTTGGCGGGCAACAACACTTGGATTGTGTTTTAGTTGTTTTACATTGTTCCCTTAAAGGGGTATTTCACTTCTGGGGTCATTTTAAGATCCACTCAGGCTTTTGTGTGCACCCCAGACAGTGTTTAAGTTGCTTGATCAATTAAATCGTTTATCGCAAATTATTTGTATGACAATTAATCGTCAAGTGAAATGTCATAATCGTGACAGCCTTATTTCTCTGATGAATCCCTCATAAGAAAGACATTGGCCACAGTAAGTGTGACGAACCTCACCCACTTCTAGTGTCTCCTCCATTTTCCTTCCCTTCAGAATTGCTTTAGCCTACTGGCACTATAGTCCGCCTGATTAGCTTGCACTCTAAGACTCCTCCAGCGGAACTTAAACACGTGCACACTTCCCTGTGCAAACTCTCACACACACACACACACACACACACACACACACACACACACACACGCACACGCACACACGCACGCACACATGGTGGAAAGACTTCTTTTAAGACACCCTGATTGGTGCGTGAGATGAAATGTCACTAGTGACATTTCAGTGAAACCCTGAAGCGGAAGGGGCTTAAGATTAATGAGGAGGAGGGAAAAAATTAAATAAGCTACAGCAAAAGCATTACTCCTTCAATTAATTTATACCTTTTCTCTGACTTTGATGGTGTAATATAATTAGATGTCAGCATTTGAAGCTTCTTCTTTTTTTCCAATTGACTGTTTGTGTCTGTGGGATAAGTGATGAAGGAGTGGGGCCCCGGAGCAGTGTAAGCAAAAGGAATAAACAAAGGCCATGTTTGTGTCCTTGTCTCATCAGGTGACATTTGCTCGCCAGCAGCAGCAGGACATTGAGCGAATGCTAATATAATTTTACAGGAGAGATTGGATTACAATGTTCTGCCCTGATGAGGCAGTGGCTTCATAGGTTTTCATCAAGCCTGATTTATGTTTAGTCTTGCATAAAGAACAGCCAATCTACAAGCTCACAACGTGTTGCACCGCAACGCGCAAGGAGCTTATAGATAGGCTATTTTCGGGGCGGGACGCTGGCATGCAACAAAGCATAAATCAATCTTCATATTGTTTACTCTTTTTCTCCCATTGCATTCAGTGTTTTCTTTTTCTTTAATAGAACAGGTGTAAAGTATGATATTCAATGATATTCTGCATTGGAAAAGTATAGAGGACAAGGGAACAGACATAATGGCAAAGTCTTTCTGTTGGACAAAATGTGATTTTATTCACTGGTGGCATCATAAACATATAACTTCTAGCACTCCCATCAGTTATCTTAAAGGATAATTTCTCATCCCATTCCTCCCGTTACGCTCCGCACTCATCAATTTCCGTTACTGTATATACCTGAACACATTAATCTGCGTTTGCCTATGATGACCCCACCTTTAGGAATGTCTAAGCTTTGAGAGTGTTCTTAGACAAATGAATTTGAACAGTTCTGGGCGGACTGTCAGTTCACACTAACCATGTTAGCTCCTGGTATGGACACTATATAAATAGGGTGTTCGAAGGCATTGGTCTTCTGGTCCCAGGGAAAGGTCTTGGCTCAGGAAGGATGCTGGCTAGGAGTGGGTCTGCCAGGGACTCTCACACGTTTTCATGTATACGGAAAAGGCATGTGGGTATGTGCTGCCTCATTTATTCTTGTGAATGGAAAATGTATGTTTGAGAACATATACTTCATTTAACTTTTGACACAATGCATTGTGTTGAATTGATGGGGAAGTAATCTCTTCAAATGGACTCCTGCAGTGCATGCTCTGTGTAGGCTTACAACATGTGTGTATATATGTTCTGCAGCAGATAAGTCCATGTCAATGTTAGACGCTTATCTGACTGCACATGCTGTGTCCTCCCCCCATGCTCTCCTCTCTCCTCTCCTCTCCTCTCCTCTCCAGTATGTTCTCAGTCTGTATGTGGAGGATGTATCTGAAGCACTGAGGTGACAGTAGATGGTGACAGTATTAGTATCTTTAACATGATGGATGCGTTCCTCTTCGTGTTGCGTTCTCATTCAAAAGGGTCATTTTTCCATGCATCTGTAGTGACATGCCACTTATGCTCTGGAAGACTCAATGACATTAAGCAGTAGCCTATAGTATTGAAGTTGAATTACCATAAACAAAAAATAGCCTTAAGTAGCATAAAATGATCTATTGTAGTCTAAAGAACAATGCGTCAGCTCAAAAAATGATTTATTCTTTTTACACTAAGGCATTTGAGGGTAGGCTATAAAGTGCTGTTGAATACTATTATATTATTACTTATGAAAGTGCTCTATTTATTCATGCCTGCGTGCTATTGAGCAGCAACTGAAAGTTCCAACAAAAATAAATATTCATATGTAGCTCATCTGAATTATTCATATGCTCTATAAGCACCATGTAGCCTACACGCAGGTTGGATTTATGATTCGTCGTACGGTGGTGTCGCTCGCCGCTTGCCCACGACACCGCTGTACAACGAGCATAAATGGATAAAGTAGGCTGTCTGCAACTGTGCTGCACTGTATGCTGTTGCGGCACCATTGTTGCCATGTCTGCTTATTATAAGCGACTTATTCTTCTGTGCTTTTAAATATTGCTTGTTGTTTTGCGGGTTGTGTTTTTTGGGCTTGTTTCTAAAGTGTAGTTGCTTTGCTTTTTTGGGATTGTTTCAAAATGTTCAAATAATTTTAACCAGTGGTTCTCAAATATTTTCATGTCATATGGACCCCCAAATTAATATGTATTTGTCCCTAACCCCCATCTGAAAATGTTTTGTGTTGTGTACCAGAGAATGTTTCAAAAATATTCCAAATATTCCACATTTTATTTCAAGATTTAAAAAAAATAGCAGATCTACAAGCTCACAACGTGACGCGTTTGTGAGCTTGTAGATTTTTTTATTTTTAATGTATACAATAATATATAGGTTTAAAGTGCTCATATGGCCTAGTGCCCTATAGGGCTATATTGGGCTTGTTTTCCTAGACCTGGTTGCTTATTTATCTCACAAAATATGGCAACACTGTGAGGGACCATTGTTGGGCTGACAGTGTCCGCTGCTGGTAGGAACGTTAACTGCAGTGCCTCCTCCAGGCCAGTGGTGGAAAAAGTACTCAATTTTTTTACTTAAGTAAAAGTATCAATACTGCAATGTAGAAATACTCTGTTACAAGTAAAAGTCCGGGATTCAAAAGTAAAATTAGCCTACAAAAGTATTGGTATCAAAATATACTTAAAGTACAAAAGCAAAAGTACTCATTATGCCATATGTCCCATTTCACAAGTCATATCTATAAAATGTCTAAAAATCTTTAGAAAATAGCAGATCTACAAGCTTGTATAGATCTGAACTTGTAGCCCTATTTACAAAATGTAAATAGGACTGAAGTGGTTAACCTATGTTTTGTAATAATAATCAAAATCTACAAAGTAACTAGTAACTAAAGTTTTCAAATAATTGTAGTGGAATAAAAAGTACAATATTTGCCTCTGAGATGTAGTAGAGTAAAAGTAAAAGTACAGGTAAAAGTAAAATTAAGTACAGTAGGCCTACTTGAGTAAATTTACTTCACTGCTCCAGGCTGATCTATCCCTTTATGATATGATCCATGGAGCGCTGAGTTGTGAGGGGTGCATTTATGCCCAATTATACGCGTTGTTAGCTTGGAAGATCAGTTCTTGTCGGCAAGCGACACCGTCGTACGATGCTATAAATTTAGTTTATTGTCTATATCTGACAGAAACCTTTCAGTCAGTGGAGTATGTCCATACTGGGGAAACTGGCTTTAAATGGCATCTATAAATCTAAATAGCCTATAATAGCCTAATTTAAGTAGGATCTTATAAAATGTAATAAATAAATAAAACGCCTGCATATGTCCACTTGAATGAGAGAATGCATAGCTATGGCATACATATATTAGATCCTGAATGCTTATTCCGTCATGTCTACCTCAGCTTTATGGTATTCTAATATATCTCATCATTAGACATATGGTGTTGCTCATAGAAACCATAAATCATAATGTCACTCACTCTTTTCCATTTGATATTCTATCCTATACACTGTGTAAAAGGCTGGACATCAACAAGTGCACTCTCTCTCTCTCTCTCTCTCTCTCTCTCTCTCTCTCTCTCTCTCTCTCTCTCTCTTTTTCTCTCTCTTTGTGTGTGTGTGTGTGTGTGTGTGTGTGTGTGTGTGTGTGTGTGTGTGTGTGTGTGTGTGTGTGTGTGTGTGTGTGTGTGTGTGTGTGTGTGTGTGTGTGTGTGTGTGTGTGTGTGTGTGTGTGTGTGTGTGTGTGTGTGTGTGTGTGTAAGAAGGCAGCGGATGTTTAATTACAGCGACAAACAGCAGATGGCTCTCTTGAGTTTAATTTCTGCGCTTGTGATGGAGTCTGTCTGATGATATGCATCCAAAACAAGAAAGCTAGCCAGTTCTGCCTTGGAGTTTTTATTGTGGACAGCGGACACATGCAGTTCAGCATTTATAACTGAAGAAACATAGATCTATATAATAAATGGATTCGTTCGTTTAACACAGTGGTTCTCAACCTGTGGGTCGGGACCCCCAGGGGGGCCCACATATGATTGGGGCGGGGTCCCCAGAATACAAGCTCACAACGCCTCATGTTGTGAGGCATTGTGTGAGCTTGTAGATCTGCTATTTTCACAATATTTATCTGCATGTGGATAAATATATAACAAAATGTAATGCTTCAACTCCTACAATTCCAAGTGCTTGCAGGGTGTGTGACTGTGTGTGTGTGTGTGTGTGTGTGTGTGTGTGTGTGTGTGTGTGTGTGTGTGTGTGTGTGTGTGTGTGTGTGTGTGTGTGTGTGTGTGTGTGTGTGTGTGTGTGTGTGTGTGTGCAAGTTGCACTTTCTTGGTGTTCACACCAGCCCCGAAATGAAAGGCGCTGTCTATGGTGCTGAAACTTAACTGGCTACAACGTATTGAGCAGTGGTGGAAAAAGTAGGCTACTCTCATTTTTTACTTGAGTAAAAGTATCAATACTGCAATGTAGAAATACTCTGTTACAAGTAAAAGTCCGGAATTCAAAGTTTACTTGAGTAAAAGTACAAAAGTATTGGTATCAAAATGTACTTAAAGTAGGCTACCAAAAGTAGAAAGTAGGCTATTCATTATGCAGCATGTCCCATTTCACATCTTTTCAAATGTATAAATTGTATACAAATCTTTTGAAAATTGCAGATCGGCTATTTGCAAATGGCCGAAATAGGGCTGGGCTGGTTAATGTATGTTTTGTAATAATATTCAAAATCTACATAAGTAGACTAAAGTTTTCAAATAATTGTGGAGTAGTAAAAGTAGCCTACAATATTTGGCTCTGAGATGTAGTGGAGTAGAAGTAAAACGGAAACTGCAGTAAAGTAAAAAAAAAAACACCTCAAAATTATACTTAAGTAGGCTACAGTACTTGAGTAAATGTACTGGTATTGAGCAAGCGTATAGGATGTATAGCTACAGCAGCCCCCATCTCTGATTTAAGGTGCAACAATGGTCTACCAAAAAATTTTTGAGAAATTTCTGTCGCATTCATTTAACAGCCACTGTCTGCCACACGTGTGGTGCCTCTTATTCTAGTGTGTCTGTTGGGACCATTTATAGCGAAGGCGTTTGCTATGGCACAACTGAAGTCGCCTTCAAAGATCGAATGTTATACTCGCTCATAGCAACCAAATCCAACCCGCGCTGACCACTCAATCTCTTGAAGTGAGGGCTCGCTGGACACTCGTGGTCGAGTCTAGTGCGAAGGTGGGAGGGAAGGGAAGGCACACTTTTCACTCAGGCGTATAGGCTATACCAGTGGTTTTCAACCCTTTTCATATAGGTCCATTATTTATTCGGCATTTGAGCCACAGACCACTGTTTGATGAGATTTAGACTCTCAGACCTAATTTTGTTATCGTTGAATACGATTTTGTCCACAATTCCATGCTGCATTGATGTTGGTGCTGTGGTGCCATAGGAGAGATAACAGGCACTCGTTGATCAAAATAACAATTATTTAATTAAGTAATGCAGATGTTTAACAATAATTTAACTCTTGAGAGGGTAAAATGAAACCAAATGGACCCGTCTAGGTCCATTTCGTTTCATTTTACACTCTCAAGAGTTAAAGATCTAAGGGTCCATTTGGTTACCAACTCTCCATCATTTAGCTGGGGACCACCTGGAACCCCCTCAAGGACCACTGGTGGTCCCCGGACCACTGGTTGAGAAGCACTGGGCTATATACAGTACAAAGGAGGGGCGAGTCGTTAGGACTTGTTGATCAGATGATCTCGGAATATAGACAGAAGGAGAGGAACAGTGTCCGACGTTTTCCTTCAAGCGTGGGAATTAGAACTGCGCGTTATAAATTATAGCCTCCGATCGCAATTGTGTCGCTTTTCGTTTCCATTACGCGCTGATTGATTGCATATATATCTGCACATATCTCTCCTATGCACGCCGTGGATTCTCTATGAAAATCATTTAAGTCGAATTGTGTCCGCATGCAGCTTTGGCTGGGCGTTTTAAGTTTATGTATTTGTATGCAGCTGTCACACACCGTGCAGACGTCATCTCCACAGGACTCAGATCAGCTTTAGTTACATTTTCTCCTTTCTGCTCCACTCCGTGCACAATTATTGCCCTGATGAGTTGTGTGGCTCTGTTCATAACGATTCACCGAATGGATTATAAAGAAGAGAACGTGCTTTGAAAACGGATCCGACTAAATCTTTTGGATAGGTAGGCTGCTCCGTGCATATACAATGCAGAAAATTAACTTTGCATCAATAATGTATAACTTACCCGCCAGTTAACCCGGTTTAGGTGTTATACTTGGCTTATCAAAAACGTATGACTAAAATGCCCACCACAGGGTCCCTGTGGCGGATTGCTCATTAGCCCCATTGCAAACTTGGAGTTCTAGGACGCAGCGGCAGCCCGAGCTTCGCCCCGGCCACCGTGCCGCGTGTTCGGATGGTGAACGTCGTCAGAGACGCTTGTGTTTGTATGATCGCGGGCGGCGCACACACGTGCACCGCGTGCCCGCCGCACCGCCACCCGAAACACCGACATCTGACCACCATCCCGGCCACCAGAAGGAGAAAAAGACACGGGAAGAAGGCAAACGGAGGGAAAGAGCGGAGGGCGAGGAGGAGGATGCAGCCGGTATTATTATTGGGCATTTAGGGGGAGCAGCAATGGAACAGAACATGTCACAGACATACAAATCAATATGCAGGTATGAATAATCATCTGCGGTCTCGGTCAGGGTGAGTTTGACATCAGGCTCCTTTTCAACAATGCTATGGTTATTTATGCAAATATGAGATTAAACATTTAGTCCACTGGTCGGCAATCATTTTTCCACAATGCCCGATAATTATTCGAGTGACGATGACCGCTCGTTGTTTGATATGGCAATCAACATGTACAGTAGTGTCTGGACAATAAAGACAACCAACTTGTGAGAATATCTGACTTCTTTCATCGCGGAACGGACCTTACAGCCGGCCACCATGGGACTGTGACCCGGGCTGCGAGCTCCGAGAGGCGGTTGTTTATGTAGGTCTGTGCTGCCGTTGTGCAGACAGACTGGGACTTGAGCAGAATTGTGTGAGATTCTGGAGCCATGGCTGCTGCCATCGCCAGTGGGCTGATCAGACAGAAAAGGCAGGCACGGGAGCAGCACCTAGACCGGCCCGTGCCCAACCGGCGGAGGAAGAAGAGTCCCAGCAAGAACAAGGGTCTCTGCAATGGGAACCTCGTCGACATCTTCTCTAAAGTGCGCATCTTTGGCCTCAGAAAGCGGCGACTACGGAGACAAGGTGTGGAAACTTGTGTGAATGGTTGTCTGTTTGTGGTTGGTTTGAGTGTTGTCGCCTTTGATGTACACCTGTGGGCCAGTGGTTCTCAAAGTGGGGTCCAGGGACCATCTGGGTTCCTTGAGGGGATTCTAAATGGACCCTTACAGGTCTGTAACTCTGAGAGTGTACAAATGGAACCAAATGGACCCGCAACCAAATGGACCCTTGCGGGTCCATTTGGTTCCATTTGTACACTCTCAGAGTTATGGGGGTCCTTGAAATTAAAAGGTTCGAGAGCCACTGCTCTAGGCTTAAACACACCAGACTATAAGGTTCCTGTGCATGGTTCAAACAGGCAGGGGGAAACAAATCAGCCTGTGATATATGCAATCTCAGGTAGCTGACAGCCTCCAGATGAGTTTATGCCTGATGGTTTCAGACAGGTTTACTGAGCTGTCACCTTATACGTGTGTCTGGAAAGGGCCTGGTCGTTATGAAGCGTACGAATTGCTGAACTGCTTAGTGCACAAGCACACATCACCAGAACCCAGGAATGAAACCCATTTATATGCAAGCAAAAAGGTCAATATCTCCCTCGGAATGAGGGTTACGCATTTCAGACGTAATCTTTTCTCGCATAATTGTATGAATCTGCGGGGCCAAAGCCCTTTTATTCCTGTCACCAGTATTGTTCCACTTATGGAAATGTCACGGACACTTTCGCTCGTAATGTGGCAACCTGGGAATGATGCACTGTCAGCCATTATTTCATTGTGTACAACAGTGTCAGTGCCGACTGTGAAAACATGTTTTCTCAATATAAATGAATTAATGTATTTTGGGAAAATACCCTATACTGAGAGTGTTGTAATACCTGTTACATGTGAGTGTTGTAAGATGTTTGAATGTCCATGCAATCATCAGGTGTTAAACCTGTTGCAGTAGGATACTTTAAATCTATATTGTCATTGCCCTGCCATTATCCTTCAGCACACACAATGTCATGAGGAATTCAATTAATACACCTTCTAATCTATTGTCTGGAAGCATTTGGAGCAGTGCTTTGCACCATGGTACAACAAATCATCATTTTGGATGGCAACTACCCACCAAAAGTCGTTTCAATTTACATTGGATAAGATGAGATCAATCCTGATTGATCCCCGTGGGGAATGTAAATATTCAACCCACTACCAACCCGTGGTAATTACACACAAAAATGGCCTACACATTATACAGCTTATTATTGGCACATCAGGACTATATAGTTCAAGGTGCCAAGTCATAATTTGCTGTCCCTCTGGATTCAGCCTCTGCACATGCTTTAAGTTTATTGTATGGAGTTGGGTTTTTGTTGTATGGAGTTGGGTTTGTGTCTGCACAGATGTGTATGTATGTGAGGGGGTGTACTGTATGTACACGTCTTCATATGTCTGTCTGTGACTTTTTCGCTGTATGCCTGCCTACTGTAATGTCTGCCTGTCTCTTTCCCTTAACAATGTATGGTGTGGTGGTGCGTCAGTCTGTCTGTCTGTGTAGAGTCCTCCGCATTGTCCAATAACCACGGTGGATCAGACACGTGGACAGAAGCTGCTGCCATTTAGGGAAGGAATTAATGCCTGGCCATGCCAATAGATGAGCCAGAGACTGATAAAACTGTAATAGGCTTAGCAAAACGACCCCTATATGCTTTGCTGTATATCTTAGTAGCTGTCATGGATGTCTGCAGGGGAGGTGGTATCTGGGCACAAATAAATCGGAGAGTCTGCGAGGACCCGATGAGATGAATAACCATTGAAACGCCTCGACAACAACACACCTGCAGCAGCCATTTTATTAGAGCGGCTCAGGGACTACCTGATCCCAAGCATAATGATGAGATTCCACAGTGCCCTGGGAGGGGGGGGGGGGGGGCTCCCCTGTCTGTCTAGAAGATAAGAAAGTCTCAAGCCAAAATGACTAATATGTTGGAGGGAAACGCTGTTGTAAAATGGGTGATTTGTCCTGGTTATGTGAATAGGAGCTCTAATCAGAACACAGGGCAGCCTCTTTGTTGTCCCCGGTCTTAATTTGCGTTATTTGTGATTTGGGGCGTAGAGGGAGAATACCTCATAAATGTTTCCACCTTGGATGCGAATTAGGAAAATCATTATTAGAGTCATATTAGACGGTAACTCTGCACAAACAGGGTCTCCATACAAATTGTACGTTTCAGTCTTTGCCTCTTTTTCTCATCTCTCTCCTCTTTCTGGCTATATCACATGTTCAGAGGCATACACGTGCGCTCGCACACACACAAGACACGCTCGCACACACGCACGCACACACGCACGCACACACACACACACACACACACACACACACACACATTCAAGGATATTGGTAGCAGTGTCTTCTCCAAATATGGTGGCTACCATTAATAGATGACAGAGCTAAATGTTTCAAATAACTTTTGTACATCGTTTACCTAGGCACCCAGATCCAGGTAACCTGACTATCAATACTCGCATCCATGTTTGATTTACCATCATTGCTGTTATGGGAGCTTTTTAGAGTTAAAATGTGAAGAAAATATATGAATTTTCTTTCCCAATAGTTTAGTTTAGGCTGTACAACCCATCGCTCAAGGCGATGACATTTGTGCATTTCTCTGAAAAGAAAAAGGCGCAAACAGAAATATTATTCGGTTGAAATGGTCATTTGCTGAATTTTCCACAATCTCAGATCATCACTGTGAGAAATTCACAGAGGACAAAATCAACACATAATTTGACAAACTATAACCTGAGTTAACCATATCATGGAGATGCTTATTCAGCAGGCTACCCATACATGATTATATACATACAGTAATGAGAGTATACAAGATCTAAATACTATATGATATCATTGAGAGTGTATCCACTCTAATCAAATGCACCTATTTTGATGGTAGGTGTAGATGTGAAGCCCGTTCAGATTGGGTTCATCGGGGGATTTGCTGTGACATGGTTGTAAATCCTATTACACTTTCACCTGGTGAGTAAGCTGAGAGCTGCCACCAGCTGTGGCTCACCTGTAATCTGCCTCTCATTAGTAGGATATACTAGATTAAATTCATAGATTTTCAGATTGTATTACATACTAGATCAGCTCAGATTAGATTAGGTCCCCAGTTTTGCTCATCCCGACGAAGGGGATTCATGTGTTCAGGTGGACTTTTTCTGCTCCTCCCTGATGCCAGGAGTTTGTTTCATGGCTGTGGTGATGGGAACACCGTCCAAACAACATGGCTCCATCTGTGGGCATCTGTTATGGATGGCAAGTTATTGTTTGACATGACGTGACATGATGAGTTGTTGTTAATGTATAGGTGAAATGGAAAAAGGGGAGCCAGCGGAGCACTGCTCGCCGCATCCACTTTTCCATGACAACAGAGGGAGGCAGAGGAGACTCACAGGGGGGTTTTCCTTTGCGGGCAGGAAAAGCCCTTCTCTTATTCCAGAAACATCCAAAGTGGGTCAGACGGGGCATCTCCAGCAGCAGCCTGCAGCTGCTGCTGCTGCTGCTGCTACTGCTGCTAGTGCTTTGTTTCATGTTCCTGTGTGTGTGTGTGTGTGTGTGTGTGTGTGTGTGTGTGTGTGTGTGTGTGTGTGTGTGTGTGTGTGTGTGTGTGTGTGTGTGTGTGTGTGTGTGTGTGCACGCACGCATGCATGAATGTGGGCGTGCGTCCGTATGTGTGCTTCTGTTCTGCGGGTACATGGACGTTTATGTGTATACGTGGGTAATTGTGGATGGCTGATACTCAGTCTTAGAGCAGAATGTTTTACAGGTCTAAAAGCTGCAGTACTTTAATTCCGAGGGAGGGAGAGAAAGGAGAGAGAGAGAGAGAGAGAGAGAGAGAGAGAGAGAGAGAGAGAGAGAGAGAGAGAGAGAGAGAGAGAGAGAGAGAGAGAGAGAGAAACAGAAAGACTGACATGTCGGTGGATAGAAGCAGGGTGAGGGAAGCATGAAGAGAAAATAAACTAGAAACTTGTGGGATAAAGTGAGAGAGAGAGAGAGAGAGAGAGAGAGAGAGAGAGAGAGAGAGAGAGAGAGAGAGAGAGAGAGAGAGAGAGAGAGAGAGAGAGAGAGAGAGCCACTTGCACAATAAAAAAAGAAAACACCATCATGCACGACCTCGCTGAGACAGTTCCATTTAAATGCATAGAGGACTTCCCCCATTGCAGAGCAATCACAATGTGAGCACCCCGCTGGTGGCAACCCAACATGCTGTTTCCCTATATGTATGAAAATAGGGTTGGGGAATATATCGATATCATATCTATATTGTGATATGAGAATAGGTGTCATCTGGGATTTTGGAGAGCCGTTATTGATGTTGTGATATGGCATAACAAATGTTGTCTTTTCTTGGTTTTTAATCACTTTAAAACATAGCAGATCTAGTTCACTTGTGAGATTTCTTTATTTTCTTTTTATATAATCGTCACAATACGACGTTGTTGTCACAATATCGGGGTATTTGATCAAACATATTGTGATATGATATTAGATTTAGAGAGTTCACACACCACACCTAGTAGCCTACCTCCACTGAAAATGCTTTGTCATTCTGAAATGCAGAGCCACGTCTTTTATTATTTATTTTCCATGGCATGACATTGCCAATCTCGTATAACTTTCATATCACCTAACCACTTGAACCTTAGCGCCCCTATTCTGGTGGTGAACATTCAGCAAAAATAGCGGATCTACAAGCTCACAACACATCGCAATGCGACACATTGTGAGCTTGTAGATCGGCTATTTTCAGCTAAGATATTTAGTGTAGAGTGAAAACAGGAGGGGGCCTAATAACCCTATACTAGTAAAGAGCCCTGCAGGAATCCGGTCAGCTATATAGGGTTTAAGTGGTTAAATACCGTTTGTGAACAACTAGCCAATTTTTAGCAAACATACAGTATGTGAGATTTGAAGCGGATTGCAATGTGAAAAGTAACCATCAACCATCCACAACACAAACACACTCATTTAATTGACCGTCAGTGCTTAAGTTGTGCCCAGAGATATTAGAGACTTTAGTTTGAGACCATTAGTTCATCCCACCATTAGACCATCTCACTCTAATGTATAGAGCTGCAGTGCTGCAAACATTTATGCATCAGTGATGTCGAATTAGCATTCACCAACTACTTTTGACCATAAGTTTGTCATGTGTTAAAGTATCTCTCCCATGCTCTACTTTTTTCTTATCTGATCTTTTTTATATTCACATTTTAAATTAGAGCAAAGTTTCATCTAAGTCATTTCGATACAGCCTCACCTGGGAAATGTACAAACAGTTCTCACAAACGAGAATGGGGAATCCGTATCCGTATGAGATATTCTGGCTGGCTTTCCCCAGGGGTTGTGGCCAGGATCACATGATTTATAGCCTGGAGCCTGAAGCCAAGTTCACTAGCATGCAAAGATGTACACGTTCTCGCACACACACATGCACACAGGCACACACGCACGCGTGCACAAATGCACACAGGCACACAGGCACACGCACGCACGCACACGCACGCACGCACGCACGCACGCACGCACGCACACGCACACACACACACACACACACACACACACACACACACACACACACACACACACACACACACACACACACACACACACACACACACACACACACACACACACAGAGGCTATTCAACACAGCCAGCACCGGGCTCTGGTTCTTTTTTTAATTATTACAGATGGGCCCCTTACTGAACTGTCTTGGAAATCAATCCCACTCCCACAGATTGTTTTAAATGCTACTGATCAAAGTCATTAATCGATCGAAAGAGGGCCATCTTAGTGTGTCCTCCCAAGTGTGCTTGCTTAAGGGGATTGCGTATACACATAAAAAATCCATGTGTGTGTGTGTGTGTGTGTGTGTGTGTGTGTGTGTGTGTGTGTGTGTGTGTGTGTGTGTGTGTGTGTGTGTGTGTGTGTGTGTGTGTGTGTGTGTGAACTGTGAATGCAATTATGTGTGGTTGTATTATGGTCTGAGTGAATGGGATGTTGTGGTACATGCACATCTAAGAGCAAAATGGCTGTCAATTGCTGTTCTCAATTCAGTGAGCAAGAGTATGAAGAGAGATAGATAAAGAGAGAGAGAGAGAGATAGATAAAGAGAGAGAGAGAGAGAGAGAGAGAGAGGGCAAGAAGATGAATGCATTCCTCCATTTGCATTCCTGCGTTGTCTTGACCCTTGCAGATTCTCAATGCCCTGGATAACTGCCTCTTTGATGTGTCAGTCTCATCCTGCTATTGCTTCACCGGTCTTCACAGAGCACACACACACACACACACACACACACACACACACACACACACACACACACACACACACACACACACACACACACACACACACACACACACACACACACACACACACACACACATTTATGCGACCTTTCAAGTGATTTCACTGTCACAGACATATTTCCAATGTTATTATGTACTATTGTGAGAGTTTTGCTAGAGTTGTGGCTTGCCTTCATCATCTCGATCATTTGGTGTAAGATGGTTATAAAACTTAGAGCTGTCTTAACCATTCAAAACCTGTACATTTCATTGACCGGGGTCCCCCAGGATCAGGGGTCTACATTGTTCCCCTCCTTTTTCCCTCTAAACCAAATCTCTTTGCTGACGCATTGTATGCTTGTAGATCTGCTATTTCCTGGGAATGTTTACTATTTCATCAGCCGCAAACAGATCAGTCAGCTCCAAAAGGGACATCGTCTGACAAAGCCCCCAACACTACGACTCAGACATATTGGTCGGATTGGCAGTGCGACGTACAGTAGGTGTGGTACTTAAAATCACTTAAGAGGAACGGGTCGTGCAGGAAAGATTCGAAGGGTGGTGAACAAGGCAGGGCCATGGAACCCCCTATTAGTGTGAGTCTTTCTCTCTGTCTCCTTGTATCTCTGTCTCTGGTCTGATCCCGTTTCAGTGTGTAATTTCTGTGACTACTCTGAAATTATGTGTAAGCGCTTCAATGTTAAATAGCTTTCCATTTAAACTTCTATCTTTGCCAATTCAGCACTTCAAGACTTCAGCTTATTGAACTGAAGCATGCATTGTCATGCAGTTTTTACTAGTTGGTGACTTTTCTTTTGGCATAAGAGAGGTTCCCCCAAATAATTGTTTGCCAATTGCATAGGCCTATATTTTATTACATGTGCAACAATTTGTAAGCTTGCCTGGGTTTCATTATTTTAACTTATCTTGGTACAGTAGGTGGGCACTGTGCGATGATACAATCATTTCTCATTTAATGTGTCTTTCTGTTGTAGCATTGCTGTTGTTTTCCTTAACTCTCTCAGTGCCACGCCCCGACATATCCCGAGTTTTTCCCGAGTACCCTCAGTGCCAGCACGAGAAATCCCGAGTTTTTACTTTTGACTGTGGTCGCGTTATTCTGTTTATTTTTCATGATCACTTTCGCTTCCTGACTACATCAGACTCACCCGGAGCCGGATGTAAAAAAAAAAAATTCATTTCCGGGTCACGTTGTTTTTCTCCGGTGATTTTCGGCCAGAATAGGGAAAGTCACGGTTTTTCACACGGTATAAAAAGCGAACGGAGAGGTCCACGTCTACTCTCTTTGGTCTGGGTGACGATCAGTCATCGTAGTCGTGTATCGCATCGTAATTTAGCGCGATCAACGATTGTCGAAAATGTCAACATCCGGTTCTGACCGGATATGACGTGAGCCTGTTTGGGAGGGGGTGAGTGAGCCAGCGAGATCATCAATGTGTCGATTTGTTGCTCTCTACTGGTAGAACTGTATTATGGGTTTAAAACCCCAATCAGATCATTTATTTGAATGAAAAATTACAAAATTACAAAATAAAAAAAAACGCAAATTCCTGGCAGTTTGGGAGTACTTTATGAAAATACTCTTGGCACTGAAAGAGTTAAGGTACAAACAAAACATTTATTATCAATGCTATGATCAATCCTTTAGTCATGATTTAGTCAATACACAATGTTCTGAGTCGTTTTATCCAATCTATTCAGTTTAATGAAAAAACAGGAACTTCGCACTTGATGCATGTATGCCTCTGACAATTTCAGCACCCGAACTCTAAACGCCTTCCAGGGTCCCTAGAGAGAGAAGGATCATAAAATATTACAAGCCCTCTATTGTGTTGTGTTGTCGCCTAAAACTACAGTATGATGGGTTACCACCTCGTTCTTTCAGGAGACCTTGGGTAATGTCAGGGAAATAATGACAACAAACTCATTTGTCGAAGTTGTCGAAAATCTATCTGCATGTTAAGAAATTGGTCAATAGAGGAAATTCAGTTTAACAGTGTTTTAACGAATTTACTACTACTAATCATCCGATGCAGACACTATAGTAAAATATATGGACATGCTGTTTATTGTATAAAAGAGCATGGCTAAAACATCTGAAGAATCCTTTTGTAATCTTATAATGTGTGAAGCTGCATGATTCCCAATCTTCAGAGAATCTCATGATGTTTGTAACTATGGGACTAAAAACCCACCACTTATGACAGAATGTTGTTAAATGTGAGAGGTTGTCTTAACGTTGAGTTAAGGATGTGGGTATACAGTAGGTTGCTGGCTAGTGAAGTCAGACTGCTGACAGGACAATGAAAGGTTGGCATTTTCTCCTGTTCACTCATGAAAAGGAATCTATTTTGTTCATTACCCAGGTGTCCACCTCCCACAAAACAGAAAATCCCTTCCTGAATGGCTGCTGCAACACATTGGATAGGGCTGAATAGTTGTGTTAACAAGAGGTGTCAGCCACCGTAGCGCTATGCAGAGGTATCCTTAGATGTGACGGCCGCATTCCGCTTAAAGCCTAATTTATACATTGTGGTATATCGATGGTGTATAAATTAAGCTTTTGCTTGTCATTGTCCATAAAAAAGCACTGAATGCCTGTGATAGGACAAGGTATTGCTGTAAGAGCCCTCTGGCAGAAAGGCATTTTCTCCTCTTAGTCGGCAGTGAAAAGGTCTCAGGGCACCTAATGCCACTGCCCAGCAGAGTGGCTTTCCGAAGAGACTGCCCTGAGCTATACACAGAGGGAAAAAACCCATCCAGTGCCTGTATTTGCCCTCGGTAAGACCTCCTGAAATCTCCCGTGGGTGGCCACGCTTGTGTGGTCACACACACACACACATTGAAGTACAGGATCGCTAACATACTGTAGCGAATACACATAAGGGCACACTCACAGCAGTACACACACACAGTACACACAGATGTGGGCTCAGGTGGATGTGATTGTTCACCTCCTAAGGGATTTCTTAGAATGAAATCTGGGGTGATGGCTGTCTCCACAATAAAGTGATAATGTTGATGCCATATGACTCTAGGGCCTGGCCACACGCACACACGCACGCAAACACACACGTGGATGCACACACAGACACTTACAGTACACAGACACACATATAGACAAAGACACAGACACACGCATGAATGTGCACTCGCACACACAGATGCACAGTGCACACGCATGCACACACACGCACACACACGCACACGCGCGCACACACACACACACACACACACACACACACACACACACACACACACACACACACACACACACACACACACACACACACACACACCAAAATAAAAATCACTGTCAGCCCTCAACAGTTGCAATATGTTTTCAGTGTAAATGTCCATATGAGGTCCCAGGTGTTGTTTTATTGAAATTACTTTCACTTCACAGCTTTTTTTTCTCTCACCATACCGTGGTCTACATTCTCAAATCACATTGTCCCTCAGCACTAAATCATACAAATATCAACTAAAATTGAGATAGAACTGGTTGATGCTGAACACACTCACCGAGCATTTTTTTTCCCACGGTGGTGATTCATCGAGATATGTAATGTTAGCTGATTTTCCTATCATGTCTGCTGGAAGGTGCAGCAGAGCCCTGTGGATGTTATTTCCCTCACCAAGGACCCAGAGAGGGTGCTGTTGGGCTCATTATGCGAGCCAAGCAGTCACAGATTAATTCTGCAGCCTATAATTGGATCGCCTATATCTCTGAGCAGGGCAGGGCGCATTCAATACTCTACAGTATGTGCACTGCATTTTTGGCTGCAAGATTTGCCCAATGCCCATGAAAACATACTGAGGTCATAAAGTGTCATAAAGAGTTCTGGTTAGTGTTTTACACCACCTCAGTGCTAACACGATAAAAAACAATGCACATTGAAATATCCATAGTACATTAGCCACTTAAGCCCATATACTATGTACGATGAATAGCAAAATAATTACTGAATGCTGTTTTTGAAAAGTGTGAAATATATTTATAGTATTTAATTTTGTTTGTTTAAAAAAGAAAAGAAAAATGCCTATAATGACTTGCCCACTATAGGGATGCCAGGATTCATATGGTTAAGAGAATGCCTATTGATTTGTCAATCTTGCACAAGCTAATTTTGTTTGTTTCCTGCTTCAGTTGTCACTCTTGACTCTGTGAGATGTTTTCTAATCTGTGTCCTCAAACCTCCCCACCCCTCTTTCTCCCTCTCTCTCTTTCTTTCCCTCCCTCTCATTCCATTTACAGATCCCCAGCTCAAGGGTATAGTGACCAGGTTATATTGCAGGCAGGGATACTACTTGCAAATGAACCCCGATGGCTCTCTTGATGGGACCAAGGATGACAGCAGTAATTCCTGTGAGTAACCTGACAAGGTCTTGCTCGGCCTCCTGCGTTCCATTCAGTGTGTGACAGCACACGGCTTCCTCTATACATTATGAATCAGCGACATTGCAGTACACAGCCAGGGCTGTATCTAAAATAACTCACACATTCACTAGACCCTACTACAGTATATAGGGAGTTCTAGAGGACTATAGTGAACTTGTGGGAAATTAGAGTAGAAGACACTACTCAGGTAGCCGTTAACACATTGACTGCCAAGATATTAAACATAGTTTTCTATCCCCGTGCCGGCGTATAATTACCTCAATCCGATGATATTTGAAACGCCGTGGAACCGACATTGTGTAAAAAAAACACACGGAAAAGGTTTCCTGTGAGTAGACGGAAGGATCTGTGTATCCATGGGAACAACAAGTTTCCAACCGCGATCCGCCATTTTGGAGCTTTGGTCTGCTGAAAACGGGTGGTTTTCAATGGAAAAAAAAGAAACTGAGTTACAGCCGTTTTTCTGAAAATCCCATCATTGGGGCGGATGGAAGTGACGTTTTTTGGAATGACGTCACATCCACATTGTTCTTCTCTGAGAGACGATCGATCATTCCAAAGCTGTGTTAGGTCGCCCCTTGTGGAATTTTCCCCCAAAAACGTAAAAACGAGTTAACTCGATCTAGGCAATCAAGCGATGGATTCTAAAAACGAGTTGACTCGATCTAGGCAATCAATGTGTTAATGACATCATTGCTATCAGATCAACATTGGTATTTTTCTTTCAGTAATGCAATGATGGTGTATAGGGTTTTCCCTACTTTTTGATGCATGGTGGGATAAGATGGGTCCATTATAGAAGGTATAATAATGATCAGTATACTTTCGGACACCTCTACAAAATGTGTAATCACTATATACTGTAGTGCACTATTTAGTTACACAGCCAAGGCTTGTCAGTGTCAAAAAAGGGTTTTTTAAAAGGTACCTATTTGAAGAACTACAATTTGCATCTTGAATCCATTGTCAATTGATTTTAGGGCTCTTGGCGACAGACAGCCTTGTTAAATGACACCTACAGCCCAACCCAAATGTCCAAATCTCTCTGAAAAGGAAAGTGGACCACAAAACAGTAGGCTTATTGTGGAGAATAGGATATTATTAGCCTGCTCTGGTACTGCTCTGCAAGTGCTTGAGGCTAGCTGATTAATTTAATTTCAGTCCATGGTGCTAACGCTAACTCAACCCCGTCTCAAATTCTCCAGATGAGAGGACATGACACGTGTCACATCCGATGGGCTGCTTAAAACAAGTATAAAACAGAGTATTTTACACTAATGCTATCTTTATGAGTATTCACATATCAGTTTGATATCATGCACTATTATTTACATTAATATTAGACCTACTCTTCAGGTACTAAATAAACCTCTAATTAGGGCTGGACATTATTGTTTTTACCAAATACCTCGATATAGATGATGATAATAGGTGATGATAGTATTTGTCTCTGCAAGGCCAAAGTTGTGGCTGAGACTATATTTTCGCCCCCGTCCGTCTGTCCGTCCGTCCTTGTGTGTGCGTGTGATGTGTCCGTCCGTCAGATTTTTCGGATTCCACTCCGATAGACTACGATTGGCTTTCAAAGTTTGCTGGAGGGGCCCGTTTAGCACGACATGCTACAAGCACCATTGGACCGATTGGCGCCACCATGAGACAGAGTTTAGATTAACATTTTTTTTGTTACTACTTTCTTACTACTTTTGTTATTTCTCCTACAAAAACAGTTTTTTTTCAAGATGTATAAGACAAGTTAGATTTTTCAGATCCCATTCCAAGTGGCTATGACCAAAGTTTGCGGGCCCTGGGTCTGTAACCCGGCCTGGCGGAGACCAGGGCTCCGAGGAGCACACTTTTCTAGTTTATTTTCCTTTTCCCCCTAAAACTTTCAAAAATAGGGAAAATAGCAGATTTACGAGCTCACAATGCGTCACATTGTCCCAAATTGTCGCATCATCGCTTCATCATCTAGTCTCGTAACACACTATTGATATAATATTGATATACCCTACCTGTAAACTATAAAGCCAAAAGCAACAGTTACACAATGTATTTTACAACTCACCTCCTTTGTAATAAAAAACTAAGAAAGAACAGGGCCTTAAGCTATTACTCTCATCTTTTGCTTGGGCTACAAATAGGCCAACACCAAGGCTCAGAGTCAGAGTTAATTAGGTCTGCCACACACATACACATACTGTACACTTGATGTCACAACCTGGCTAGCTCTGTTATTCCTCGCTAGTACAAACAATAGCCATTACCTACCTGTAACAGGCCCAAGGAGTCTGCTACAAAAACAAAGGCGCTATTAAATCTGCCATGCACCAGCGGTGGCCCCAATTACAGCCCAGCTACCTTCCAGGTAGCTCGGTGTGTTCCAGCGTATGCTAGGCTAGTCACGTTCACCAGCCATGCAGCAATTCATCTCACAAGATTACCAGGCGACAGCTAGCGTTATCTATGTTCTGTGATGCGTTAATGATGGGCAGTTTACATTTATTTGATGAATTGCACTGTATTGTTTTGGGCATCGCCTCTGATGGCCTATTAATTGTCTGTTCTATTTATTGCAATATGTTTGGTGATATTTGCATGCGTGTGTGCCTGTGTGTTTGTTCTTGTGTGTTTGTCTTGCAGCTTTGTTCAACCTTATTCCTGTGGGCCTCAGAGTTGTCGCCATTCAGTCCGTGAAGACAGGGTTATACATCGCCATGAACGGGGAGGGCCATCTGTACACATCAGTAAGCATTATAATTTTATTCCGTCATTTCTATTATACAGTATTCTATTCTATTCTATTCTATTCTATTCTATTCTATTCTATTCTATTCTATTCTATGGAAAAGATATTCTTTTAAATAACTTTCAGTGAAGGTTTAAAATCCCATTATGCAAAAAGCCATTCATGTAGATTTATAGTAAACAGATCAAATGGCCCCAGTTTTTCATTTTTTCATTCCAAAAGGAAAATATATATTAATAATAATTTATATATTAATAGTAGATCCTCCTTTAAAATACATCAGGAAAAAGACACATATTCGATCCCCTAACAGTTTTTAAGTACAGTATATAACTGTACCCGTCTTCTGGTCCATTACTAAAGGATACATCAAATGACAATTTGTCATAGCAGAGTAATCATACTTTATCTAAGCCCATGTTAAAACATCTTTAATATTCAGTAGCACTTCTTTCCTATACCCTGCTAATTCTTAACCACTAACTAAACCCTATATACTTCGTTAACCAGGGTTCCCCGGGGGTTTGTATTAGACCAAATCACTTCACTGAAAATAGCTGATCTCCAAGCTCACAATGCATCACAATGATGACACAGTGTGAGATTGTATAGGCTATTTTCACAGAATGTGCGCCTATTTTCACCGTGCAGAATAGGAACGCTAGGTTTCATGGGGTTAAATCAGTAAAAAAAACACCGATTTGTAAAACAATCAGAATTGTAGCCAGTCGTATTGACTACCCTATTGCAAAAGAAACTAGCCGTCTGCAGGCCAGACAGCCACCAAGGTGATAAGACCACACAGGGGCGGCTAGTGCTCCCCAGCCCTGCCACTCCACTCTGTCCAGTTCCGATTTAGCTAAATCAATCAGCATGATGACCATTCCAACAATCAGTGCTGCTCTCTCTCTCCAGATAGGAGTATCCATCAGCATCACTGTCACTTAATCCTTCGCTCCTGTTCCCCATACTCTGGCTCCTTGCACAGAATTACTATTCCACCTTCCTTGCTCCAGTCATTACCTCGTCAGGAGGATGGGAGCAGCGCTCCTCCTCCTACCGCACGCCTGTATTCCAAATGGAGTACCTCAAGGCTTAATCACCGCTTCACTAAAGCCGTGAAATGAATTTCATTTGAAGGGGGATTGACCTAGAATTCTATGGATTTTTGTTATGGAAATACACAGTAGGGATTGGGAATTAATATACATAATGGAAACATCCGTGCTGCATCACAATGACTGGGGTTTAACAGCTGTGCATGCTTGAAGACCTCAACACGTATTTGGTTGCTACAGTATCGATCCCATACAGAGAATCTCGAACTATGGGGCGAGACCTCAAGCGGGGTCGCAGGAGAATGGCAGTGGGGTCGCACATTGACAACTGAGAAAGAGAACAATTCATTCTGCCAATCAAGTCTGTTTTATTTGTTTTTGAAGAGCATAGTGTGTGAATGCAATTTCTTCGTTTCTTTGTTATTACGGTTCTGGCACCTGATATAGCTATACTTTCCAAATGTGTGCAGAAACGTAAGACATACAATCTGTAGGAATCGCTAGGAATCGTTGTAAAAGTATTTTGTAATAAATATTCCTATTCAAGGCTACCAATATGGTTTATTTTTAAATATGCTTTATATCAACTTTGAATTTGCACTATAAATCCAATTTTCATTTTCAGAAGTAACTGTCAGCAATGTTCATACCGAATTGCAACAAATAATTGTATAAATCATAATGATATCCTACAGTGTACCGCTCTTATCCTGGTCAAAGCAGTTGAGAGATGTTGATGCTTTTAATCCATTCAATCAAGGAACGCATCTGTGTCATTTTAGATTTTAGCCATAACCATTATTTTATACTTATGGATATTTAAAAAAAAATCTCGAACATTTTTGCAAATCTTTGATATTTATATTTTTAATGCGAACCTTTGTAACTCAAATCTTTGCTTCTGGGGGTGGTCCCTGGAACTAAATATTTTGAGATGGGTCTGCGGCCAAATACATTTGAGAACCACTGAATCCCCAGAAGCAAAGATTTGAGTTAAAAATGTTCGTTTAAAAAAAAATAAAAAAATCTAAGATTTGCAAATATTTTCACGATTATTCAAAAAAAAATGTAGATCTACAAGCGCTATGAGCTTGTATATCTGCTATTTTTGAATAGCGAAAGAAATCTAAAATGACACAGATGCTTTCCCGGATTGAATGGATTATGGTCTCTCTTGGCTGGCTCAAAGTAGACCTGTTTGCTCCACACAGTTTGACAGCTCTATTTCTCTACTCATATCCCTGCTCTTCCATTCACCCAGCTCTCCCGCTCCATTTGCACCTTATTTCCATGGTAATGTAGGCTTTCATCAGACCCCAGCCCACCCACTAGCAGGTCTGGCCGTGATCTTGAGTGTGTGCACGCAAATTACGCCGGTAATGGCAGACTCTGCGAGTTCACTCCTCTGCATCCTCCTCCGTCTCCTCTTCCTCTTCTTGCTCCTCATCCATCCAACCAACTCCATATTTTCTGTCCTGTCCACCCGTGAATGCAGGGTACATGCAGTTCCTCCCATTACCCGCCCTCGCTTCCTTTCTGAGCGGGGGGACCCTTGGACGACCTTTTCTACCCATTAGCTGTATTTGATTACAGTGCACTTACATGTTCAGAGAATGCCTTAGAAGATAGTGCTAAAGTGCAGGAACATGGCGTTTTGAGCAGGTGAGCGGGGGCAAGGAACAGATTGAGGAATGCTGCTAGTCACAGTTCTGACAAATTTGGTGCTCTATAGGTCGGTGATCCTCAACCTTTTTCATTTCAAGGACCCCCAGTTTTATGTGGATTAGGTCACGGACCCCCATTTGATATAATATTTAAAAAAGATCACTGGGACCCCAATCTGCACTGTGAAATCCAGTGTTATTGTACAAATGGAACCAATTTGTACACTCTCTGAGCTACAGTGTAGACCCGTAAGGGTCCATTTGGTTCCTAACTATCAATGATTTAGCTGGGGACCCCCTGGAACCCCTTCAAGGACCTCTGGGGTCCACGTTGAGAACCAGTACCCTAGTTGACATCATGTAATAATACCCATCCACCTCCCCCCGAAACAATAAATCACCATCAGACTAATCTATTGCTACATCATCATCATATAAGTGCATGCTGTACTGATGAAAAAAATCACATAAAAACTACTGTAAATGATCCTCCATTGCTAAATTATACCCTGATCAAAAACATAAACTGTTGTTCAAAGTGCAGCTACAATAAGATACATTTCATTTGAGTTTTTACCTGCACAACATCTAGTGCCTCAAATGTATGGGCCAACATTCTGACGAAAACGCCAAATTGAGTGCCTGAGCGTAGGAGTACAAGATGCCAGAAACCTCTTTCTCAGTAGCAATTTTCTGCCCTATAGGTTTATCTCAGGTCATTTAATTAATTTGCAGCTACAATAAGATACATTTCATTTGAGTTTTTACCTGCACAACATCTAGTGCCTCAAATGTATGGGCCAACATTCTGACGAAAACGCCAAATTGAGTGCCTGAGCGTAGGAGTACAAGATGCCAGAAACCTCTTTCTCAGTAGCAATTTTCTGTCCTGTAGGTTTATCTCAGGTCATTTAATTAATTTGAATGAATGCAATAAAGCGTTATTCTTTCCCAATAATGAATCAAGGCTTTTACTGCGATGATGTATGCTGATAATGAGTGCCATTCCATTTCGTAACAGACGTGACGAATGAAAGGGAGAGTGCAAGCCTTTCAGAAAGGAGATGGGAAGCCCATTCAAGGCCTCTGGTAGTGCATCATATTCTTTTGTGCGAGGAACCCCAGGCGTGGCGTGGGCCGCCCAGTGACAGAGATAGCATCAAAGTCACTGTGCATTCGGGCACAAAGGACTTGCCATGGAATAAAGGAGAGTTCAGTCATCGCAGCCTTTTCAATCCACAGCTATTGTATCTGGACCAATAAACTCCTGGCTAATTTCTCCTCTCTGCACTTCCTTGGGATGAGGCTTTTCTCCTGAATAGTAAAAGGAGGAGGTGGGGGTGGGAGGGGGGCGGGTTACCCATGTCGAACTGTAGTGGAAGCAGGATTCTGGCTCTCTCCAGATAACTGTAACGGAACTTCTTATGCAAACAGCAGCACTAGATAAATAGGGGGGGGGGGGGTGGGAGAAAACATGAACGTCCTCATTATTTTCCGGAGACGACGGTATCATAGTACCAATGACCCTAAGGCATTGTGCCATTGTTTGGTTTTGTTACTCATGATGAAATGTTGGCACTGCAGAATGCAATTCACCATGCTAAGGAGGTTGTTGTGGGTTTTTTAGTCCCTGCTAATATGCCCAGCTACACAGTAAAATCCTCTGTGTAAATGTATCCTTTTTTGTAACTCTTTAGAGTTGTCAGAGTGAAATGAGCACCGCGGCATCTGCGACACGTTGTGGGCTTATAGGTCTGCTATTCTCGCCTGTTCTCGCCGCACAACACCAGCACGCGACAGAGCATAGATTAGGCTCAAAGGACTTTCACGGTCGTGCGGTTTTCTTTTGAACCATGCTCCTCATTGGACTCCTGAGCCCTCATCGGCGTCTCTTAACCACTTAAACCCTATGGCCCTGAGTCCACCAAGATGTTTTTTTCCTGAGTGCAGCGCAGCTTGGCGTTGAGCTGGGCATTTATCTTGCGCTCGCGCGTGCTCGCGCAGCGCTTTTCCCTGCCTGGCAAAAGCTCAAATATTTTCAACTCGGGCACCTGGAAGCGCTTTTCAGCCGAGAAAAAAAGCCCAGTGGACACAGGGCCTATAAACTGTACATCATTGACCGGTGCCTCCCGGGATTCAATCCTCGGCCCCCTCCTTTTTACCCTCTACACCAAATCTATTTGCCGAAAATATGTATATGTATATGTACAACCCCTTCTTCAAATGGCATCAATATGAAAAATGGGCAGGAGGCAGTGGCAACACAAGGGGGTGAATAAAAGGAACCCCTGCAGATTATACAGGAGACATCAAGTGCGACGGAAGGATTCTTTTGAAGCCAGGATTCCCTGGGTGTTTGATATTTTCCACACCAACTTTTTTTGTATTCATCACTCCACTCTTAGTGGCCGATTTTCTGATGCTGCTCTCAAAAGTTCTGCTTATTACAGTCACCCTCCCATGGATTGCTTTTGTTCCCGTGCTTTCATCTTCAGCACTCCTGAGAAAGACAAGGCATTTTCTACCGGGGAGTTTTCTGCCATCCTGGGAGGGTCTGTCAAAGACCCTATCTAAAAAAAGAGATAAAGAAAAAAAAAAGCCCTTTCAAAGTGCGATCGCAAAAGATTAGCGTATTTACTAAAAGGCATCAACCGTCAATCTGTCCCTGCATTGTCCTGAAGATGTCTTGTACTCCTGTATCCAGTTTCGTAGATAGGCATCTGACTTCACTGAACATTGCCCGCAAGCTGATCTGCAAGCCTGGATAGAGCATAGAGGGCATCACACACCATGAAAACAAAGTACGGTAGTCATGCAAGCTATCGTACATGCAGCAACTGAAAACGTAACTATCATAGTCGGGGAGTAAATATATGTAGATTAAAACAGAGTTGTGGCTCCCTCTTCACAGTCTAACACTTAGTACCACATCCCTTTCATAGTGGAAAAAAGTGTGTGTGTGTGTGTCAGTTGGAGCAGAGTGGGAATGGATGCTCAAAATCACATCCTCAAATACTCAGGTTTCCCATAATTACTCAGCTGCTTTCCCCTCCAGAGGACACCCAGACTTTGTTAGGTGGTGACGGTGGTGGCGGGGGGGCTCATTATTTCCAAGCACCACTCTCTCCTGCCTCTAATGTAGTGTTGGTGTCAGGCGGGGCAATGGCCGGAGGGGCTGGAATGAGACCAGCTTCATGCATTAATGAATAACAAGGTCGGAGGTAGGCGTCGGTGCTGCTGGACTGTTGAACCGATGGCCGGGGCCAAGAGGAGCTAAGAATAGACACGCCGCCCCTGGTCCTCAGCCACGTTAAACCCCCCCGTTGTCGTTATTAATGGGCAGTTTGGCTACTGTTACACTGCAGACTGTTAACAAAGAATCCTGCATTTTAGAAGTGGTACACATTTAGTAGTGGTGGACTTTTATGATGCCGCCCTCACTATTCAGTGGTTCTTATTTTCAAGTTGGCTCTTAACATAATGAGTGCCTGCTCGTCATTGGCTGTAACATAATCAGTGGCAGTTGTCAGAGTGGTCTCGCATATCCAGGGATTCCCAGATCTTTTGGACTGTGACGACCGGAGCAAGGGTTCTTCTCGCGTCTCCACCTACACTCCGGCACAGAAGTTACTCACCATGAAGTGGGGAGTCCCTCTCTGATACAGTAGCTCCTAGTCTCTCTGTGCCTGCTGCATTTGGCTTCATTGCCAAATCATGGCTCTCTGAACATTAATAATACACAGCGCCAGGTGATTTGTCCTCTATCTCTCCGCTGGTCAACAGCTTAAGGTCTATTAATTTCACATCCCCCCTTTGTTCCTCCTTCATTCTTGTCCCCTGTTTATTCAATGTAATTACAGGCGTTAGGGGGAGAGGTGCGCACAGCTGTTTTCTGAATCACTGGTTTACGAGACACATATTTATGAAATATACTGTATATTACACAGTATGGCAGTGTTGCAAGAGGCTAGGCTGCATGGGAGAAATATAAGGACATGGGGAAGTGTGATTGATGAAGAAAGCAGAGGGATACGGTCCCTCTGCGCACTTTGTTCTGCACCCTGCCATGAGCCTGCCATGCTCACGCAGCATCCGTTGATGTCTTTGTTGCATTTAAAACAGCAGATGTTGTTCTCCTTCTCCATTTTCTCCCTAATTTAGTTGTTGCCAATTCCCCATGTGTAATTCCAAACCCCTCCTCACTATTAGCCTGGAGTGGGCTTGTAGGCTTGTTGTAGGCTACCAATTTCCTCCTCCGCTACACATGGAGCTGCCAGCTGCTTCTTTTCACCTGACAGCGAGGAGTTTCACCAGGAGAAAGTAAGGCATGAGGAGGACGTTCACACCGTCTCCCCCAGACCCCATCCTTGCCAAACAGGCGCCCTCCGTGCAATCAGCTGGGTTCACTACTGTGGTGATGAGGACACGATCCCTTCCTCTGATCACTTTCCATCTGTGTTCTGCGTTCATTGTAGAGGCTTGGCCACTGCCGGGGATCGAACCTGGGTCTTATTTATCAAGCCAGTTGCATACCATGCTTGTGTATGCACATTTCTTCACAGAGCCTTTCATGCTATGGGCTGTGGAATTTGTATACATAAACCCTTTTCGGTGGATGGATTTGAATGGATTCCGTGAAGCACTCATCCCTAGGTCTTTGTGCGTTGGCTCACTTCTGGAGACCACTAATCTCTCACCCAGTGAACTGTCCTGCTGGTGTGTTCTGGTTTATTTTGTAGGGCATACTATAATTATTCCCTCACACACACACGGCACGTGGGCGCCCACATGCGTGCGCATGTACGCACACGCGTGGTAGCCGAATGAAATAACCGCTCTATTGTTAAGTAGTTAATGTGTGAATTATTTCGAAACTCCAATGGCCAGTGGTCATTATCACCTCAAGACAATTAGCCACACATAAACCTTCACCTCATGCGGCACATTATCACATGAAAAAGGCTATTTGAACTGAAGTTTACATTCTTGCTGCCCCCAGCCCCTCCTCCTGCGTATCAGATACGGTTCCTTGGACGGTTTCTGGATGGCTACGCTTGGCTACGAAATTGTTCTGCAGGTCACACTACGTATATAGCGTAACACGGTAGAACACACCACTGCTGCCACCACCACGGCCATCAGCCAGCCATCGATCTGTCAACGAGCATTCATGCTGAGCCCCACCCATGTAGCACTCTTATCTCTATGAAGATGGGTCAGCAAAACACACACACACACGCACGCACGCACGCACGCACGCACGCACGCACGCACGCACGCACGCACGCACGCACGCACGCACGCACGCACGCACGCACGCACGCACACACACACACACACACACACACACACACACACACACACACACACACACACACAAACATTGTTTTCAGGGATGGTTTGGAGGCTCTGGAGCTGCCTATAAATTATGTGCCGCTGACAGATAATGAGAAAGCAGGAGACTGGAAAGAGCCGTGCATCGATCGGCTGGAAGCAGCTGAATTAGGGGAGAGAACGAGTGAGGGGGGAACTCCGAGGTGTGTTTGCCAGGGAAAGCCCTGCGTTGGTCAATATAATCAGTGTAGCATGCAGACAGTATCTGCACACAGCCACTCCACCCCCTCCCCCTTCCCACCACCACTACCACCATTTGACTAGAGTGCCTTTTGTTCAGGAACATTCCCCATTTTGAGAAATGTAAAAGATGAGAGCATATGCATCGTATCGTATGCATTATTTGTATTCACTGTAGCTATTACTGTAGCCATTACTATAACCATTACTAATAGCTATAACTACTACGGAAGTGCAATCATTTATTTTATTTTCCCTGCAGTGAAATGGGTTTTCTTTTCTTTTTCATCAGTCTCTACAGCGTCGCACCCATTTGCCTTTTTGGCAATCCTTATTCAAGAGCATGTCTGATTCTCATCGTTGTAAGGCAAGGCAAGGCAAGTTTATTTGTAAAGCAACTTTTATCTATGGGGTACCCCCAGGGGTCTATGCAGGGGGTCAGACATAGGGGCACTTAGTCCCTAATGCCTAATTTATGCTGCGACGAGTTTTTAGAGTGGGAATTTTCAGTGCGAGACACCATTGTGTGAAGAAGTAAATGTGGAGCTTAATGCACACAGTGCCTTCTACAAAAGTTTTCAACCCCACTGCCAAATAAACAATTTCACTGGTTAACAATTAATACATTAATATGTTTCTATATATTATATTTTCAACTTACAAAATGAATACTTAATGAATGAATTATTACGAAGTTAATTGAGTTTGTTACATATTTTAACATATTTTAACAATCACAGATTTCAATAACAGGCTGTTTTAGAGACTTGAAACCTGGGGCAACATAATGACCAGACTTTTGTAAAGTAAGTAAAAGATTACGTTATAGCAAAACAGATGTGGAAAAGTACAACACATTGTTTCAGTCTCGATACCATATGGAACCATATAATCTACTAACAGATATTTATTGATCCATAACATTATGCTAATTTAATATTGGGTTGCTGTGGACAATTAATTCAGGTAACATTTTGAGTTTTGAGCATTTTCAGTTTTCTTGAAAAACAAAATAGAATATCCATCTATATGGACAATATATACCATATAAAGCCCAATTCTATCAGAATAGTGAAATTAGAAACACTGCTAATTCTTCTCCAGTGTTGACTTTGTGGACTACCAACACCAAGGGTACTATGTTGTACATGTACATAAGCAATTAAACATGCACTGTTTTTTTGTCTACCTTCTCTAACAGACAAGTTCACAAAATGTAATGTTAGAAATGCAAAACATTATTTAAGAAACGTATTAGAAAAAACTACTAAATAAAATTAAATAAACATTTAAATAAATATTAGGGTTGCCAATAGAAGTTTTAGGGGTGCTTCAGCACCTCTGAAATAGGGCTAAAAACGCCACTGGGTCTATGCTTTTCCCTCTACACCAAATTGCGCGGTGTTAGCTTTTAGATCTGCTATTTTCACAGAATGTTTGCCTATTATGTCCAGGATAGTGACAGCAGGGTTCAAGTGGTTAATAACAAGGCAATTCAAAGTGCTTTCAAAGTAGGAGAGACCGGGCAACTCAACGCCGGATAGATTATCGATCCACATCTTCTCCCTGTGATTACCTTTTAAAGGACAATCTTTAGAGAGGCTCATTTCCATATGTGAGTCCTGAATCTATTCAGACAGGCTCCTCTGTGGTGTTGCCGACCTATTGCATTTTTGCCAATACCACTCTGATGAGTACGACGGAATGGGGAAATGTGTCTCTTTGCTGGATATCACCAAGAGTGTGAGCTCTGTGCTTGTGGAGAAGAGGTAGTTTGTATATATTGTATATTTCTGTGTGCTATTTCTCCCCAATGCACAACACGTGGGTGGCTATAATGGCTTACTGATCAGTTCTACAGAGTTCTACAGAAGGTGGTGTGTTTGGCTGATGAATATGTACGACAGCAGATGCTTGAGGAGAGAAAAAAGGATTATGAAAGACAGGCAACACCCCAGAAAAACAGACCGCTTGTGTGACAATGCAGACTGGCGCGCGTTTGAGGTGTCCCAATGCTCGGGCCTCTAGGCTCAAGAAATGAAGCATCGCGGTGACACTTGAATGGACCACAAAGTTTAATGGCTGCATTGCTATGATTCTGGAAAGCTGGGTGTCCCCGTCCTTCCACCCACCCGCAAATTCAAATATCTTTCACAAGACAATCAAAACCAACATTTATTTTAACCCATCAAACCAAACACCCCTCCTCCTCCGAGATTGCCAGCACTGCAGAGGAGGCACAGGTGACCCACAATCAATTGAACATTCCACAGTTTCAATAAATAAGCATGTTTAAAATATTTGCAGTCATTCAACAATGCATGTACCAATGATAAAACATTCAACATTGATGCTACTAAAACAGTCACCTCCAAACCGGCTTGATGGTCCTCATTTAATAGGAAGCAGCTGTGTAGCTTGTGTGTTTGAAGTGTCCCAGGCTGCCCTGTGCCAGCATTCATGTAGGTACTGTAGGTTATGGGAGTCATACACGCCTCTGCTGTAATCAGCTGTCAGTCTGCTGATTGCTTTCAATCAGCCACACTTTTCTACACACCAATCACACCTCATTCCCTCAACAAGGTGGTCTGTTTAAATACGGCTCCCTCCTACACTGGATCTCTGCTTTTCAATTGCTGCCATACGCTGCCGCTGCTGGCAAAGCTTGCCTCCACACCACCCAAGCCTCCACCGTTTAAACTGAAATTCAATGTTTGCATGCCTCTAAACTGAATTTTATGGCTCTATGGCTTTAATGTTAAACTGCATTCAAGTTTGCATGACTCAAGTTAATCTGATTAAATGTCTTGCTATGGGCCCGCTCTTGTATACCTGTGGGGGGTTTTGCATAGCGTTCCCTGATTTTGCTTAGTATGCTGCTAAGCAACAATTAGGGAACATCTTAAAAGTGGAGTCATTAACGCCAAGTTGAACTGTATTCCATTTGTTGCAATAAATGACAGCTGACTAAACAGCTTTTTCCTCTCTCTTTTAAAGAGAGAAAAACGAAATAAACTAGAAAAGTGGAAGTCAGTCATAGACAATTAGAATGGAACTAGACCTGTGCCCGTCGGGCACCGGCCTACTCAGGAATGACGCAAGTGAAACGATGCAAATAGGGAATGCATGCCCCACCCTGTTATGCAATGCCCATTATACCCGTCAGAGTACCCGCTGTAACCGTCTGTCTGTGACTCTTTTTATACCCATATATAGGCATATGGGGGGCATCGCGGATCTGGAAAGTCCTTGTATAGTGGTAAATGTCTGGAGAAGTAATCAAATGGCAGGTGTGGAGAATTGGACAGGTGTGGGGAATTTGCCAAATTAAGCTTAGGCTGCTGGGGTTGCCATGGCAATCAATTGGCTCATTTGGGCCACGGGCAGAGCCTTTTCTGGCGGTTCTGAACAACCGCCTATCTGGCAGACTCGATGCCGGTCACTGCACTCCCTCGGGTCGTCTGTGACGTGTGTGGCGAATTTGAAGTCGGGCGGTTGAACGGTTCTCGAGATATGTGGATTACAGACATACATACAGAGATTCGGTGCATTTATAGTAATATGTGTGTGTGTGTGTGTGTGTGTGTGTGTGTGTGTGTGTGTGTGTGTGTGTGTGTGAGACTGAACACATTACTGCCTAATAAAGAAAGAGGGAGACAGGAAAGTGATTGGTTGCACATTATCTGTGTGCTTGGGCTTTCTATAAGCCTGTGTTTGTATATTTTAGGTCATTCAAGCGTGGGTGCCATCATTGTCATTTCCCCTTCAGTATACAGTGCAGCAGCTATCAGAGCAGACATGCAGCTCGTTCTTTGTATTAATGACCCTAAATGCTGGCCTAATTGCTTTCCCAGTGTGTAAATGTCAAGAGCCATGCAAAGTACAAATGACGCACTTGTGCTTCTTGCCTCGAGTGCAATGTAATGTGCAAATGAGCAGCGTTGGGACATTGGCTTGTAAAGCTACAAGTAGTCCTCAGAAACTCTGTGTCCAAGCAGTAATTGGACGTGTAAACTGGAACACATAGGACCGTTCCCTTGGTACTGGCATCCATTATTCATTCCTCAAACCAAAATGGAATGAAAATGCCTTGAAATATCGGGGACACAAGGAGATGTCTTGAGAGAAAGGGGAATTCTTGCCATGACATATTCCCAGTCAACAGATGTACTGGTATTCTCTATCAAACCGCCTTTTTTGGAAAGATGTGGCACTCAAACTCACTTTTGTTGGATGTGAGTGGAAACAAATATAGCATGGTATGTGAAACATCCAACAAAGGCTGCATACATTTAAATCTTCCAAACAACCCGGTCTTAGATTGTTGTTTTTGTGCCCATTGGGATTTTAGTCCAGATCTTGTCACCGGGAGGGACCATGGTGTGTTGTGGAGGTATGAAGGATGGAGGCTTCTCTTGGTGTGACAGGAAAGCCGTTGGTGTCTCACCCCATCTGCCTTGCAGCTGTAATACCACCAGCTGCCCCCCCCCCCTTTTTTTTTGCTCCACATGAATCCCCATGTGTCCTTTTTTTCCGCCCCTGGAAATGAAAGTAACATTTTATCAAGCTTCACCCCTACAGTTGTAAAAATCAATAGAGTGAGAGCTCTCTCAGAGAGGTTGTGAATCATGAAAATTCATTCTCTTCAATCTTCACTAACCGCGCTAGCTCCCCGAACCTCCTGTCTCTCTGACTACCTTTCCACACACAGAGTCAACACAACTGCTACTGAAGGAGCACTAGGCACCGCCATTTCAGCGACGTGTGTGTGTGTGTGTGTGTGTGTGTGTGTGTGTGTGTGTGTGTGTGTGTGTGTGTGTGTGTGTGTGTGTGTGTGTGTGTGTGTGTGTGTGTGTGTGTGTGTGTGTGTGTGTGTGAGTGAGACGGTGGGAGAGAGTGAGATACTAGAGGGCGGTTGTTAGCGCATGTGTGCAGACATAGCTAATATTTGCATATGCATGTGTTGCTGGTACAACATAATTTAGGGAATACAGCATTCCAACACGCATTGCCTGTGCACACAGTAAGCTAAACTGTGAAACGCCAGTTGCACTGATAGTTCCTGTTATGTTCTGTATTTAATCATATTTTATATGGAAAAAGTATTCTTCATCTCTGGTAAAGGATGGATTTGACCTGTAAATCATGGGTTTGTGCTGTCTCGTGGTTTCAAAGAAGTTGTACTACACAGTGATGTAAAGTAACTAAGTACTGTACATTTACTCAATTTTACACAATTTTAAGATATTTTTACTTTTCTGGTTTTCAGTACATTTAATTATACTCCACTTCATCTCAGATCCAAATATTGTACTTTTACTCCCCTACAATTATTTGAAAAATAGGGGTTACGTATGTAACCCCAGTTTTATTATTTCCGTAAGTAATGTACTTACATATGGGATATCATCGCCCCCTGGCGATGCACAGAGCACAATACATAGACTCCCGTTGCAATCTTATTGGATAGGGTCCTGTGACCCAAATCCGGTTTATCGGACGGGGTATAAAAACCCCTGCGTCATTGGGGTACGCCCTCTAAAAACCTTCACCTCTGCCCGCCACAAATGCGCACAGAAGGGGTTTTTGGTAAGTACATTACTTACGGAAATAATAAAACTGGGGCTACATACGTAACCCCTATTTTTATGTCTTTCCTTCGTAATGTACTTACATATGGGACACATGCACGCCCCCTGGGGAGCCACATGCCCTAGACCCTACCCACCCGCACGTCCTAGGCCCCAGGACTCGCCCCTCAGGCGAGACCTCGGCCCCCTGGACGCCCCTGGCCCTCTGGGCCAAGGTGCGGAAAGGTTCCAGAAGGAAAAAAGGTCCTGACAGACCACCCAGTCTGCCTCATGCACCTAATGGACAGACCCCAGTCTCCCAAAGTGACATGAGAACCAGGACCTCCTCTTCCCCAGACCCAGCCTAGCCGGTTCAGGGGAGGCTTAAGAGGAAGAACAAGCAAGAAGAGAAACATGCCCCTAGGCATCACTTCCCTGGCTTGAACCAGCCGCCATACCCAAAACTGTGTGCGCCATCACTGATGCCGCCACATCCAGGCTGTAACAGGCTGCAAAGGTCGAAGGAGACGACCAGTTCGCCGCAGAGCATATCTCCTGCATCGACGCCCCTCTGTAAAGGGCCCAAGATGCAGCAACACCCCGAGTAGAATGGGCCCTCAGCCCCTCCGGGACTGCAGACCCACTACTCTCATAGGCCAACCTGATCGCTTCCACGATCCACTTGGACAAAGTCGGTTTAGCCACCGCCTTCCTTCGGTCAGACTGACCAAAGGAGATGAACAGCTGCTGCGACCTACACCCGGTCGCTGTTCTCCGGCAGTAAAGTTTCAGTGCTCTTACTGGACAGAGACAGTGCAACCGCTTATCCTCCACCGACGTGAACGGTGGTGGATGGAATGCCCCCAACTCAACTGGGGCCCTAGCCACCACGCCAGTCTTAGACACAAATGCCAAGTTAGGTTTCAACAAAACCCTCTTGCCGTCATCTGAGAATCACATGCAGTCTGGGCTCACCGAGAGCGCTTGCATGTCACTGACACGTTTGGCTGTACACAGAGCCACCAGAAGGACCGTTTTGAGACTCACGATCCTCAGATCTGCAGTTTCAAAAGGTTCAAAAGGAGGACGGCAGAGTGCATCCAGCACTACTGCAAGGTCCCACTTCGGGAACAAAGGCCTGTTAACTGGCCTGGCCCGCTTAGCACCGGCCATAACCCGGCACACCAGCGGATGATGACCCACCGTCTTGCCATCGAACCCCTCGTGGCAGGCGGAGATGGCCGCCAGGTACACCTTGATGGTGGAAAAGGCCAAATCCTGGTTCAACCTGTCCTGTAGGAAAACCAGGATGCTGCCCACAGGTGCCTGAAAAGCCACGACTGTTCTAGGCACCAGGACACAAACATGTTCCACCTGACATCATACTGAAGTCTCGTGGAAACGGCCCTGGCCCCCTGTATGGTGGCTACCACGTCAGGGGGCAGCCCCTGCGAGCTCAAGCTCGCCCTTTCACGGGCCAGACCCACAGGTCTAGCTCCTGGAGGTTCTCTTGGAACACCTCGTTCCCTCCCTGTCTCAGAAGGTCTCTGAACAGAGGGAGAGGCCACGGCTCGTCGTAGAGGAGAGGAGTAATCTCCGACCTCCACACGCCCCATGCTGGGGCCACCAGCAGGACTGTCCGGCCCTGGAGCCTGACCTTCTCCAACGTCGGAGGGATCAGTTCCAGAGGCGGGAAAGCATACAGTAGTACGCTCGGCCACCTGTGTGCCATGGCGTCCACTCCCAAGGAGAGGTCCCTGTTCCCCATCGAGAAGAACCGTGAGCATTTCGCGTTCTCTCTAGATGCAAACAAGTCGACCTGAGCCCGGCCGAACCGGGCCCAAATCAGGTCCGCCACCTGCGGATTGAGGGACCACTCTCCATACCGAAGCCCGCCCCTGGACAGCAGGACCGCCCGCTGTTCAGGAATCTGTTCAGGCCCTTCAGAATAGGTCTCACCCCCCCCCCCCCCCTTCTTTTTCACCAGGAAATATTCCGAATAAAACCCCAACCGGTTCTGATTCTGGGATAATTCTCTGATTGCACCCTTGCTCAGGAGAGACAAAACCTCCTCTCTCAGCGTTATGGCCGCTTGGCCACATGCTCGAGAGAACAACACTTTGGTTGTTAGCGGAGGTTTGCTGGAAAATTGCAACCTGTAGCCCTTCTGAACGGTGCGCAGCGGAACCCTTCAGCGGTGTTGTTGTTACCCGGAACGAAACTCTCACCCCACAAGGGGAGTCTCGACGGTGTAACACCGGGGCCCTCTGATATGTAAACTTCCGCCTCGCCTCGTCCGCCATCTTGGGGAGGTTGAGGGAGGCGGCCATCTTGTGTGTTCGGAATGTCGTCCAAGTGACATACCGAGCACTGTGGGCTCATTAAAGAATGGTGAGGACGGGGCTCCCCATTCGATTCGGGGAGCGATCCGCCTCGTTCTTTGACAGGAGAAAAAATGAGCGTTTGTGTATTTGGCAATACTTTTATTCCACACACAGGCTGCACATTTATTACACACATTGGAGGGACCACATGACGGCAAGACAACAACTGAACCCTGTCCATTGTGTATAGCGTCTCTGTTAGTCTCTTTGCACCCGAGGAGCCGCCCTTGGCTCTGTCCATCGGGCCAGATGAGCGCCAGTTCATTTCCCCAAGTGGGGAGCTGACCCCTCATAATGCCGGCCTAGTGGCCGTGACGGGGCCAGCTGAAAGCCCGGTGGAACCGGGAAAGGACTGTCACCGACCCCTCCCCTTTCGGTTAGCCCCGCTTTCCTTGCGTTGGGACTTAGGCGAAGGTGGGGGTGGAGGAGGGCGCTTTTCGTCCAAGCGCCTGACGTCGCCTACTCCGAGAGAACCGGGTCGCTCCCAGGAGCTGGCTCTGTTCGAAGAAGATCGCTTGCGAGTTGGGGCTCGTGCTGGGGCTCGTGCTCGGCGGCGGTGTCGAACAGATTGTCTGCCTTGAGTGGAAGACCTAGCAGCCCGGTGGCCAAGGTCGCCTTACACTCAGCGGCGAGGTCGAGCCACTTTGCTCTCTCCAGGTCTGCACAGAGAGCCATGGCCCGGCCCGTCCACATTACCCTGTTGCAGGTGCAGAGGATGGAGATTTGCGTCAGTCTTTCGAGCTCCTTCGCATCCTCAACCCATTCGGTGTGGATCACCTCCGCAGACTTGTTCCCCAAGGGTTTGGCCACCAGCTCTTTAAGTCTTGCGGCGGCCGAACCTTGGAGGAGTGACACGGCGTTGAACGCTTTAGCCCGAGGCCTTGTAAAGCGTCTTTAGTGCCGCGGTGTTGGTTCTCTTGGTGTGGTCAGCGAACACTGGCTTATCCTCTGCTGCCAGCACGGAGCCAGTCTTTGCCTCCTCGATGCCGCTGGCCAAGGTCGGGTCCATTGAAATATCAACCACGAAGCCCAGCTTCTCCGGTTCCTTCTTTCCTTTCTGCCACGAGTAATGCAGGGCCCTTCTGATGCCGCTGGCCTCGGGGAGCAGTTTTGACTCGGTTTTCCGGGGGGGAGGGGTGCCAGTCCCTGGAACCCTTCGATGGACACCCCGATGGACACCTTCATGGCCTCCATGGGCTGCTCCAGGCCGCACCTGGCGATGGCCCGTTTGAAGACGGCTGAGACGGGTTCGGAGGGCTCCTTGTCCGAGACAGAGGCCTCCGCCGCTGGCCTAGGAGGATCCGGGCTGGACATCGTTACCTCCTGGACCTCTTGGTAGGAGGTGATTTCCCCCTCGTCATCCTCCTCCCCACCTTCGTCCATGACGTCGTCGTCGAGCTCTTCGCTGTCGGAGTAGAAAATACCGTCCGGAGTCGGCGTGTCGCCCCAGGCGGTGAGGGAGACGGGTGGGGAGAGGGGAGCGCCGCTGTCGTGGTGCGGCCCTCTGGCCTCGACAGCCGTGGCGCGGACCGGCGACGAGGTTAATGCCCCGGAGGCAACCTCTCGCCGGACCTTCCTGATAGCACCGCTGGACTTCGGAGCGGCCTGCAGTGGTGGGCCCATGGCCCCAAGGCCTGCGCTCTACGCCGACGCTCTGAGTCCCATGGCGAGGGGAGCGTCGGGGAAACGCTGCTCGACTCGGCCGCCACGTCGGTGGCCCTCTGGAGCCGATGCTCCAGCTGGTGCACCGTGAAGTCCTCGCAGGGCCTGCACGCATCTTCATCCCCGGAGAAGTGGCGTGCGAGGAATGCGTGGTTGGACCCCAGGCAGGAGATGCAGAGACGGTGTCGGTCCTCTGCTGCGATGAGGAGGCTGCAGCCTTGTCGGCCGCAGGCCCGAGGCGCCTCCATTCCTGCTCCTCCGACACGTGGCGAGAGGCTAGGTAGCTACCTAACCTAGCCGTAGCTGTTAGCTTTTATGGCCTTACCAGCTAATAGCTTCTAAGCTAGCTCGAGCCTCGTGCTGTTTTAAGAAAACTTGAGAGGACAGGAAAGAAAGTAAAATAACGTTGAAAACACAGGAGTGTTTTTAAATAAACAGAAACTTTTTCGAAAATGCCCGTAGAGAAGCACAAGTGCCCTCGCTGTGGGATCAGCTGGATTTTCAATGTTTCTCCGTAGATTGTTGCTTGTGACTCGTGCGCATTCGCTGGGCAGAGTGAAGGAATAGGGCGTACCCCAATGACGCAGGGGGTTTTATACCCCGTCCGATAAACCGGATTTGCGTCACAGGACCCTATCCAATAAGATTGCAACTGTAGTCCATGTATTGTGCTCTGTGCATCGCCAGGGGGCGATGATATCCCATATGTAAGTACATTACGAGGGAAAGACATAAAACTTAAGTTACTAGTTACTTTGTAGATTTTGAATATTATTACAAAACATACATTAACCACTTCAACCCTATATACATTTTGGCCTTTTGAAAATAGCCGATCTACAAGCTCACAATGCGTCGCATCGTAGATCTGCTATTTTCAAAAGATTTTTATACAATTTATACATTTGAAAACAGAAATGGGACATTCTGCATAATGATTACTTTCTACTTTTGGTACTTTAAGTACATTTTGATACCAATACACTTGTACTTTTACTCAATTCCGGACTTTTACTTGTAACAGAGTATTTCTGCATTGCAGTATTGAATCTTTTACTGAGGTAAAGAAATGTAGTACTTTTTCCACCACTGGACTACTACAGATTCACTATGGAGGCCTGGGGGTCAGGAGGAGTTGTTGTTGTGCTCATAGTTACACCCACACACTAACTTCTGCTGGCTGGAGAAACATCTCACTTACTCAGGCTTACAGTACATGCAGGCAAGCACACACACGTGGATGGATGCATTTTTGCACATCCACAAACACACCCACATATCCCTGCAAGTAAACGTACACACACACACACACACACACACACACACACACACACACACACACACACACACACACACACACACACACACACACACTACAGTATATGCAAACAGTATAGAGCAGTGCCAACCAAGGCTGCTAACCTTTGTTGCACCACTTTGCAATACAAGATGTATGATAATGATAATCTTCCTTTTTCAAACGGCCAGTAAAGTAATGACGATCACATGCATAGTGGATGAACATGAAGTCATTTAAAATAGACGCAAACAAACAAACAAACAAACACACTGTGCTGATTCAGGAAGGAATGTTATTACTTTATGGTTCACATATAAAAAAGCAGTTCCTAACTTTGAAGTGGCTTTGTAGTTTGAATGTAAATGAATCACATTTATTTACCGTACAAATGGCTAGAATGAAAAGCCACATCAGTCCGCTAATAATGACTGCTGAGAAAGAAATATCAAGGAGCCGTTTTTTATCTGTGGAATATGAAAATGCCAGTAGAATTCAACTGAAATCGCGCCACACAAATGAGCGCTTCATATCGTTATCATCTACAGGCGTCTCTGCCAAGATATCGATAAAAAGCTCCCCATCTGGTTGTTCTGATAAAGACAGATTATGCCTATCGGAAGCCGGTGCAAAGAGCATCAGCCAGTGTGACAGGGGATCGCAATCAGCCACCGGTGATAAGCGATGGTATTCCTCCTATATCATCTCCAGATCAGATAATAGCCTGTGGTAGGACAATTGCCCCTCACAGCACCCGACAAACAATTGATCAAAGCCAAACGGTGACTGGCATTGTACTGTAGTGTATCGTCGCTTCACTTCACTTCATCTAAAAAAGGGAAAAAAAGAAGAAAGAAATTGTTTGGGTGACTGGTTTTTGGCTCATGGTAGAACGGCCGGCTGATTGGCAGGCTGCTGTTGTTTCTTTTCTGGCTGACCGGCTGAATGTCTGAGCATTTCAACTGTAACTGTGCCATGTTTCCTCTCTGTTGCCTCAGAGAGAGCGATGGACTTTTGGGGAAGCCTCTGCTGTCATTCCATCATATCATATAATGCAGATACAGAGAGTGTTGTGTGCTTTGGCTTTGGCTACAAGTCAACACAGCTTCAAGAAAGGAGAGAAAGAATTTTGCTGTATCCAAATCTGTACTGGATCATTTACCTATTAGTAGTGAGTGATCGCAAACTTCAACTCAGTTTATTAGGAGAGGGGGTGGAGAACATTCTAGGTGTACTGAATGGATTACTACAGATTAACCAAAGTCCATTGCAACTGTAGCTTACTGTACATCTGTATTTGTGCAGATGTACACCTGTAAGGTGTTACCGTACGTTACACAACACAGTATGATGCAGTATGAGTGTGATGCAATAATAGATTATTATTAATAATTGAATCTATATAATTACAGTATTGTTATGTTCATTGACATGATGTTCCAGCATCCAGCGTATCTTCTGTGCTACAAAGTCCTAATATGTAGGACTTCGCTATGACATACTCCTTTCTGTCAGACAAGGGATTAGTATTAGGGATTTATTTTAACCCTGATCAACTTCCATACATTTAGGAAAAGGATACTTAATTGAAACGAGCAATTTGTCACGGGAAACACATGCCAGTTCCCTCAACCTTTTCCACCAGTTGCTTTAATATAATTCAGCCACATCCTTCAACAGGATGCAATAGGCGCCTCGAAGAAATGCATCAAAAGCCTGTTTAAGATGAGCATGAAAAATAGCTGCATGGTTCAGGAGAGCAGGACTTTCCTGCTCCCATCACATGAGCCTTTATCTGTAGGGTGATCCGTTTTTAACACTGTATTCAAGCTGACAACACTCGTTGCATCACATTATCTACATGTTTATATAATTTTTTATTCCTAGACATAGCTTGGGTACTGAATACGGAGATTAGAGCTTTTTCTCTTTCATTCACTTTCACACACATACTGTATGCACGCATGCATGCATGCACACTCTCACGCACGCACGCACGCACGCACGCACACACGCACACACACACACACACGCACACGCACACGCGTATGTACGCACGCAGGCACACACGCACGTGCAGTATTAGTTGGCTTTGCTCACTGAAAAATAGCACATATATATGTATTTCCCAAACAATTTACAATTTGTTTCTGCTTTCCATGTTTGACAAACATTAACATTATTTTCAACTGAAAAAAGTTTGACCTCGCTTGGCAAATTTCATGTATTTTCAACTGAAAGAAGTGCCAGTTGCATAGGCATTTTATTGACTTGAAACTATGGCGTGGCTCTATAGAAGGCTAGCCGCCTATAAGAGGGTCTGTCTGTCCGTCTGTCTGTCTGTGTGATTGTTTGGAGCTTATCTCAAAAAGCGCTTGATCGATCAGCAGCAAATGCTTTGTGCACACTGCCAGTAGGCCAAAGAATAAAATACGTATGTGAAAGAAAATGTGTGGCGGTACCACACATTTTCTTTCACATACGTATTTTATTTTTTCGTAGGTCATACAGTAGATACATCATAGATGACTGACGTCACAGGCTGGCCATATGAAATCTATGATCCACATGATTAAATCAAATTTAGCACAGCATTTACCACTGGTGCAGTACTGAGTCCTCAGTGTGGTTCACATTGCAGAAATCAACACATCAGTGAAATACTAAATCTATTCTGTGAAACTGCGAATCTGTTACAGATAATTACTTACACGTTATTATGTGTGACAGCCGCAGCCTTGGCCCAGTGTGTCCCAGTGTGTGTCCCTGTAACTTGTCTGTCCCTCCCCTGTCTGTCTCTCCCTGCGAGCTTGTGTCTGTCGGCGTGGGCGTGGCTAGCTACTCAGTCTCGGCTCCTGGATCTCTGCTCTGCCAGCACACCTGCTCTCGGTTACTTCATCACCTCCCTCATGTCGACACACCTGCCATTCATCAAGCTCATCATCGTGCCAGTTTATCTACCCCAGCTCTTCATTCACTCGTCGCCAGATTGTTGTCTCGCCTACCATGGACCACTGCTCTCCTGTCTGCCTCCCTGCTTGCTTGCCTGCCTGCCAGCTTGCTTCCACACCTCTGCCTCACTCCAGCCATGCACGCTCTCCATCCTCAGCCCGTTCCGACCCATCAGCGCCCTGGCGTCTGCCATTACCACACCTCCCTGGCTGCCTGTCAACTCCTCCGACCCTCACCCCCATTTGCTTCCCTTACCTCTGCAATAAAGTCTGTCCTTTTCATCTAACCCTCTGAGTTTGAGTGTAACAAAAATAGTTAGCTGCTAGGCATTATGGTCTATGTATAACCACATATTTAGCTAATTCTGTCTCATATTAAGGAATTGCATTAACTCATAGTTGAAACACTGCTCAATGGAAAACATGCAATTCAGGATGTAATTTACTGTAAATGTTGTGAATGCCACAGTTTGACAGAGGTATGTGCATGACCCACTAATAAGGAGTGAATGTGAGAGCCAAGAAGAGGTGAATGGGACAGATAAGATGCGGTAAGATAAACCGTTATTGATCCCTGCAGGGAAATTTAGGTGTCATAGCAGCAACAGCAGTGAGAACGAAACACAGGAGAGACCGTGCAGGTCTTCTCATATGGGGTCAAGCGGTTGAGGAGCCTGATGCTAATGGAACAAAGGAATGGCCAAGGCACTTTCATGGTGTCTCGAGGAAGGATGAGTTTGTGGCAGAACTTGCTCCTCATATTTACTAGCTCATCATAGAGGGGATGGAAGGGGTTCTCCAGGATAGAATCCAGCTTTATCATCCTCCCCTCCACAACCACCTCCACATTCTCCTGTTCAACTCGACTCCAACTATGGAGCGAGCGTTCCTCACTATACTGTAGCTTGTTCAGTTTGTTGGCATCCTTGTGTTACCAGCATTGTGAGCTTGTAGATCTGCTATTTTTGGCAAATGTTCCCCCAGAATATGGATGCTTGGGTTCAAGTGATTAAGTGGTGGGTACTCTGCTTTCCTCACAGACCCTGTTGTAGTCCGTAATACAATGGGAGAGTCCATCAATGTCCTCACCGTGGACCCTCTGAAATGAGTCACAGTCTGTTGACCTCTAACAGTAGAAAAGTAGGAAAACGCAAAAGAGCGGGAAAAAAATAGTGAATGTACAGTACGAGGAAAACTCAGTGCTGCTTCAAGGAATTGGTACACTGCTGTCCCTGAGATTGTATGTAAGTGAGACAGAAAGTCAGAGAGGGAGAGATAGAGATAGAAATAGCTTTATTCCTGCAGAGGATTCTCATTTTTTTGTTCTGTGGGTGCAGCATGCCTTTGTGTGCTTGACTGCTTGTGTGCTTGACTGCTTGTGTGTGTGTGTGTGTGTGTGTGTGTGTGTGTGTGTGTGTGTGTGTGTGTGTGTGTGTGTGTGTGTGTGTGTGTGTGTGTGTGTGTGTGTGTGTGTGTGTGTGTGTGTGTGTGTGTGTGTGTGCGTGCGTGCGTGCGTGTGTGTGTTTCTGAGATGTTTGTCAGCTTGTTAGAGAAGGCAGACGGCTGAGTGCCTGACACGAGATGACTAGCCAATCTACCACAAATCTGGCTGCCTTGACACCAATATGGCACCAATTTACAGATCAACACTAGGCAGTGGACCTGGTACCCCACCCCCCCCCCCCCCCCCCCCACACACACACACACACACACACACACACACACGCGCGCGCACACACACACACACACACACACACACACACACACACACACACACACACACACACACACACACACACACACACACACACACACACACACACACACACACACACACACATATGCACATAGCAAACAACAGCTGTTTAAAATTAGGTGTGGGTGGTCTATCTGCATGGTTTTCTCACCTAATGTAAGTGCTGTGCCACAATATGTTCATAATCTTGTTTAGTTTGAACAGTCTTGAACTAATAATTGAGACTTTGATTTTTGGGTGGTTTATGGCTTCCATCCAGTCCACTTTCCATGCACACCTTTGTACACTGTAAAATCCTAACTCTGAGAGTTGTGCATTACATACAAGTACCTCCCTCAGCGTGTCACTATGGCTCATAATATCACATGCACCTCAAAGAAAATATGCACATTAAAATTGTGAATTGATACTATGGATTTTACGTGTGTGTGTGTGTGTGTGTGTGTGTGTGTGTGTGTGTGTGTGTGTGTGTGTGTGTGTGTGTGTGTGTGTGTGTGTGTGTGTGTGTGTGTGTGTGTGTGTGTGTGTGTGTTATAAGAGGTTGGCACTTTGTTGTGGTTTGAAACTAAACAAAAACATGTATGCAGGCAGGGATGAGCGGTTTATCTTTTGGGGTGGAAAATTGGGCATTTTCTAAGTGCTATAACTGTGTGTGTGTGTGTGTGTGTGTGTGTGTGTGTGTGTGTGTGTGTGTGTGTGTGCGCTTGTGCGTGGGTGCATGCGTGCGGGCATCCGTGCATGCCTGTGTGTGCTTGCGTCTGTGCATGCGTGTGTGGGTGTGGGTGTGGGTGTGTGTGCGTGCGTGGAAAGAGATGATTGTTGTCATTATTAATTTAATGAGAAATAATATTGGTTGGCACTTTATTGTGGTTTGAGACGAAACAAAAACATGGATGCAGGGATGAGCGGTTTGTATCTTTTGAGGTGGAAAATTGGACATTTTCTAAGTGCTATAACTGTGTGTGTGTGTGTGTGTGTGTGTGTGTGTGTGTGCGTGCGCGTGCGCGCGTGTGTGTGCGCGCGCGCGCGTGTGTTGGTGCGTGGGTGCATGCCTGCAGGCATCCGTGCATGCCTGTGTGTGTGTGTGTGTGTGTGTATGTATCTGAGCCAGGGGAGTTGCAGTGTGTGTGTGTGTGTGAGAGAGTGTAGCTGAGCCGGGGGAGTTGCACTTGGCTAGTGTTAAAAAAAAATCTAAACACAACCTAAAGGTCACCATCTTTAGGGAAACTTTATCGAAAGCTTAAGTGCTTCTCGTGGCCAAACACTTTAAAAGTGTCACTGGCTTTCTGTCACCCGCCTTTCAAAAACGGATATCTTCCTGATGGAAGAAGGGAGGATAGGAAATAACGAATTGCACAAATAGCCATAGCCATTGCTCTATTATGAAATGGATTAAAAAAGAAGAAGAAAATAGTGAAAATAGGTGCTATTTTAGCAATTTATAATTACAATACAATCTTTGAAAATAATTACATGCCCAAAATAGGGATGTCAAAGTGGCACAACATTCTTATTAATTGAATTTGAATTTAAATGTATTTTATGTGTAGATATAGTTTTTATCACCCCCCCCCCAATTTCCTCTCCTTTCCAATTCCCCACTTTGAAAACCTGTGGTCTAGCTGCTAGAAGAAAGTGTTTACTCATTATACATGCTTTAGTTAGTGTGTGGCATTGGACAAAACAGTGAGGCATGTACTTCTTCATCTTTGCAAACAAAGCATCTACAAATACACTTCAAAAGGACTCCCAAGGTTTCCTAAAAATTATGCGGTGGGCATCATTATGATGCTTGCCATCATTATAGACCTCATTTGTTCATCAATGGTGTGCCATTTGCACTTCAAATAGAAAAGTGATTTTTTTCCTCTCCCCTCTCTCTCTCTCTTCCAATATTCAGCTCAGCTTTTAATATCCTGTTCCGGCTTGTCAGCAGTATGAGGGATTTTTTGTTTAATCTCTTACAAAAAATAATACCCGGCATGCACATAATGCACATGTGTATTTTAATGATGCTTACGCATTTGTTACTTCAGGTATTGTCAGATCACTCTTGAAGACATTCTTTAGGCATGCTATTATTTTCACTCACTTCATCACAAAGCACATCAATAATAACTCATACTGTAGCTTTATAAACATTTCTGATCAGATCAGAAATCAGATAAAACATTTCATTAGGAATTATCTGGGAGGGGCTTGGCATAATACTTCCCCTCTGTGTTCATATCCAGAAAATTGTGAGTTATTGTCCAGAAAAAGAGCTATTTTCATGTACTAACTTAATTAGCGTGAATTTTAGGTCAGCAGTTCAGTTCCTAATTCACATTCTGTATAGTCAGTATATTTGTATAATCCCTCACATTGTATAGTGACTATATCAAATGCTTAATGCTTCCATTTCATAAACTACACACCACACTAAATGTGTGATTTGTGTTTAGCAACAAAACATTCTCTCTGTTGTCCTCTTGTCTTTGAGTAATGAGATCAATTCTCCAAAATAGCGCCCTCTGATATACCGTAGCAGTACAATATTTATCAGAAACCTTGCATCTCCATATTTCAGCCTTAGATTATTTTAAGCGGAGTGGCCTAATGGCTGCTTAGAGCTATAATAATAACAATTATTATTATTTTACCCTTTTTTTTGCTATTGTCCATGTCCTTGTTTATGGGTCTGACAACCACAGAGAAAAAGCTCTTCTTGAGCCTAGAGCCCCGGGCTTTGATACACCTCAAATGCTTGCTCATAGAAGGTTTCCGCCTTGACAGTAACGGTATAATCTTCCAGTTTATTTTTTTCCCCACAAAAATAATGCATTTTCACATGCGCAGGTCGACAACACTCGCACACACCACCAGATACCAATCCCCACTATCTACAATGCCAACCTGTGTCTCTGCAAGCAATCCATCCAGTGGGCTACTGGCCGCTCTCTTCATTTACCCCGCCTGTCTCCAGTCCTCCTTTTGATTTGGTAATCAGACCGCTCTGCCCAAGCATCCCCCCCCCCTCCCCCCCCGCCCCCATTGTCTGCACACAGTGTTGACGTGACTCTTATACATATGAGAGCAGCTTAGCGTTGTGAATGCAGCTCAGCTTTCTAGAGGTTGACCTTTTTCCATGGATTAATAGGCTTTATGCTGGCAGCATTAATAAACAATTTCTTCGTTTCCACATTGTGGTAGTGAGCATCACTCTGCATGTTAATGCAGGGCCCCTCCCTGTCTCAGTGGCTTTTCACCTAGTTTTAGGTGGCCGTTCTTTGGCAAACACGACCCGTCAAGTGATTTGATTTAAAAGCTCATTTTGGAGTGGCGCTCACAATCTCTCTTTTTTTCTTCTTTTTATTTTCCATCATATAAAAAAATATCTTTTCATGTTTTATCAGGGCTTTTTATTTAAGATTTCCACTTTCCCCACTCACTGTTCATTTGCTTCTCTCTATTTTATCCTGTTTATCCCTTGAAAAACCTAACCCTAACCCTTCGTCTCTCTCCCTTTCCTATCCCCCTTTTTCTCTCTGCCTATCTCTCCCCCCTTCTGTCTTTTAATTTGTATTTTGTCAAACATCTGTGTCGTACATCAAAAGTGGCATATTGACAACTGAATAAAGTGTTAGTCTTTAGTCCCTCTTGTCGTGCAATTCCCTCCCTGCTGATATCCTCTCTCTCTCTCTCTCTCTCTCTCTCTCTCTCTCTCTCTCTCTCTCTCTCTCTCTCTCTCTCTCTCTCTCTCTCTCTCTCTCTCTCTCTCTCTCTCTCTCTCTCTCTCTCCCTCCCTCTATCCCTCTGTGTACCTGTCTCTTCATCGTGGTAAACGGACTGATTACTGTATGTGAGCCTGCGCAATTCTGTCCCTCTCTCTGTCTGTGGCCAAGGTCAATTACAGTATAGGGGCCTTCTCCATTCAGGGTATATGGCCAATCAGGGGCCCAGGAGTAGAGCACCTTGCAGGGGATTGACAGGAAAGAATATCAACTAATTTGGTGCCTCAAAAAAAAAAAATTGCCAGGGGTGGGAAGTACGTGTGCCACCACGCACTCTCTTCGCTTTCTCGTTCTCCTCCTCAATGTCAACACTTTTTTTCTAGCTAGGAGTTTGAATTCTATAAACAGCACTCCGAAAGTCACATAAAAACTCTGCTTGTAGATTCATTATGCTTTGTGTGGACCATTAAATTACTTATATGTGGTAGCGTCCTTTCTGGTAATGTTGTAATAGTGTTACACTATACTGTGACATGGCAACTTGCATTATCAAATCAATATTAGCAGGTAAAGATTACGTTACGGGTAGGTCTTGTCTCTTTACTGTTGAAGGTAACCCTAGATCAGTGGTTCTTTTCTGGATCAGGCCCACTTGAAAATCTTAACACCTTAAGTGGTCAGATGGGTGGGCCCGGCCGCATGCATTTTCAGAGCATGTTAATTTTAATGATGAATTCATGTTATATTATCAGTAAAATATCATCAAAATCCTAAATACTTGGAGGCCCACTTGCAATGCCCATAGGTTGAGAAACACTGCCCTTGATGATGGACAGTTACTTTTGATGTAAGATTTGGCAGCAAACACGAGAGAAGGCAAACACGCTCCAGTAAACTAAAACCGTGGATATTTAATTGGATGCATCGGGGAAGCCCAGACCTTCTTGACATTACACTGCTATGCTAAAGCACCACTATGTTACCATGGAAACCCAGAAGGTATGTGTCATGGTCTGGGTACTCAGAGGTAACCTGACACCGTCAAATGGAAGAAGCTTGCGACACACATTTGTTTCACAGCCTACTTCCCATCTGAGACTCCGGTCGCAGAATCGATGACAGACAGTTTTTATTTTTTTCAAGCTACTAGGCAGGTGATTGGATGATCCCGCCCCTAGCAGCCGCTGATTGGTTCGAACACGCAGTGTTCGGCCATCTCTACTCCCTGCGCAATCCCAGACCTCCCTGAAATCAAATGCAAATGAGATTTCCGGAGGGAGGGGGTTTACCAGGCTAACTCAGAGGAGGGAGGGGAGAAAAAAAAGAAAGAACATTTGAAGAAAAAAGAGAGGAGAGGACTTGTCAAGTGACCAGAATTGTTTTGCATACGTTAGTAAAGTTGTGCAAACTATAGATCAAAGGAAGAACTGCCCCATGTACTATCTCTGCTGCCTTGCTCACTTTTAGGATGGGAATGGCAGGGGAATGTGTGAAGAAATGTAACAGGGGCAGTAAATAGAAAATGAGGACAAACACAGGCTGGCATAGTTTAGAGTCAACTGTCAATGGCCGGGTTTCCCAAAGCGATTTCAGGTCGTGCGTAGCTTACGCAGCTGCGTAAGAGCCTCCTAAGCAGCAAACCCGTTTCCCGAAAGCATTCTGAGCTACGTAGTACCTTCCTTAGTAACAGCTGGTTCTCCGTTACGTGCTACTTAACTGGCTTCGGGAAACACCACTTAAGCTGGTTCTCAAGAGCACAGCGTTACGTGTCTTCTTAACTGGCTACGGAAACACTACTGAAGGCCTCCTAGAAGAAGTAACTTAGAAGCAAACCCATTTCCCGAAAGCCCTCTTATCCTAACTAGTACAGTCGTACGCAGCGGTTTGAAAGAGGGACCTGGAGTGCTCGTAACACCCTTCGTAGCGAAGGGTGTTACACACACACACACACACACACACACACACACACACACACACACACACACACACACACACACATGTAGGATATATATATATATATATATATATATATATATATATATATATATATATATATATATATATATATATATATATATATATATATATATATATATATATATATATACATATATATATATATATATATATATATATATATATATATATAAAACCCATATACTGTACATAGCTTACGACGCATAACGTGCGACACCTACCCAAAAAAAACAGACATACAAGGACAGCAGCGCAACATGAATCCGACGTTTAGAAAATGTCTGATTGCCAGGCTGTTGCCCTGTGGTGAACCATACTGTAATGATTGCTTGGGCTGCAGGGACGTTATGTGATTTCTTAATAGGCTCAGGGGCCTTTTGGGGAGGCAGGAAGGTTGTGAGTGATTAGTAGTGATGCCAGTCCCAGCGTAGCATGCCACAGAAATGATCTGGCTAATTACAGCAGGCAACTAGCCGGCAATGCATCTCATCTGACGAGAAAGAAGTGAAATTAATTACCTAATTGAACCAACATAGGCAACCATGAAGGTAAAACTGTTTACGCTCTAAATCAGCTCAGGGACGGAGGTTGGCTCAGCTCTAAGGAGAGTGTGTTTTAATGCTGTTTTAGACGGCATATTGGGAGAACAAAGGTTGTTTGCTTCGATGAGTAAAGTGGTGCAGCAAAGGCATCTGTTCTAGTTTGCGTTGTTGGCTGGGAATCACCCCAGTGCAAGCCTGAAAACAATGTGTCTCTGCCCAGCTATTATGGTACCAGTATTATTCTCATGCAGCACAGTGTTGTGTTTTGTGGGAACACCTCACTATTGCTCCTTTAGGGAGACATCTCTCATCTTGCCTGCTTCTCTCCCACCCTCTCGAGATAAGCCTTCTCTTATATAACTGGGGTATCTGTTAAGTAGGAGCTGCACGATACAGTGTGTAATAGCCTGTTCCTTCATTCTGCCGGTCCTGGTAGATGGAAGACAAGCCTTCCGTTCTGACAACCTGGACATGATAAGCAGCTCTTTGATGAACTGCTGTTTGCTGCTGACACATGATAAATCCTAATGTGCCTCGCAAAATGAATCATGATGGGGTAGAGCCCAGCATAGCCCAGAGGGAACGTTTATTTATTTGATATTAAACATGCTGAAGCTTTAATCATTTAAGGATGCTTTTATGGTGTTTCCCTACGATGTCTCTGCCTATGGATTATTGTGCTCAGCCTCTATCTGTTATGTTTCCAAGATTAATAGTCACAGTCCTAATTTGTACATTACAGCATTCTCTACTGCAGTAGCCTTAAAGGACCAGTGTGTGAAAAAAGCTTGAAATGAAATACTGACTGTTAAAGGCTTGGTATACTTTGTTGTGCATAGTGTCGCGCACTGAAAATAGCCGATCTGCAAGCTCACGTCGCATTGTGATGCATTGTGGACACCGGCGTGCAACTATAAATCTGGCTTTCAGATCATTAATGTTAAATGTGAAAAAAAAAGTATATAATAATAATATTATTAACACATCGACCGCCAGAGGTTAATCTCATAATGTACTCACCAGTGCCAAGGTGTTTTTGTTGTTTTTTAGTTTTTTTCATGTCGCCATAGATCTTGTTAAAATCCTTAAGATTGAGCCGTACAAGGTCTGTTTACATCCGCGACATCCCACTGTATCTCCCAGTGAAGACCACGTGTCAAACGGGGTATCCATGTTGTAGTTAGAGCGGATTACGTTAAACAGTGAAATGCGAGGAGAAAAAACTACAGGAAGAGAATTGAGTTTCAGTTTCGTCTGTAGAACGAGAGCGGACGTGATCGTCAAAACCGGATCCCAAATAATTCTATTTCCGGTCATCAAACCGGAAACGGAAGTGGATCAAAAAAAATCCGAAAGTGAACCCGGAAGTGAATAGCGCGAAAAGACCGTGGACCGTAGGGCTACGGTCTCGGCGCTTAACAGTTGGATTTAACGGACCGTAGGACTACGTTCTTGGCGGTTAATGTGTTAATAATATACAAATGACTCTGATATGCCTACTTATATCCTATATACTGTAAACATATTGTTGTGTGGGGTTGGGTGGTCCTTGAGGATGCGAGTGGTCCAATGATCATGTTGTCATCATGTTGCTTGCCATGCCTATTATTATTATTAAGTTGCAACCGTGCAGTCACCACATGGGTTGTATTATCCTTTTAGCATATCTGTTTTGACTGTACTGCTGTACTGTTAACAAACATGTTAATAAAGTAAAAATTCTGCTTGTGGTGATGCAGACTGTGGAGGGAGAAAAATACTGAGGCACTCCGTTTCATGTCTATTGCTGAGCAAGGCAACAGAACCAATGCGTTTTGACTCTTGGATCTTCAACAGGGTCTGGTCAGGTCCTTCTGTTTAAAAATGTTAATAAAGTATTCAATCAATAAATCAATGGGAATACAGAGTAGAAACGAGCAGATATAACAAACTTGTCATGACATGACAGAGGTTCTCACTCTCCAATTAGTTTGACTCAGGCCAGCTATCATCCGCCTTCCATATTTAGTTTTACATTTTCTCAGTTGTAATTAAATTATCGAACTTACCTGAATGACTAAACCAATATTGGCTAAACATCATTGCATGGTTGAATTTAATTGGACAGACTTTTATTCCTAAATCAGTCTTTTCACCGCCGACAATTTTCAGCTGCCCTTTTCAAATCAATCCACGCTTTACAATGCAATAAAATGCAACAACACATTTTTCTCTGAAAGTTTATTTTCATACCATACTGAAATGAATGGAATCCAAAGGCTGCCTTGAACATAAAAGAAGCTAGGGTATGTTTTGCAAAATGGTCAGCAGTAATGTGAAATATACTGTCATAGTGAATGGACTCCAGTAAACATGCCATACAACTGGTATGGTCATTTAAAGGTTCTATGACATTCATTTGAACTTTTTATATTTTTTATTACACCCAAAAAATCGGAACTTTGAACATTCAGTGGATTTTCTGTGGTCTGGGGTTTTCTGAGTAATTAGGCTGAAAAGCAATCTGAATTTGGCCCTTCGGCAGTGAGGTCACAGCCGATTAATCCCGCCCACTCTCCTCCTCGCCCCTCCCCTCCCCTATCCTTTCCTTTGGGGGGGGGGGCGGAGCAGAGGCGATGATTGACAGGCAAAATCCCTCACCAGCGACACCCGCAGCAAAGATTTCTTTTTCATTGCAGTTGAAAAGGCTTTAGAAATGTGAGAGAAAAACACCTGCCATGGATCAATGGAGTGGAATTTCTTGTTAAAACTTTCTATACACGTTTGAAGGACCATGACAAAGACTTTTAATGTGTGGTAAAACTGAACGTCATGAAACCTTTAATATAATAACACACACACGCGCGTATTATATTGTACGGTTTCTGTACCATCACTTTATGTATAGTCACTGCCTTTAGTTGAAAACCCATCAGCGGCTGCATTGACCGTATTGACTACTATTGTAATCACAATAAGTCTTGCCGTGCCTTTTGATGCACGGCCACCTCGAAATGGAGTTGTGCTCACATTCTGAATGAATGCCTCCCACTCAGGAGTGTTTGGAGTCTTCAATCAAGGATAAAGAGGAGCTCTCAGAAATGCAGCTGGCTGCCTCGCACAATCATTACGGTCATCCAGAGTATCTCTTAGTTCCTTTCTGCTTGGCACTGCTGTGCAATACTGGCTAGTGGTTAAACCCTGACAGGAGTAATTTAACACAGGGCTAATAACGGCTATTATGTTGTGGTGTGTTGTGTGTTCCGAAGTGAGTGCTTAGTCCATAAATAACCCCAAGCGCAGTTAGATTTAGTGGCATCGCCTCAGGGAGACCACCACATTACACGACCCCACATCAAGATCAAATCTGTAAGAGAATATATTAATTGAGATGAGAATGAGAGTGGAAGTGTAGCAGGTTTAAATACTACAAATTGAAGTATTTAACGCACCATAACAAATTACCCATAAAACAAATTCTCAATGTTTTTGACTCCTTGTCTTAGCCTTTACTCACACTCATTGAGGACTTATATACGTATGTAATGATGGCGAAGTGTTCAGCTCACAGTGAATTTTTCACAACAGATACATGCTTTTTAGACAGGGACGTGCTGGCCACTGGGAAATTTGGGACAGTTCCAGAACGGCCACGCCATTCGAGGCCGCCAAGACAGGGCAAACGGACAAAAAATATTTTAGAAAAATATTTTTGCTCCCGTTTTAGGATTATTACGTCATTTCCGGGTCGCGCGGCCCAATCATTAGCTACGTTACTGTTTGGGCTGTGATGCTTTTCAGCAGTGGCGTAACTTACATAGGGTTGCTGGGTTAAAACAGTGAACAACAGTGAAAACCGAACACCCCCCCCCCCCCCCCGTTGACAAAACGATGGGCCAGTTCGGACCAAAATCCCTGAATTTTGGTCCCAGCACGCCCCTGTTTTCAGACCTTTCCAGTGTGATGAGCCTGCTTTGATTAATACACCCTCAATGAATGCCTTTATTTTTTGCCAAGCAGGGCAGACAATGTGGAAACACATGTTATTACCCTCTTGGTCGGAGATGAATGGGGAACAGTGGAGAGAGATGTGGTGCTTCAGCGTTAATTTGTCATTGAAAATTTGAGGTGTAAAAGATGGGGAAGTCACTGGATTCATTATGCTGTATAATTATTCACATCAAGTATGTATATAAGGCAGTCACCGTCAAATGGAGGTAGTTGCCGACAGATTGCAAGGCATTCTTATTTTTTCTGGCATTTTCTCAATCGAACAACCTCTCCAAGGTCTGTGAAAACATTTTATGACTGTAAAAGAGGATGTTCATAGCTCAGGTCATCCATCTAACAAGAATGTCTTGTTGGCCTTCAGGGAAAAAGCTAATTCTTGCAGCATTGAGACATTGAGGTCAGAGCCGAACAGTATTCTCTGCTGGGAACACAAGCTAATTGACCAAACCAGTGCTCTTACAGCTCATGTCGAGGTTAAGGCCAAGGAGAGACTGAGCATTGCATTTCATCAAAGCAGCCTATTATGCCAGATTTGAATCAGGCATGATTATAGCCGGTAAGACTGTCTACTGCAGATATAGCTCAGGGCAATTAAGCACATGTCCCTTTCAAGACAGGTGGAGTTATGGAGTCCAGTTTACCTGGCAATCCATGTTTCCTTGCATGCCACCTCATTAATCTGTACACTTCAAGCATGAAAGTTATGGGGCATTTGTCTCTGCAACCTCCACATAACGTAATCTAAGACAAACTGTCTCTTTGTGGTTTGCGGTTTGTGTACCGTTGCACCTTTTTGTAGTGAATTCCTCTCGTCTGTGTGGTCACTGAGGCCCGTCCTTATGATATTTTTGTCTTGTGTCTTTACAGGAACTCTTTACGGCGGAATGCAAGTTCAAAGAGTCGGTGTTTGAGAACTACTATGTGATCTACTCGTCCATGTTATACAGACAACAGGAGTCGGGGAGAGCTTGGTTTCTAGGGCTCAACAAAGACGGCCAACCTATGAAGGGGAATCGTGTGAAGAAAACAAAACCAGCTGCTCACTTCCTGCCCAAGCCATTAGAAGGTAAACAGAAGGCAGCATTCTGTACAGTATTGTAACGCCAATATTTGTCGGCCCTATGTCTTTTCAGAAGGACCAGCGAGCCACATGAAGCTTTCCACATTATGACTATAGGGCTTCCAATCAAAGAAATGATCTCAAAATGAGTGATGACACAGCACTGTATGGGAGATATATATCCCTCCCAGACATGTCATTTGTATTTATCGGCTGATTAGTAATGTACCCAAATTGATCCTTAAAGGTGGTTTAAGCAATAAGCATTGTTAAAATAAGTGTCAAATGGCTCTATATTCTGATAGTAACCATTGACATAGAGTGTGTGTGCACTAACAGGTATCTCCCGTCTCTCCGGCTCTTAAACAGAACATGTTTGAGGTCGGGATCCAATTTTATCCAATCAGAAAAGAGCACAAACACTATATAGCCACTATATAGCTCAGAACGGCCGTCGGTAGATCTAGGCTAAATCCGCTTATTTGCGTTGCTCGAAAATCATTTTTTCTTGTACTTATCTGTAGTGTGTGGTCCGTCTGATGTGATTGCTAAGCTATTGCTACACGGGCGCTGCCATTGTTGTTTACAGATCAGTTTTACTGAAATCACGTTAGAAGTCTCGTCTCGCGATACTTCCGCCCACCATTCTGGAGCCTGGAGAGCGGAAGTATCTCGAGACGAGACTTTGAACGTGACTTCAGTCAAACTGATCTGTAAACAACAATGGCTTAATAACCCCCCCCCCCCGTTGACAAAACGATGGGCCAGTTCGGACCAAAATCCCTGAATTTTGGTCCCAGCACGCCCCTGTTTTCAGACCTTTCCAGTGTGATGAGCCTGCTTTGATTAATACACCCTCAATGAATGCCTTTATTTTTTGCCAAGCAGGGCAGACAATGTGGAAACACATGTTATTACCCTCTTGGTCGGAGATGAATGGGGAACAGTGGAGAGAGATGTGGTGCTTCAGCGTTAATTTGTCATTGAAAATTTGAGGTGTAAAAGATGGGGAAGTCACTGGATTCATTATGCTGTATAACCTTATAGCAAAAAAATAATAAATAATCACTTACACCACCTTTAGGGGGCATTTCGTTTCCATTTGGATCAATTTTTACATTCTTATTTTCATTAAATGAACACTGAGCATTGTACTGTGTGTCCATTATTTAAAGTCATGCTGAAGTGTTCTGTCCTGATGGGGATGTAGCCATGGCACAGATTATGAAGTGCTAGATAACGAGGCTGTTTTGGGCTGTTTTTCCCCAAAAGAGTTGTTGTACGTATTTAGATTGAAGAAAGAGGCAGGAAAACAAGATAGGATGCTGGCAACACCCGGGGGTGGGGTAGGACTGTATAAAAATATTTTTGATACAACTTTTCTTTTCTTTTTTGTCTCCTTTCTTTTTGTTTAGAATTTTTTTTTAAGACAGCAGCAGTTGATTTTGTGATATTATACTGTTTAGACTGATGATAGGTTCTTGGTTTACCTATGAACCTACAGTAGATTACTATTTCTATGCATTTGATGTATTACCTGGTGTTTACCATGCTTACTGTAAATCGCTGGATTAAGAGCGTCTGCTAAATGCCTAAATTGTAAATTGTAAAAAGGTGCGTTTGTTTTATTTTATTTTACTGACAGTTTGTGAACAACTCTCTCTTCCAGTTGCCATGTACAGAGAGCCATCGTTGCACGACGTTGGAGAGGTGCCCAAAACAGCCGCGGCCCCAAGTAAAAGCACAAGTGAGCCAGCAATGAACGGAGGCAAGCCGGTCAGCAAGCCAGACAAGCCCCCCACATAGCCACACCTCACCTGTGTGCTGAGCGTGGGGTGTGCCGGGGTGTGCAGAGGGCTGGGGAGTGGAGGGGAGGGGGAGATGGGGACGAGGATGGGGGAAACGTGATGGAGTCAGGGCTCAACCACCAACCCACCCCACCCCACCCACCCACAAGACTTCCAAACCCTCTTTCTTCTATGGATCCAAGTGAACCTTCCATACTTTGCCCTCCTCGACGTCCTCCTCCCTCTTTCCAGCTATTTCATCGTGTGCTGACGGATTCAGAGGGAACCCGTCCGTCCCCCCCCACCCCCACACTCCTACCCAACCACCCCCCACCCCACCAGAGTGTCTCCAGCACACAGGGGGGGCTGGGGGGACAGCGGAGAAGAACTCTGATAATGGGAATGCCTGGCCCGACATGGAATGCCTTTAGAATCTTCTCTGTAAAACTGTGAGAATCCATGAGAACGATGTGTTTTCACAAGCCACACGTTGCTTGCTGACGGTTTCATCCAAGGACACCTTCCAACCCACCCCACCCAGTCCCACCTCCTTATGCCCCTGTTGCAGCAGAGTCTGTGTAATTTCAGATCTATTTTCTATACCACAGTGCACCAGCTATGTTCTGGGGTAGAGACTGTACAGATAGAGTAAATAACTTGGACTGTCATCCTCTATTTTTTACCAGTACGATCCCGTCTCTTTCTCTTTCTAATCTCTAGTCACACACTTTCCTCTTTGTCGAGTAACCATACAGACAAAAAAAACAAAAATAAATTCATTTTGTGGGGCCGGTGTGTGATTTTCTAAGACACACATTCACGCCAATGTGGTACGAGAAGCATACACTCATACTACATGTAAAGAATCCTGATATTGTGCTTGCCCACTGTAAAATACACACACGCACACATGCACACATATACTACACACACACACACACACACACACACACACACACACACACACACACACACACACACACACACACACACACACACACACAGTAAAGACATGCACCTACACTGTGTGGAGAGGGAAAAATCAGAGTCTAAGATGAGTCTACCAAAAGTGTTGCTTTTTTATAGCTACATAAAAACACATTGGATGCTGGCAGATAGCTCCTGCAATCATAGTTGATGAAGTGCTAATTACCCCCACTGCAATCAGTGTGAGGAACCCTCCACACACACACACACACACACACACACACACACACACACACACACACACACACACACACACACACACACACATAGATGTGCATGTGTGCGTGTGTGGGAGAGCGCTGTAAAGAGTGGTGTATACATATCACTATCTTAGATCCCACCAGCGGTACTAGTCCGCCTCCTCTGGTAAATAGCAACCTGAAATCTATTTTTCTTGAATCTTATTTCGGAGCATATGGGCTCCAGGAATATCTCTAGGCCTTGTGGGCCTCGTCCTGTCCTTCACTCGCGGACTTCTCTGAACTTGGAAGCGAGGCTTGTGGCTTTGACTCAGATGGTCTATAACTGCAGCACTGGCAGCCATTTTGTGGCCGCATCTACACAGCAAAATTCCCAGTGTTAATTTAACTCTGAGTGTACAAATGTAACCAAATTGGATAGATTTGTACACTGTCAGAGTTACAAATGGGTTAGGGTCCAAATGGAGTTATACATCTTTAAATTAATACTGAGGATCTTGTGTACTTCAATCCAGAGAGCAACATGGCCGAATACCAGTAGGCGCCATTCATACTGGATGCATCCCCATTTTGTTCAGCAAACTAAAGCATGGGCAAGATTAGTATTGTGTTCTCTCTTCTTGCAGCAGTTATACAAGAGATGGCTTATATTGTAACATTTTCACTGTATAAAACTTAGGGAAAATGACTATAAAAAAGTTACTTTTTAACCAACTAGATATTATGAGAGGATTTGTTTCCTAGCTCAGCATGCAGAGTCCGGCATCAATCATCTTGGCCTCTCATGTGCCTGTCTGGACCTTGATTCCCCCCCGGCATGCAAAAACACGTTCCCAGTCCCCACTGGGCCCCAAGGTGCCTCACTCTCTCAACACATCTCGTAGACGACACGTAGCATTATCCAGGTCCCAGCAGTCACCGTACATGTGTATGCTATTCCCTCTAACAAATAACGCGAACCATGCCCCGGATTGTTTTCATTGACTTCAGTATCCTCCCATTGGCTGAGTGGAAGTGACATTCGCCCGCTTGCAGCCAGTCGTTTACATCATGTAGCTAGCTAGCTAGCCCGCTAATGGTAGCGAGCCTAATGTGCACGTCGTTGTCAAGTACTATATGTGCAATTTCAAAACAGGTGATAACCTTTTACATCCACCACATGCTTGCCAACTTGGATGGCGTGTTTTTGTAGATGTGCAACTTAGCCATCGGCTGCTTGGCGCGTGCGTACACTCGCCTAGTGGCTCACTCGGACGTGCCTCTTGAGCCTCAAAGCCAGCACACCTGCCTTGTTGTCAAGTGATGTAAAAAAAAAAACAGCGTGGGTTACATCATTTGTTAGAGGGAATGACATTCTCGCTCACCTTACACACCAATCCACTCATACTGGAATAACCAAAGTTTTTTTTTGCATTCCCAGAAGAAACTGGCTATTGACGAAAAAGTAACTGATCCACTTTCTGATTTGATTCACCCAAGCTTTCACTGTGATAGCATCTGTTCCACATAAAAAGGGAATAAGCAACTCTACATACAGTAGACCTTTTTTTTTAAATAATCTCAGAAATCTTTTGACTGATGTCACTTTTGAGAGGCTATAGAGATACCTTGAACCATCCACGTGCATGTATTGATATTGTTACAAGGGGCAAAGTGTGGGGAAAGTACTTTGCTGATGTATATTCATTAACCACTTAACCACTTAAACCCTCTAGTCTTAGATAAACGGAAACTGTACTAGGATAGCTTTTTCCTGTCTACACCAAAACTCTTCGCCACAAATAGCTGATCTACAAGCTTGTAGCTCTGCTATTTTTGGAATGTTCCTCCCAGAATAGGCATACTGGGGTTCAAGTGGTTAACGAGTTGTGTAGTTTGAAAGCTGTATGGGCATGTTGTAGGCTGTGGCACACTCATATATAACTCTAAACTTTCTGTTTTTGATTCTCTTCATGACTGTTAGCAATTTATCAAAGTTATATTGGATTCTATCAACAGATTTATAACATTTGTCTTTGTTTTAGACAACAGCACTGTTTGCTGCAAAAAAATAGCAACTATATATTAAGCAATTGATTTGCTTTTAATATAAAATAAATAAATTTGAGTTTATTGGGGTTATGAGTGGCCATTTCTTATTACAGGATGTTGAAGCACATTAAGTTACACTTTAAATATTTGTATGTACAAAGCTGTTAGTGCTGTAATGAAAATAGGCTGAGCACCACTAGTTGTGTTTTGGGGCCGGTGTCAGTCCTCCCCTCCTTACAAGCAGTCATTTCCAACACATTAAGAAACTCTACATGCTGGGCTGGCTACTCCGGTCCTGCAGTCCAGTTGACTGGCTCCTCCAAGGCCGACTTTATTTTTGTAAATGACAGGTGTGTAAATGTACATCTCTGTTTTTGATCTCCGTAGCCACCTGTTTTGTTTGTCAGTCCGTTCCTATCATTTCTCTCGTATACGGGTCGTGCGTGATGTCGTCTTCTGATCCTGGCAGTCATCCATTTTGTTTACCAACCCCTCTCGCTCTTCAGATTTGTTGAATGGAGAACCGTTAGTAGATTTAAAGCTCCTTTCGTTACCTGTACTTCTTCTGTTTTCAACCTCTTATTTCGTATGTTGTCCCATCTGTTGCATGGGGAAAGGATGGCATTGATGAACTGCATGTAGTAGGCTATGTCTATCAAGAACTGTTGGTATGTACCGCTAATTTTACATACATATATGCAACGAGTTTGTCTGCACTGTACAGTTTGTGTTTGTTGTATACACATATACAACATATTGAATAAAATATTTATATAAAGGTGTACTGTAATGTCAGTAACATACTTAATGCAATATAGTGTGCAGTATATTATTGCACCTGTCATTTTGATGGGACAAATAAACATGGAGGGGTTGGCTATACTAAAAAGCATGAAAAAAGGCCAAAGTAGAATTACATTTTCTTTGTGAATTTCTTATCGGTCCTCTGTTCAAGTGGTGATGGAGCACTTGTGTCATTGCAGCTCTTATCGTCTGATACACTGTAAAGCCATGAGTGTTCATTGAAATCCGGGACTATACAAATGGAACCAAGAGGTTCCATTGCAGGTCGCTTTGGTTCCATTTTTAACTCTGAGAGAGTACAAATGGAACCAAACGGACCTGTAAGGGTCCAGCTCGTTCCATTTGAACTCTCAGAGTTAAATTAACACACACAAGATTTGACTGTGTACCACCTTTTTTAAGTGACATGGACGTCCAGAATAACACAACTGAACTATGTATGTCTTTTTCTTTCCTTTTTTCTACCACATACAATTTAACCTTATCACTAGTTTGACTTGAGTGGGAAATGCCCTGATGTACGACCAACGGTACAGTATGGGTTTCCATGGCAGATTGTTGTGGGTGGGCTGTTTTATAGAGGTGGAGAAGAATAGGCACTATTAAAATGATTTATTTTCAAAAATATATATAGATATATACCATTGCAAGTATGCCCATTGGATTTATGTCATGTTATAACGGATTTATAACCATGTATGATTAAGGTCTTCGCATTGTTTTCCATGCAAAATGTTTGTGTCATGCGGCACATTTAATGTTTTATTATTAAAAACGAATAAAAACCTCAAATGATACTCCTGACTTGAGTGCAGAGTGAACATCGTGTCCAGTTTGTGAAAACGCACCATTGTTCTGCTAATAAACAAACAACCAGAGTACCAATACATTATGCCCCACTAAATCTCCTTTCCAAAACAAATCATTAATCATAAAACATTCTCTCCTCCTCCCACGACTGAATTCTGTTGGTGCACCAGCAATCTATTATGTGTAGCTTTATGGAATATGTAAGCTTTTACATAAAGTTTTCATACATATTGCTATATTGGAAACATAAAGGTTACATTGTAATGTGTTCTAAAGACAGAGAGAGAAACAAACATTTTCTTTCCCATTTTCTAAGTATTTTTCTTTCTTGCATACCACACACAGTTTTAATAAAGATCATTTGTAACCAGTACAAAGGATTTCATGAATGAATGCTGTTAATACAAGTGATTCAGATAAATTGTAATGAAAGAGTTACATCCAATGTTTTGGTCTTCTTGGCCTCTCGCTCCCTCCCTCCCTCCTGGTGGCTCCGGGCAGCCAGGTCTTCCGTGTCCACTAGTGGCCTGCCTTAGTACTCCGCTCCCACCCAAATCTCGCAGGCGTTCCCCGTCCAGCCATCCCAACACTCACAGTTGCCGCAATTGCACACCCCGTTCCCTGGGAAGGAGAGGTGAGAAGGGCAACTGTGAATTAAGAGAACTGCTCCATCATGCTTGACCTTTTATAACAAGGTTCCTGTTTTCACACCCTGCTTCCCTGGCAGCGGCTTTGTGGTGGAGGAGGGGGGCTTTTAGAATACTCTGTGCTTTTAGGAAACGCTTAGGCTTTTAGGAGAGTTTGGGCTGTCACTTGCCCACTCAACAGCTGTAGCAACTCATGATGTAATAACGGCTCAAAATGTTATAACGGTTCATAATGTAATAATTTTCATGTACTAAAAGCTTTTAATGTAATAATCAGCTCATAATGTACTTAAATCATGAGTGCATAAAGTAATAACTGATTTTTCCCTGGTTTGAATCCACTGTTTTGAGTACTTGTGACAACTAGTAAGTAGTTGTCACAAGTTTCTGTGGTGCTGGAGATAAGGTAGTGTCCTAGAAACACATGGTCCCTGAGTCCGCCTTTTGGATCATCTTCACTTTGCTTCTAAATCCTAGAGTACGGGTACAATTAGTTGTCACAAGAATCATCTATGTACCTATAGCTTGGGAGAAAAGTCAGTGCTTTGTTAACAGGAGATTCTTGGTTCAAATCCAACAATGTTTTCCAAGTTTGTATCTGGCTCCAATCTTTAACTGTTAACAGTTAAGAACTGATTGTGTTAAGAACTGAAGTGTGAACCACGGTGGTACAGTGGTAAGGTACACATGCCTCCCACATACAGTATTACATTATTGCACAGTCTAAAAATAGTAGATCTACAAGCTGTGTTGTGATGTCATAGTTCTCTAGTCTAACTCCTATGGAGCTAAGTCTTGTGTCACATATCTTCAATACCTCTGTGGTGCAGGAGATGAATCACTGTTTCATGAAGGTTGTTGGTTCAAACCCATCTTTTGGAACTTTTTCACTCTACATCTAAATAATATCAGGCTAAGTATAATGGTCACTATCATGGTCAGTATCATGCCAGTATCATGCCAGTATCATGGTCAGTATCATGCCAGTATCATGCCAGTATCATGGTCAGTATCATGTCAGTTGCGTTCCAGTTCAAACATGTTGCGGTCCCCTTCAAACATATTACGTTCCACTTCAAAAACTGTTGGTTCCACTTCAAAGATGTATCGTTCCACCTCAAAACTGTTGTATTCATGTTGTTCCACTTCCAAAATGTTACGTTCCATTTCAATAATGTATTGCTCCACTTCAGTCAGGCTTTCGAGCACACCACAGCACTGAGACTGCTCTTGTTAAAGTTTTCAATTACATCCACTTAAATACAGACAGTGGCAAAATTTCAGTGTTAGTATTACTAGATCTCAGTGCTGCATTTGACACGGTCGATCACAATATATTACTAGACAGACTGAAAACTGGGTGGGACTTTCGCACAGTACTAAACTGGTTTGAATCATATTTAGAGAACAGAGACTATTTTGTATCTATCGCTAATTACACATCTGTGTGGACATAAATCAAAAGCAGTGTTCCGCAAGGATCCATTCTAGGGCCTCTATTGTTCAATATATTCATGCTCCCACTAGCTCAGATTATGTAAAACAACAAAATAAACTAACATAGTTATTCAGACGATACACAAATCTACATAATGGTATCACCAGAGGACTATGGTAACAAACACTGAGTAAATGCATTGAACGAATCAACAATTGGATGTGCCATAATTATCTTCGATTAAACAAAGACAAAATGGAAGTACTGTACAGTAATCGTTTTTGGAGCTAAGGAAAACAGATTAAAAGTCAGCGCCCAGCTTCAATCGGTAATGTTAAAAACATCTAGCCAAAAACCCTTGGTGTAGTCATGGACTCAGACCTGAATTTAAACAGCCACATTAACACAATCACAAAGTCAGCCTACTATCACCTCAAAAATATAACACAGTTAAAGGACATATGTCTCAGCAGGATCTATAAAAACTTGTCCATGCATTCATCTTCAGTAGACTTGACTACTGTAACGGTCTCCCTAAAAAATCTATCAGATGACAACAGTTGATTCAGAACCCTGCTGCTCGAGTCCTTAATAATACCAAGAAAATGGAGCATATCACTCCAGTTTTTACATCCTTACACTGGCTCCTTGTGTGTCAAAGAATTTATTTCAAAATACTACTGTTGGTCTATAAAGCTTTGAATGTTTTAGGGCCAAAATACATTTCTGATCTTGTGCGATATCATGAACCATCCAGATCTTTCAGGTCATCTGGCAAAGGTCTGCTTTCTGCCCCTAAAACCAAAAATAAACGTGGGGAAGCAGCATTTAGTTTTTATGCACCACATATCTGGAACAAACTCCCAGAAAACTGCACGTTTGAAGCCACTCTTAGTTCTTTTAAAACACAACTAAAAACCTTTCTGTTTGCCGCTGCCTTTGATTGAGTTTTTCTTTTTCTTTTTCTTCTGCACTGTAATTGTATCTGTTATTTTTACTTATTTTGTTTTATGCATCCTCATTGTATAATTGTGTTTCATTTGCTTGATGTTCTGTGTAAAGCACATTGAATTGCCTTATCGAAATGTGCTATACAAATAAAATTGCCTTGCCTAGCCATCAAAAACTGTTACGTTCCACTTCAAAGATGTATCGTTCCACTTAATTTTTTTTTTGCTCATGTTAGGTTCCACTTAAAAAATGTATTGTTCCACTTCCAAAACTGTTGCATTCCACTTCAAAGATGTATCGTTCCACTTAAAAAATGTTGCATGGGGTTCGAAATGTTGCGACCCCACCTCCATCTTTTCTTTCATGTTTCTCCTCTCTCACCACTTCTCTCTTTGTCCTTGGTATTCTGTCTCTCTACACTAACCTAATCTGAAATAAAGCCAAAAATAAACCTTGGGGGACCAAAGTAATCAGAAGCAGTTGACTGCTGTAGAAAGCTATCAACACACTTGACGGCAGCTGCTCTCACATTCCCCAAACATATGACTCTGTTTTGTCAATCCACCTGCGGCCTATAGTCCTTGCATCTATCTCATTTATTGAAGAGTTGTTGTAACATCCCACTCTGGATGTTACCCCGGCTCCTCTGTGCATGGCACATGTCAAGTGCTGAGTTGTCAGAGGGGAGGCGGCAGGGTTAGGAGGTGGACGCCCGCTGTCTGCCTGTCACACAGCGGAAGAGACAGATATACCACAGCGCTTCGCCCATGGAGGGAGGAGATGCTGGAGGACAGGCCAGGGAGAGGATTAACCAAAAAAAAGGAGAGAAGGAGGATAAGTGGATGAGGAATGAGAAACCTGATGATGGTAGAGGAAGAGAAAGGGGAGGCAGAAAATAGGTTGTGGTGGGGGTGGGATGGAAGAGCTGAACAAGATCATGAGGTATAGGGAGGGGGCGATATGTGGCCCATTCCGACAGAATTGGCTTAGCAGGATAGTGGGTTACTGGTTCCCAGGGTGCAGGCCTGCCAGAGCTGCCACTCATTTAGCCTTGTCCAGGGGACAAGGAGGCTGACATGCAGCACCAAGAGAGGCCACTGCAATGGCAATCTGTAAACAACAAGCTGTCTGCCACCGGAGCAAGAACAGACGGTTGTCTTTCTAAGGTTATGCCCTTCTGATGCCAGAGTGACTCATCTGCATTTTAGAGATTTGGCAGATTAGACGATGAGACAGCAATAAGGAAACAATGTTATGTTCGTTGGGAATTATCTGAGAGAGACAAGCAATTTTCGCATTTAGAGGGATTTTTTGCAATTTCAACAATATGCCTCTGACAAAGACAATTAGTTGTATGTCATGGTGACTGGGAGGCCTAATTTGTTTGAAAGTTTTTTTTCCTTTTTTCTTTTACCTTTGTTAGATACTGTATGTGCAAATGACTTTTTTGTCTCATAGGCTAAAATGGCTTGCTGGAATTATCATCTTTGGTGCATGAAATTAACCAGCAGGCATTTCTAATGCGTAGAATTTTCCACATCACTCATCAATTGTATGTGTAATGAGAATCTACAGCTTTGACGAATGCATGAAATTCTGGGATGCAGAGTAATTGATTGGCAAAGTCATAAGACACATTTTGGAAACTAGCTAGCATTCACTGGTACCTCGTGAAAAGGGAGAAGGTGCAGGTGTGCTTCTGTGTGTGTGTGTGCGTGCACCTGAGGAGGGGAGGCGGGGTGGGGGGGGGGGGGGAGTGTACAGGGGGCACTGAGTTTGCTTTCATTTGCTTATTTGATGCCCCCCTCCAGAACTTGCTTCTTTCCGAATTAGAAAAGGCAATAATCCTCATGCATATGGTAATGGTGACATATGCCCTAATCAGTAATATGCTAATCAGTAACATTTAACAGACAGTCATAGATTCTTTGTTTTCTCTTTCTCTTGAAATACATGAGGGTATCTTCTCGTTGTTGTTTTTTAAGGTACTGGTTCTCAAACCCCCAGGGGTCCTTGAGGGTATTCCAGCCAGGGTGTACCCAGCAAAATGAGTTAATATACAGTAGCATTAAAATCATTTTAACCATTTAAAAAGACAAGCTCACAATGCGTTGCGATGTGACGCATTGTGAGCATCAGCTATTTCAATTAAATGGGGGTCCATGATATGAAAATGTTTGAGAACCACTGACTTCATCTTAGAAATGCTGATCCCTAATTTGTGTGACAGTGTGGCTGACATTTGGTGTCATGAAATGCAATAAGGCGAGCACTTTAAACAGCTGTCCAAATTCTTGGCAAGCCCCAGGACAGAAATAATTATAAACAGACTGAAATGTCCATTATCAGCTCAGAAAAGACAGCTCCTGTGAGAAGTATCTGTGCGGGCGTGCATGCGTGCGTGTGTGTGTGCGTGTGTGTGCGTGCGTGCGTGTGTGCGCGCCCTCTTTACATGTTGCCTTTTCTGTTGGTTCTCCATCCTTGACACATTGCCAAAGCCATTAACTGTTGTAGAATTGGGACAGAACAAACAATAAAAGGTGTGTGTGTGTGTGTGTGTGTGTGTGTGTGTGTGTGTGTGTGTGTGTGTGTGTGTGTGTGCGTGTGCGCGTGTGTGTGTGTGTGTACACCACCTGTGCAGATGAGGCCATCGTGTTGGTCACACTCTCGGTCATCACACTCACAGTACTCTCCAGACACCCACCAGTCCTGGGGAGAGCACATACACTGGCCACAGTGACAAGACCCTGCCGACACACACACACACACACACACACACACACACACACACACACACACACACACACACACACACACACACACACACACACACACACACACACACACACACACACACACACACACACACACACACACACACACACACACACACACACACACACACTTATTACTATACTTGTGAGGATATCAACATTTTAAGACAGTGATTTTATGAATGCCATTTAAAGAAAAATGCTATCTTAACCATAAGCCTATAAAGCCGAAGCTTGTAGATCAGCTATCTTTCTGTACATGACACTGACAAAACTAAGTATAAATCATATTTAACTCCAATTCCAACGCATAAACCGAACCCCAACCTGAATCTTTTCCTAATCGTAAACGTAGCTCCTTTTTTTCCACCAATAAAACTGGTCCTCACAATGTATTTTTCTCATATTGTACTATACTTGTGGGGATAGTATTTGGTATAGTAATACACACACACACGCTGAAAATCTGCGCGTACATTTTGTGAAGACGATCAACAGCAGGCAGAATCAATATGAGGTCATCACGCACCCAAACAAATCGTATACCCTCTTTTAACATCCCTCTCCTCCCCTCAGCCATCCTCCCGTCAGCATTTTTTACTTCCCTCTGCTCCTCAAGGACAGCAGGACAGGATAATAAGGTGTTAAGTGTTCTGGTGGTAGAGAAGGAGGCTGACGAGACAGAAATGAACGTACAAGTCTGGTTTTCTCTGTCTGGTGTGGCCATGGTGAGAGCGTGGGGGGGCCGGGTTTTTTTTTTCTTCCAATTTCATCCACCTTCTATCAACACGGCTGGGGGGGGGGATCATTGGGAACCAGTCTGAGCGGAGGAGGCCAGCCTCCACTTGACACCGCATTTGAAAGTGGGAGGAATGAGGAAAAGATAGAGAGAGGCAGAGAGAGAGTGGCAAGAGAGAGACAAGGACAGAGAGTCAGACGAGGTAAGGAGATGAGGGGAGGGGAGAGGAGAGGAGAGAGGAGCTGAGAGAGATAGTCTTTTATGTTTGTGTCTGAATGCTGTGGAGCATGGAGAATGAACATGCTCGTCTTCATTTTCACACCACTGGCTCTTAACTAACTCTGTGCAGGTCTGGACCAACTGCGGTTGGACTGTTGTATTTTCAGTATAGTCACGTATACTCTTGAAAATAGAAACAAATTCGCCTATTATAAATTGATTGGCAAATAGACTGACAGGCAGCAACCAGAGATACGTTGTTATTCTAGTTTCAATCATGCATTGATTTTATCATTTAAGTTAGATGCTTTTATCCAATGCGATTTACAAAGTGCAATGCAGGGAAATACAGTGGCTCAGGAGGTAGAGCGGCTCTGGTTCGAATCCCCCACCCCCCTTGGCTTGTTGTCGAAGTGTCCTTGAGCAAGATATTGTACCATGACTGATCCTGATGGTGCCTTTCATGGTTGCCTTGGCTCCACCATCGGTGTGTGAATGAGTGAGGGTGATGCACATTGTGAAGCAAATGTAAACCATTCAAGGTCGGAGTAAAGGAGCATGAACCCTAGTCAACCATCAACAGGATAAGTCGCTGAGAATTTAAAGTGCAAAGAAAACAATTATCTGCTACAAAGTAACTTGGATAGCAGGTAGACATCAAACCTGGCATCTACGTATATACAGTAGAGTAAACAAGTAAAGAGCAATGCAGTATGTTTACCTTTATTTATACAGGTGAAAATCCCATTGAGAACAAGATCTCTTTTACAAGGGAGCCTTGTTCAGCGTGAAATGTGTGTATGGGTATAATGTTCTCTCTCAGGCCCAGAGTTACATTACCACTACTACAAAGGCGCGCGTAAGGCTCGTATAAAAATTATACTCGTACAATTTGGAGCCCTCAACCCAAAAAGAATAAGAAAAAAAATTTAAATTCAGTGATGAGGAAGTTGATTAATTAAATAATAAAACACTGAAAAAAGTTGGAGGGACGCAATGCAAAAGAGGATTTGGGTGACTATTGCTCATAAAATAAAATACATTCAGATTTACAAAACAAACTATCTTGAAAGCATATGATTATTTGTTTTCTCTTTCCGGATAATGTGCTGGATTAAATGTCATCGTGTGGGGGGACATATATTTTCAGGAATTTTCACTTGTGATGCCTCAGGCAGGCTGGCTGCTTGTATGCATGTCCTAGTGTGGTGACAGTCGGGCAGGAATTTCAGGGAGGCCACGAAGGCCATGGCCGCCGTTGCCCCTCACTTTGGCCTTTTGTGCCCCTCAAAACAATGGCATGCCCTGAGGCCACAGTGGCCTTAATGGCCCAGCTGACAGCACCACTTTCTCCTCTGTCTCTTTCTTGTCAATATGTAGACACCAGTGTTTCTTTTCTTGTCAATATGTAGACACCAGTGTCTCTTTCTTGTCAATATGTAGACACCAGTGTCTCTTTCTTGTCAATATGTAGACACCAGTGTCTCTTTCTTGTCAATATGTAGACACCAGTGTCTCTTTCTTGTCAATATGTAGACGCCAGTGTCTTTTGTTGAGATTCTGAATTTTTAACTCCCCTGAGTCCCCATCCTTAAGTCAATCCAGTGACTTTGATTGGTGCAGGGCTGAGCATGGATCAGATTGAAAATACCATTATTTATTTATTTCACTGCAGATAGTCTACATATTAAATTTTGAATCATCCTTAACCCTTAAATTCAATCAATTCTTTCAATGGACTAAAATCTTGTTTTATTTGATGGCCTTCCTGCTCTGGCATTTGGCCTTTGTGCCCTAAAAAAACTGGAAAACACCAAAGGCTTTGAGGGGCAAGGCCACCTTGCCCCTCAAATGACGAAATTCCAGGCCTGCTTATGCCTAATTAATGCTCCGTCGTACGACGTTGTCACGCACTGAGAACAGCAGATCCACAAGCAAGTAATTATATTGAAATTCTGTTCACCTTTCCCACTGCACAGGGTTCCGCCATCGGTCTCACAGAGCTCCTTGCTCTGCGTGTCACTCATGTCACATGTCCGTGGGAACTGGCAGAGTTTCCCGAACCACTCCCCCTCACAGATACAACGTCCACAGGAACAGTAGCCGTGAGCTGTGAAGGAAACACACACACACACACACACACACAGTCAAATCTGGAGTGTTCATTAATCACTTCTACCTTATATCAGCGATTCCCAACCTATGGGCCGGGGTCCACCGCTGGACCGTGAGGATATTGCAAGTGGGTCCCCAAATAGGATGCAAAACGCTAAGATTTTCATTATAATACATTAACATAAAACAGTATGTTAAAAGAAAAAAGAATGACATGGCATATTTGATTTAAAACGTTTTCATTGTGATACAGATAAATAGGCTCTTATACTATGTTAGTTCCATTGATCCAAGCTGAAACACAATAGATTAACTGATCAAAATGAAAATGAACATGCTGTGGGACAAGATTTTCAAGTGGGCCCTGATCCAGAAAGGTTTGGCAACCACCACTGCCCTATACACACATACTTCATTGACTGGGGTCCCCCAGGAGTCTATCCTTGGCCCACTCCTTTTTCCCCTCCACACCATATCTCCTCTCTGACAGCCTGTGAGTACTGTGAGCGTGTGCCTGGTTGTGGATATACTATTTCTGCCAAAATGTTCGCCCCCAGAATTGGGATGCAAAGGGTTCAAGTGGTTGGATGCCGGTGTTCTGGTAGATGGACCTTTAGGCCCATTAGAGAGAAACGGGGTGGGGGGGCTGATGCAGAACAGAAACACATTCAGTTGACAAGAGAAAGAAGGTGAGCCTTGACACTAATAGGCGGTACAAGGAGACAGGCCCACAGGAAGACAAGAGAGAGAGACTGCAGGCTTATTGTATTTCCCTGGGAGACATGAAAGGAACTGTCACTGCTGGTCTTGTCCTCGCCTTAACAAACCTCAACCACTTCAGAGAGGGGAAGAAAAGAGAACAACACAGGAAGGCTACAGCAGACAAACACTGACAAGTGTACACATGCACGCATGTGTGCGCACATAGACAATACACACACACACACACACACACACACACACACACAGGCCACACCATTTAATTGGTTGAAACAGGTGGTTGGTTGGCCAGGGTGGTTTAATGGGTCTGCAACATAACAGAAGGCTACACACACACACACACGCGCGCGCGCGCGCACACACGCACACACACACACACACACACACACACACACACACACACACACACACACACACACACACACACACACACACACACACACACACACACACACACACACACACACACACACACACACACACACACACACACACACACACACACACACACACACACTCTCTTTCATCTTTAACAAGACCTTTTGGATCACTCATGCAATGCTTAAATGCGTGATTTACTGTAGTTGTGCGCAGGTAACTCACGCCGAAGATAGTAGATCTACAAGCTCACAATGCGTCATTGTGAGCTTGTAGATCTGCTATTTTCAAAATCAGGCTTCACACAAATGTGAGGCAGTCATGTGAAAGCAGTTGCACCATTGATTGATTTTTCATTGTTCCCTTGTTTCAAAGACCAGATTGAGGGGACAAGGAGAGCACGTTACACCATTTTCATGTTAAGGACAGTAAATCTATATTGTGGCAATGATTGTTTGATGCCGACAACTCATGTATTCCACAGAATACAGTTGAATCTCTCCTAATGTGAATCGTAATGTGATTATTATATATTTTTTTACATCCATATCACCAGTAATAATTTAACTCAGTTCGTAGCAGTAGTTTTCAGTATATATTCAATATTCTGTTTATGTGTATTTTTCGCCCCATCTCCTGCCCAATACCTACATTTCTCTCTCGCTCCGCAATGCAATGTGCATCTTCCTCTTATTGCTTCTCTCTCTCTCTCTCTCTCTCTCTCTCTCTCTCTCTCTCTCTCTCTCTCTCTCTCTCTCTCTCTCTCTCTCTCTCTGTCTCTCTGTGTCTCTCTCTCTCTCTCTCTCTCTCTCTCTCTCTCTCTCTCTCTCTCTCTCTCTCTCTCTCTCTCTCTCTGTCTCTGTCTCTGTCTGAGACACTAATTATTGTTTGTTTTCTTTTTCTTAGCCTATTGTGGTTCTTGTCATGCAGTGGTGGTACAGGGGGAGGCTTCTGTGTGTGTGTGTGTGTGTGTGTGTGTGTGTGTGTGTGTGTGTGTGTGTGTGTGTGTGTGTGTGTGTGTGTGTGTGTGTGTGTGTGTGTGTGTGTGTGTGTGTGTGTGTGTGTGTGTGTGTGTGTGTGTGTGTGTGTGTGTGTGTGTGTGTGTGTACAGGGAACTAGCTGGAGTTTGTCACTCAACTGGGTTGGAGTGGCAGCCTTGGCGGGCCATGCATGGCTGTCCCAATCAGCCAGCCTGGGAGAGCAGTTAATTGCTTTGGAGGAGCGGCACCATAGCCCACTGTCAATTAGTCTGTATACCTGCCTTCCACACTACACACACATCACACAGCACTGCCCTGTAGAGGCTGGGGAGGCAAGGGAGGAAAAGGTGTCTCTGGTTCTATGCAGAATGGTATAAGCCCAACCGATGATGTACAAGAGAGAGAGAGAGAGAGAGAGAGAGAGAGATTTCATCAGAGTTTAAGAGATCACTGACAGAGAAGGATGAGGTGGAAAGAGGGAGAAGGGAAGACATTTGCCAAGTGAGGGATGGAGCTCTGGGAGATGGTCCATCTCAGGAGCCAGCGTACTCCCCCTACCCACAACTATTCTAGCCACATGCCTAATAACTTGCACAGGCCTCCGCCTATACCATCTAATCTGTGTCAACCTGACAGTTGACAGACTGTGTGTGTGTGTGTGTGTGTGTGTGTGTGTGTGTGTGTGTGTGTGTGTGTGTGTGTGTGTGTGTGTGTGTGTGTGTGTGTGTGTGTGTGTGTGTGTGTGTGTGTGTGTGTGTGTGTGTGTGTGTGCATGAGAACGCACGCACACATGCAGCTCACAATGGTGCTTCCCTGCAAGTCCCCAAGTGTCCCTGGCTGCCGGCTGAAGCATTGTCTCTGGGCAGTCCCAGTGCACGATGAGCCCCAGTAATGCATTCACATAAATATTGCATCCCCCTTAAAGGAGCAACTTGCCCTCGGATACTGCAATGCACCAGTGATGGAAAACGGCACAGCTCCCCAAAAGCCCATTAGAGAGCACCTCCTCAGGGCATACTTACTACTTGTGTGTGTGTGTGTGTGTGTGTGTGTGTGTGTGTGTGTGTGTGTGTGTGTGTGTGTGTGTGTGTGTGTGTGTGTGTGTGTGTGTGTGTGTGTGTGTGTGTGTGTGTGTGTGTGTGTGTGTGTGTGTGTGTGTGTGAATGCCTTCAGACAGTAAACATGAGCTTGTATGTGCATATGAGACATGGGAGAATAATGTATGGGAGAAGATAGTCTCAGAGAGGGAACAGATTGAACACCCAGCAGAGTTCTAGCATCGAACACAAAGACATTCCCATCATTAACATTGAGTGTAGCAGCAAAGTGTTGCACACTCTGCCCCCTTATACTCAGCTCTGACAGTAAGGCACTGCACTTACTTAACCCATTCAGTACGGGAACCCATCTATCTCTGTCATTTTAGATTTCTTTGACTATTAAAAAATAGCAGATATACAAGCTCATAGCACGGCACTATATATATATATTTTCTAGGCGAACATTTGTCTAATATTTTGTTCCAGGGACCTTCAGAAGCAAAGATTTGAGTTACAAATGTTCTCTTTAAAAATATACATTCGAAAGATTTGCACAAAATGTTCAAGATTTTTCAAAAATAGCAGATCTACAAGCTCATAGCGCAGCACTCTGTGCCGCACTATGAGCTTGTATATCTGCAATTTTTTTAATAGCCAAAGTATAAAATAATGGCTATAGCTCAAATCTAAAATGACACGGATGCGTTCCCGGATTGAAGGGGTTAAGAGCTGGCAAATGACGCATGTATCACGTTTGACCACTTCTGCAGCACATCAAGAAAACAGACTCTGTGGAGACGTGTGCGTATACAGTGACTGTGTTTATTACGCACAGACACTGAAACTGAATAATTTGCAGATATATTATATAACAGCACGTCTCTCTCTCTTTCTATGGCTCTCCCTTGCAAGGACACTTGCAATGGGAAATCTCAATATGCCCATATATGGGCATGTGTGGAGATTAAATTGGTATAAAAAGGGACACAACAGAGATCTCCATATGGGCATAAAATAGTCACAGACAGACAAACGGGGTAAAAGGGGTACTTGGATTCGAGTATAACACAGGCTTTAGTGGTACTGTATAGGGCATTGGTTCTCAAAGTGGGGTCCGGGGGCCCACAGGAGTCCTTGGGGGGGTACCAGGGGGTCCACAGCTAAATTAGTTAATATAGCGTCACAATCATTTTTTTACCACTTTAACCATATTTTACACTTTGGCTATTCAAAAATAGCAGATCTACAAGCTCACGGCGCATGGGCATGTAGATCGGCTATTTTTGAAAAATCCCTGGCACAATTTCTTTTCGAGATGGGGGGGGGGGTTCGCAGCCAAATACATATCATTTTGGGGGTCCTTGATACGAAAAGATATGTACATAATACTATGTTAGTTCCATTGATCTGAGCCGGAACCCGATCTTATAATGCATACGGCCCACCGACCTGACCATGGCAGCCACTCAAAGCCGTCAGATGGGTGGGCCCTGCTCCAGAAACGCTTGAGAATCACTGCCTTTTTACAGCCATTTGGTGTCTTTTGTACACTATCATATTAACCCATTAAGACCGGGAAAAGCCTCTGTCATTTTAGATTTTAACCACTTGAACCATTATTTCATACTTTGGCTATTAAAAAATTGCGGATATACAAGCTCATAGCACGGCACCGAGTGCCGTGCTATGAGCTTGTACATCTGCTATTTTTGAAAAATCATGAAAATTCGTGCAAATCTTTGAAAATATATATTTTTAAGTGAACATTTGTAACTCAAATCTTTGCTTCTGGTGGTCCCTGGAACTTGAGATGGGAGACCACGGCCAAATACAGTGTGTGTGTGTGTGTGTGTGTGTGTGTGTGTGTGTGTGTGTGTGTGTGTGTGTGTGTGTGTGTGTGTGTGTGTGTGTGTGTGTGTGTGTGTGTGCGCGTGCGCGTGCACATGCATGCATGTATCCTCACCTCCACAGATCTCCCCGTTGATATCCTCACACTGGCGGTCGTCACACTCACAGTTCTTCCCGTGGACACGGCTGTCCCCTGGGGGGTGGCAGGTACACTGCCCGCACTGGCACTGCCCTGCACACAGAGAAGTGCTGTATGTTCATATCTGACCAGTTACGTGCACACACACACACACACACACACACACACACACACACACACACACACACACACACACACACACACACACACACACACACACACACACACACACACACACACGCACACGCACACACAGCTCAAGATGTTCCTCTCTAACTTCAATCACCCAGTCTCTAGTGAGTGTGGCCACAGGGGAGCATATTGAGTGAGCATGCAGGCTTATGGTGAAGCTCATTAGAGAGACATCATCTATTTCAGTGTGTCTGACCTATCAGCAGAGGTGTGCAGCGTGCCTACTTATTCCACATTTGTTATAAATATTCTACTTATTCCACATTTTGTTATACATATTCTCTCAAAGAGTTGCATTCGATCGTGACCCTCAAATGCAGATTTCTCGAGGGAAAAGGCTGTGCAAATTAAACCTTCACATCGAGCCATTACTCAAGTTTAAATTGTTGGTTTTGGAAAAATAAATTGGCTTTGTGTTCATCCATTAATTGTATCAATTCAATTCAATCTTTATTTCAGACCCAAGGGAGATCCATATCACAATAATCCCTGCTTGTGCAGCATGTTGTGCTCTCTGTAGCCTAGCATAACATTATTATAAAAGTAACAGAGCAATACTTGCTGCCACCACAAAAGTGTACACATCTTATCGACGGCGGGGAAAGGACTACAATAAAATACTCTTTAATGTGGTTCTCGAGTGTGTCATCATCTTAAGTGCAGCACTGGTCCAGTTGCAGGTTTATGATGAGAACACCCAAAGTTGGTTGGGGGTCCCGTTAGAGGACCCACATTCGAACCAAGGTGGTTACATTGAGGGCTGGATTTGGGTGGGTGGTTATAGCAGAGTAGCTCTGCTAGAATCCCAAAACCATATCTCCCTTGGCCATGGGAGGATTCCACTCTGGATGAGCGGTAAATGATTGGATTCCCATGTGGGAGACAGGGGTTTGAATCAAGGTGTTTACACCTTTAAGGTGCATTCACACCAGGCATGACACAAGTTTTTTGAGAAGCGCAGCGCGATTCAATACTAAGTCAGAGTAAAGAAGCAACACGAATTGCTCAAGAAAAAAAAATTTATTTATTTTTTGCTTAAGAACGGAACGACATGTGGTGCAGGATCAGTAGTTAACTGTGTGTGGATTTCCTGAGCTACAGTACATGATACAACACTTGTAAATGGTTAGGGTTAGGGTTATCATTCCGGTAAGCAGTAAGCACACATTGTGCTCACTTGTTTTACCATGCTGATGCTGCTGATGTCAGTTGAAGTGAGAGACATGCCTCGCCTCCTGTGATTCAAGCGACGTGAACATTATTGTGTTAATCCTCATTCTTTTTTGCCATGTGATTGTATCTACAGTATGTACAGTAACAGGCACCAAAATGTGATCCATGATACTGAAGAGACAAAGCATCCAGAAGCGCTCCAAACGCGAACTTCTCAGTGTGGGGAAAAATAATCGCAAAAGGCGAATTATCCAGCTGGATGAAAACAGATGGTTTAAACACTTCAGCCCTTTTTCCTCCTCGTTTTATTGAGCGGATTATTTCCTTTTTGGTGCAATCATCCTTCTTCACGGTGCTTTTCCTGCTCCTGCAGACTCCTGCTGGGCTTTTGTCAGTTCTGGCAAATAACTTAAGAACATCCGAAACGTGTCTATAACAAGCGGGCCTCTCTCCCGCGCGTGTGTGTGTGTGTGTGTGTGTGTGTGTGTGTGTGTGTGTGTGTGTGTGTGTGTGTGTGTGTGTGCGTGTGCGTGTGCGCGCCTCCACTTCTATTGGTGGACTAGCTGTGCTGAGATAGGAAAGCCAAGGCCAGCACATGAAATACAAATAGTGTGTAATGTCAACTTGCAAGACGGCCACACAACATCAGCTCATGGCAGAATTATCACTTCACCAGTGTAGTGAAACCTTTTATTGCACTCAGTGTTGTGCAAATCTCCACCAGGAGGCACGCCCTCATCGTTCTGTGTGGTGTGGCGTGATGAATTGTTTTAGGTTTGTGTGCGTGTAAAGTGACAGCGGATGGAGGGAAGCTCTATGATGAAGGATGGTGATTGATGATTCCCTGTTTGTGTCAATTATGTTTGTACAGGGGTGGACTGGGAACACAAATCAACCCCGGAAGGTAAATGACAGCAGCCCCCATTGTCCAAACTGACATAAAAATTATAAAGTAATTAGATCATGCAGCCAAAGCACGTCAACCAGTTTATCAGTCAGTCTATGAAAGTAATATAGACTAAAGGGACACGCATGATTGCACCAGTCCTCTATGTGTATTTTCCACTCCTACAGTTGTAGTGTTCTCATGCAGTGTAGGGAACTGTCACTAAACACCAAGGTAAACCGCAGCCAATGAAGACAGAGTCGGAGTAAGCTTTGATCATTTACTGTCACACTTCCTCAATGACATGACGGTGAAAACTGCAAAATAATAAACAATACAAACATTCAGTGTCTGTGTACTTAATTGACAGTACTGCAAACTACAATCAGAGCAAAAAGAAATCAGGTGAGTAGCTAATCACATAACAATCACAAGGCACACTTCAAGCAATTAGGTAGATGACAGACACCTGTGCACAAGGCTACTACTATACTCTGCAGGCAGCAGAAAACATGGTTAAATAATTAACTTTTCCCAAGTTCCAAATAAACATTCACAAAACATCACAAGGCATTATAATAACTGAAATCAACAACACAACTCACGACATTGCGTCTCAAAGGCTTCCAAGTGGGTTAGATGGCTGTTTTAGGGCTCACAGCTCTGACATGCTGTTCTCTGTGTGTTCTCTGTGCACTGCTGCATCAAAATGGTGCTGACAGGAAGTGACTGTAGTATATACAAAGTTCACTTCAAAATAAATGCATGGCTACACGTCTTCACAATAAAGTACTCACAAGCCTTTCTAATGTGAATAGAAATATAAACATGTTGCATAGAATTAAACAGAAACATTTTTCATTTGCCTTAAGGCAACACACCATCTGACCTGTGTGAGGTCACTATTAACTTGTGGGAGTCCAAGACAGTCTCTAGATCAGCCGTTGGGTAGAAGCAGAACGATTTCTGTGAGAGAGGTCTTTACATTGCCTCGATCAGTTGGCACATGTCTGTCCTTTCCGAGGAACATGGCAAGGATCTTGCCCATGGGACAACTGTTGCGGGTGGTCTGCTTGTCGCTGAGCAAAACTAGGTCTCCTACTTGTAGATTTCTGCGTGCCACTGTCCACTTTTGTCGGTGTGGCAAGGAGGGTAAGTATGTATCGCTCCAGGGGGTCCAGAACTGGTTCACCAGAGCTAGGGGCATAGACGGTGAGACATTGCCATTTTGCGGATCTGTAGGAACAGGTAGAAGTGGTTTTGCATTCATGATAGTGGTGACCTCTGCCATCAGTGTGCAAAGTACCGTTAAGCGAAAGCTCTGCTGGAGAATCAAGGAGTCGATGAAGGTGGAGAAGCGTTGGATGCAGTTGGAGGTAAGTATTGGTTCTTCAAGGTAAGTAGCACAGGTTTGTACTTGTGGTTGGATTTCTAAATCCTTTACAGGTTCGATTAGGTTGAATGTCTCATTTGTTTCCGCTTTCTCTGCAGGTGGATTAGGTAGGAGGGAGGGTCTGGTGAACCAGGAAGACTGCACCAGGCGGGATGCAGGTAAGGATCTTGCAGGTAAGTCCTGACTCATACATTGAACAAGATCGTGGACGTACACTTGCTCTGTCTCTTTGACATAGCTCGTGCAGGGTTGTGGAGTTGAATGGCAACCATTTTCAAACACATTGGTCTTGAACGTGTTGACCGTCGGCTTGTGTGCATTGCCCGAGCACACCTCCCCTATTACCACCCAGCCCAGGTCCAGACGTTGGGCGAAGGGAGCATGGTGTGGTCCGTTGACCTGTTGTCTGACCTTGTGTGCCCTAAGGACGTCTCTTCCAAGTAACATAAGTATTTCTGCTTCTGGGTCCAATTCAGGGATGTGCTTGGCAATGTGCTGAAGATGAGGCTGGTGCAGCACTGCGCTTGGCGTCGGAATCTCTGAACGATTGTTCAAGAGCTCATAACATTCTAGGAGTGGTGGGAGAGAGATGACAGTTTCACCATCCAGAGACTCGATCTGGAAGCCTTCTCCCAATCTGCCGGATGTTTCGGTGACGCCGGAACAAGTTCTGAGGTCGTACGAGAATGGTTTGCTCTTGACACTGAACAGCTGGAAGAACTCTGGTCTGGCTAATGAGCGATTGCTCTGTTCGTCCAGAATTACATAGGCTTTGATGGCCTTGTCCTTTGCACCCTTGGGGTACACCTTTGTGAGGCAGATCTTTGAGCATGAGCGACTCCACTCCCCTGGACCGCAAACTTCTGTGCAGCTTGTTTCAACCACAGCCGTGTCAGGCTGCTCTTCTCCCTCCCCGCCGTTCACTTGTGACGGTGAAGGAGCCATGTTGGTTTCAGGTGATGGGCCAGGATGCATGGCCGCGTCGTGATGGGTGCTGTCACATTCTAAGCACTTCACAACCGAATTGCAGTCCTTGGCTATGTGGGATGTTGATGAACAGCATTTAAAACATATGCCTCTCTCCTTCAGGAAGGCCTTTCTGTCGTCAAGGGATTTGTGTCTAAATGTTCTGCATCTTTTCAGAGGGTGTATTAAGTTGTGTATTGGGCAGTTTTTGTTAGGGTCGTTGTTGGTTGTAGAAACATCGGTTTGGTGAACTGAGATGGGTTTGTTGGTGTTGAAGTTCCTCACTATGGAGTTTTCTGGTTTTGTGTGTGACGTGGTGCTGTCTTGATACATGAAGCTAGGGTCGTTTCGCTTCTTTGCCTCATAGCATACAAAGTTACAAAAATAATCAAATGGAGGGAAGCGACCATGGTGGTCTTCTTTGTAGCATGACCCTGAAGACAGCCACTTTTCCTGAAGTCCAAATGGAAGCTTCTGCACAATTGGTCCAATTCCACGTGGGGTGTCGAGGTACGACAGACCGGAGAGATAGCCGTCCTCCTTGGCTCCTTGGATCTCCATAAGCAGATCCCCTAGTTCACGTAAAATGACGTGGTCTTTGGCTGAAATCTTAGGGAAACTGTCCAGCCGCTGAAACAGTGACCTTTCAATTATTTCGGGGGCAGCATAGCAGTCCCGCAGTCTCTCCCATGCTTTCTGTAATGCTCGGTTGGGGTTGCCAACATGTACTGAGCGTATGCGTCTCACCTGTTCTCCAGATTCCTTTCCCAGCCATTTAGTCATGAGATCTAATTCTTGGATGGGTGTGAGGTTAACTTCACCAGCTGCACTGGTGAATGAGGAGAACCACGCAAGGTAATTCTCTGGCTTATCGTCGAACTGGTACAGTCCTGCATTGACAAGGTCTCGTCGTGCCAAATACTGTGCCAATGGCTCTGCTGGAGGTGGCGTGCTAGCTGGGTGATTATGTTGGGGAACATAGGACGAAGCATGAACATTCATGGAGGGGTTAGCTTTTTTAACTCCAGGCGCCATCCTAGCTCTTGACGGGTCAGAAGAGTGTGGTGCAGGTACGTGTGAATCTTCAACTTTCACAGACTTTGGTAAGTACGTGTTGTCGACTTTTACAGACTTTAGCTTGCTGCTGATGGGTTGTGGTTGTGGAACTTCGTTTACAGATACAAAGGAGTCGTGTGATTGTGCGTGAGATGGTTGGAGAGGACGAAGTTTCAAGTCAATTTGAGATCTGACGTATTCACTGGTGCGTTCCATTTTCGCCTTTTCTGATTCAGATATCTCTATTTCGTCTACAACATACATTGCTTCAGCGCGTTCCAACACTTGCGCCTCCACTATGGCTGCATCAGCATCTCGCTGTGATGTTAGCACTTCCAACTCTGTGTCTATTCTTAATGTTTCCAACTGACTTTGTGCATCTCTTGTTATTGTTTCTGCCTCTCTGGCAGCTTTTTCCGCTATCCTTTCCGCCTCTCTGGCAGCTTTTTCCATTTTTAATTTAGCCTCTTGAGTAGCATATTGTGCTCTCACCTTGGCCGCTTCAGCTTTGGCTCGGGCACAGGCCGCATTTCCTGATGAGGACGATGTCCTGCTGCTCCCAGCACTGGGCGCCTTGCTGCTTGCTTTAGAGGCCATCTTGTCACTTCACTTGAAAACTTCAAATGCTGTCTTTTCACTGTAGTGTTCTCATGCAGTGTAGGGAACTGTCACTAAACACCAAGGTAAACCGCAGCCAATGAAGACAGAGTCGGAGTAAGCTTTGATCATTTACTGTCACACTTCCTCAATGACATGACGGTGAAAACTGCAAAATAATAAACAATACAAACATTCAGTGTCTGTGTACTTAATTGACAGTACTGCAAACTACAATCAGAGCAAAAAGAAATCAGGTGAGTAGCTAATCACATAACAATCACAAGGCACACTTCAAGCAATTAGGTAGATGACAGACACCTGTGCACAAGGCTACTACTATACTCTGCAGGCAGCAGAAAACATGGTTAAATAATTAATCCCAAGTTCCAAATAAACATTCACAAAACATCACAAGGCATTATAATAACTGAAATCAACAACACAACTCACGACATTGCGTCTCAAAGGCTTCCAAGTGGGTTAGATGGCTGTTTTAGGGCTCACAGCTCTGACATGCTGTTCTCTGTGTGTTCTCTGTGCACTGCTGCATCAAAATGGTGCTGACAGGAAGTGACTGTAGTATATACAAAGTTCACTTCAAAATAAATGCATGGCTACACGTCTTCACAATAAAGTACTCACAAGCCTTTCTAATGTGAATAGAAATATAAACATGTTGCATAGAATTAAACAGAAACATTTTTCATTTGCCTTAAGGCAACACAACAGTAATGTCCTGCACAGTTTTGACATCCATGGCAAGCAGGAAACTGAGGACAAAAACATCAGTTGCCACACGCTGACAATATAACAGGACAGTATTGCAGGAGACAAAAAAACAAGGACTGTGTGACTTGACACATGAGAGGATGTTAAATACTGTAGGTGGAGCACTTCCTGACCATTTCTATGCCCCTTCCCATTTTTGTCACAATACCATCGATGTGATCAGACCATGACAATTGACTGTCAATAAAACACCTGATCGGCCTAGTAGTTTGCTAGATTAGCTGCAGTCAGTCACAAGCACGCACGCACGCACGCACGCACGCACGCACGCACGCACGCACGCACACACACACACACACACACACACACACACACACACACACACACACACACACACACACACACACACACACACACACACACACACACACACACACACACACACACACACACACACAGTTACGTTCCACTTCGTTTTGTTGTTGTGTCTGGGATTTCCATCGTTCTCTGCAGTCACCTCCAGTCACCAATCACCTCATCTGCTGTCCACCTCCATCCACTCATAACCATCTGCTGTCTATAAAAGGCTCGGTCCCACCACAGCTCAGTCTCTTTACTGCATATGACCTGTCTGTTGTGGCCTTGTGCTTTTGTTTGAATCCCAGAGCAAACTTTCTAACATTAGTATCTAATTCACCTACTTTGTTAATGTGTGTATGCCCTACTTTGGGACAGGTAAGACATGGGCATCTAATCATCACGTAGGTTGGATTCTTGTTAGACACACTAGGTAAGGGGTGGTTGCCACTTATGTATTTATGATTTGGTTAGGTTTTAGTAGTTAGGTACTGACTGCTTGCTTAGTCTTTGTTTGCCCTATCTGCATAGTTTATTTTGGCAACATCTGCATCCCCTGGTTGTGGTTTTTTGTTTTGTTTTATGTCCTGTGCATTTTGTCTATGCCCTGTGCATATTGTACATAATGTAAATAAGAATATCACTAAACGGCACTTTTTTGCACCTTCAACATTGCGTGGCCTGGTCTCCCTTATTTGTACCTCCTAGGCTCAGACACACACACACACACACGCACGCACGCACGCACGCACGCACGCGCGTGCGCGTGCGCGTGCGCGTGCGCGTGCGTGTGCGTGCGCGTGCGCGTGCGTGTGCGTGTGCGTGCGCGTGCGTAGTGTCACAGTGGCCTCTGTCTAGCAAGCAACCTCTCCATGCTGCCTCAGTGATAACACACCAACCACCATCTGCTCTAGGGGCTCAGTTACCCTAGCAACCGGTGATGTCATAACACCCCTGCCTTATCGATTATCTCTGTGGTCGTCACAGCTGCCTGCTCCAGTGTGTGTGTATGCGTACGTATTTGCGTACGTATTTGTCTCTAAGAAGTAAACGACATCACAGTAATAACATGGTCACATCAGTGATCACCAGTCTTGACACATTTTGATACCGTTTGTCCCGAACGGGATGGAAATGAAACACTGAGGTATGCCACAAATAGTCACAATGATGCATACAACCAACAGCAGGTCTGTTCAAACCTTGTCTATGTGAGTGACATGGGATAAAAGTCCCAATCCCTATAGACTTGTCATTGAACAACACAGGATCTGTAACTTCAAGGCCAGTTTGGCATGCAGCCTTGTTTATCTCCAAAGCTTGTCTTCTTTCTTTTTGGCCTTCAATGCCACTTTCCCTGTTGTGAGTGTTGTGACAGCTAGCGAAGGGGTCCAGCGTCCCAACCCAACATGACAAATCCCAGCGACAGACAATCCAACCCCCCCCTCCCCAAGCTGTGCTGTGTCACATCCTGTGGTGTGAATGAAAAGCCATTCCATTAGCACCCAAAGCCCAGCATCTACAGTGGGATACAGAACAAACATTCTCAGATTTCTCACCAACCGTCGCTCTCCATACAACATCTCACCCTGCTGGGACAGTGTGACACATCTTCGTTATTAGACTGTCTAAACAACTGCGGGAAATACTTTGGATATAAAAAATAATAATATATATATATATGTATGTGCAGAGCACTTCCAAAGAGCGCAGATCTTTGGCATAGAGGGGAGGGATGGAGTGTTGGATGGCTGTTTACTAGTCTCGTCTCTTCCTCAATTTTGATTGATCAATCAAAAAAAATGACATTGAAGAACGGCTCCTCTCTACTTGAGGCGCTCAGGGTGCTCTGCCAAAAGACACTGAAACACGCTGAAAAACACTGGGAAGTGGAGCATCTTTACCAATGCAGAGCATCAAAAAATGCTTTCTGTGGACACAGGCATTACTTTGAGGCATTACTAAATGGTATACATCTCTCATCTCTTTCATTCAATCCCTGCTTAATATAATCTTAAGAGGAGACAGGGTCTTGTTGGTTCATGGGAAACATATTTCAAGTTTTACTTGTGTGTCTATAGACCAACTCACAACAGTCTCTAAACACTTCACTCAACTAGAGTCTGAGAACAATCTCATAGCTTACGTAGCTAAAACTGGGTGGGAAATATTTTGTTGTAAGTACATACATGAAAGTAAGAAGGTAGGTAACCTCGCGTCACCAGTGTTTCCACCTCGGAAGAAAGCCTGGTATTCGTTATTAATGGCCTGTGTGATCCGGTCTCGGCCAAGCCTACTGAAAAAAAAATATATATAAGCAATTCCTCTTTCCGGAATATGCCGTTCCGGTTTGGCGGAGCCGCTTTGTTTTGGTTCCCCCTGTTTGTTTCCACAATCCCTATTTAAATGGAATAGAATTTCCCTGTGGGAATCCTGGTCACTATACCGCCTCCCCCATGACAGCCGGGGCGCCTGATGGAGGGGAAGGGAACTGGTTGGAATAACGTGTTCCTTCCACGCGCTACGTCCAACCAGGGAAACTCCCCCCTGTCAGGTGACAAGAAGGTCAGTTGGCTCTCATGCCTGAAGGAAGCATGAGCTCGGCCCTGGCCTCCCTACTGTGGGGTGACAGGTGTAATACTGGTGTAGGGCTGGTGTAGCGCCCAGGATCACTTAGGAAATTGGCACCGGGTGAAAAAAAATGGGTTACAAAAATCGCGGGATAAAAATTTTAAAAAAAAGAATTTCCCTGTGGGATAACAAAGGTAGACAGACGCTAAATAGTCTCCGGAAAGTACACTCACATTTATATTTAGAAAATAAGCTAAACTACGCCGCATCAAGGATTTTATTAGATAGGCCTGCGGACGGACCTATTTTGGGGTGAAGTCTTTCCGGATTTGCTGTTCCGGCCACCTGATGACGCGGATGACGCGCCTGGTGACGTAGGGTTACTTCCGCTCCCGACCGGATCATAGACCCGAAAAGGTATGCTTCCCAGGCTAGTAGGTAGGAGTGGCTTATTGCCAGTATCGGCCAAGAACGAGAGTGTCTATCCCCTTTTTTATGTGCGAGACCCCTGGGAGATAGATTGCTGAGGTGGAGCGCAACACCTAAAATCAGCTCCCAGTACTTACCGCACAACTACCGTGCTACTCATACACTGAGTTAGCGGTGCCCAGGATTAAACCCAGAACCTCGTGGTCCAAAGATGAGTACTATATACCTATTTACCCGTACATAAAGAGAGCACCGTCTGAACGATTGACTTTATACCACTTTCAAGCTGCCGTCCTAATTTTGGCCATGTCGTCATTATACAGTATGTCATAAAGTTTATAAATGTTTAAACTATATATTATATAAAAAATATGAATCAGGCTTAAGTGGTGAACCCTCATTTATACTTTGTCAGACGACCGAAAATGGTATAACTAATACATTAGCCTCAAGAGTTATTATTCAAAAGACAGTTACAACCCCGACACGGTGCAACTGAACTGACATTCCCTAAAATAACACCTGAGAAAGGCTATTAAATGGTGTAAGTTGAGCCAATCCCCTCGCGTCCTCCTTCCCTTCTGGTAGCTGTGATTAATCAGGACATATATTCAGCACATGGCATGGAGGGCACTTTTGGGCTCCGTGTACCAGTGGGCTAATGAATCCATATGGATGCATAGGCAATCATTACTGCCAGTGAGAGTAGTAATGAGAGTATGCTCCATTTCCAGGGTTCATTAGCACCTACTATAACGTACTACCTTGCTGATAAGGCCAAAAGTTACAACACCAAACCTATATATACCACTATATCTCTGCAGGCTGCACTTTACACCGGTAATATTCCCATAATATCTACTGTATATTTTCTATAAGTGTAAAGTCATGGCAGCATCCTAAAGTACGTACGTCAAACGTACTGTAAGTAGAGTAGCACAAACTATTAACACACACATGTGTACAGTTAGTGATAATCGTGTGGAGGGGAAGCCCAGACTTTTGCAGAGAATGGAATCCCAGCAATCAGCAGAAATATGATAAAAGCAGGTGTTTCCGTGAGGAAATACCGCCGAAGGAAAAATGTGCGATCGACGAGCGCCTGACTTTGTGCTCTCTGGAAGAAAAAGGCTCTGAAGCTGCTGTTTTGAATTTCAAGGCGTTGCTGCTCAAGCTGTGCCAGCCGCACTCATCCATGCCTTGATGGTTTTTCCTCTTCTGTCACCTTTGCTTTCTCTCTCTCTCTCTCTCTCTCTCTCTCTCTCTCTCTCTCTCTCTCTCTCTCTCTCTCTCTCTCTCTCTCTCTCTCTCTCTCTCTCTCTCTCTACTCTCCCACCCTGCTTCCTGTCTCTTGCAGATCTCTTCTCTCCTCTCTTACCCTTCTTTCCCCTCCTTTTCTCCGCCTCTGTGAGTTTCATAATCATTTAGTTTTGAACCATGACACTCTGCTTCCAAACACTAAGCCAAGAGAGAATCCTCATGGGGAAAAAGTTAATAAACTTAGTAGAAAGATACATGCAATTCACACGCACACGCAAAAGCTGATATGCACCCACATAACACACACACATTTAATATTGCTCCCACTCTCCCGCTGTCACTTTCTCATTTCCTCTCTCATACACACACACACACACACACACACACACACACACACACACACACACACACACACACACACACACACACACACACACACACACACACACACACACACACACACACAAAGACATTAAGAATGGTGTGTTTTTTCTATATGCACATAATAGATTAACAGCCTGGGTACAGCAGCCAATGAGAGTGTAAAAAGAGATTAGCAGGGAGAATCCATGACATATCGACGCTGCCTTCAAAATCATATGACCTCAATTTACTGGCTGGGTATACATTCTCTGGTGTGTGTGTGTGTGTGTGTGTGTGTGTGTGTGTGTGTGTGTGTGTGTGTGTGTGTGTGTGTGTGTGTGTGTGTGTGTGTGTGTGTGTGTGTGTGTGTGTGTGTGTGTGTGTGTGTGTGTGTGTGTGTGTGTGTGTGTGTGTGTGTGTGTGCGTGTGTGCGCGTGAGGTGTCATAATGTCCTCAGTTCAATATAATGCATCGGAACACTTTTGTTTAAAATTCACTGTGGTGGTGCCAGCTGTAGGAATATGCAAAGTAAACTGTCGGTCTTCAGCTACAACGCTGTTTGTCAATTAATCGAGTGGGTGGCCTGAAAAAACAAAACCACATGCTAAAGGGACAGAGTTCATGGAGCCCATTAATTGTTCTTTTGCGCAGGGCAATTTAAAGTGCCATTTTGTAGCAGCAATAGGAGATAATTTAAAGGTACTGCTGGAGGAATTAAAGCTAATTAACTCTCCTAGCACAACTTAATCTTTACTGTTTCATTACGTTGTGTGTGTGTGTGTGTGTGTGTGTGGGGGGGGGGGGGCATACTGTCTGCCCACTGTGGGCTTTTTCATATGGAATTGGTTTTAAGGATACACAAAGTAGTAACTACCAGGGAACAGTCACAACATGTGATAAATAAATATTGTAGTTGCAGGGCACCAACCTAGTTTTGAATTTGGGTATAGCAAACAGTCCAGACTGAAACTTGACAGATGTGGGAGCTTCCATTAGCAAATCCCTGTCACTCTTCCACAGTTAAAGGTAGGGTAAGTGATATTTTTTGGTTAAAACAAAAAGTATTTTGTTAAAAGGTTAAAATACTATATTCTGATAGTAATCATTGCTATAGAGTGTTTTTTCAGTAACAGATGTCTCCCTGTCTCTCCAGCTCTTTAATAAACAGAAAATACATTTTTCGGTAGGTGTCAAAATCTCAGCCAATCAGGAGAAAGTACCAATTTTTAAGCTTAATTTGTATAGTGTTCCAGTTCCAATTTTGTCTGCTCATTTCTTAGTGTCATCACTTCCAATTTCACTTGTTTAATCTGTATCCTGATTGAGTTCTCTGTCCTGGTTGGATAAAATTGGAAATGAAACTGAAACTGAAACGAAAATGCATTTTCTGTTTAATAAAGAGGTGGAGAGACAAGGAGACTCCTTTTACTGAACAAACACTCTATAGCAATGAGTACTATCAGAATATAGAGCTATTTAACACTTATTTTAACCAAAGCAAATCACTTACCCTACCTTTAACTTGGCCCGTGGTGATGCCGACAATGTTGTTTTCTCCATGGTAACAGTCCCATGACTGCTTGCCAGCCCAGGCCTGCTTCAGGTGTCTGGATTAGACCAGCCTCATTCCCATAGGCCTGACTGAGGGATACCAGTGGCCGGTTTTGGGTGATTTATGTCTAGGCGTGAGCTGGTGTCGCACACTGGAACTAGACGATCTACAAGCTCACAACGGGTCGCAGCGTGACACGTTATGAGCTTGTAGATCTGCTATTTCCCGTGCGAAACATGGCACAGAACTAAGTATAAATCAGGCATTACTATGCCACGCGACATCGTGTGCATACTGTACACTGTCATTTGGGTTATGCATGAGTGGCCGAGCTGAGAAATCCCCGCTCAGATAGGACAGAAAATCAATGGCTTACATTAACCCATAGTGAATCTAGGGGAGCCCAGAGACCAGGTGGGCGATGCCCTTCCTAATGGAGCCCACCACATTATTGGCAAATGCTCAAGACATTTAACAGTCAAATTCAATAAGGACACGTCAAGCTTAATTAGTGTGAGGCCAGTAGAATACAGCACACTTTTGTGTAACTTTACCAGCATTGGCACGTCGCTTTACCCTGAACTATATGGGAACAACACCAGGGCTTCCCCAGAGATCTATAATAATGTTAAAGCCAAGTAGCCAACAGAGAATGGAGAGAAGACCTGGAGAGAATGGACTGTATACTGAATGGATTTTTTGGCTCCTGCATCAGTGTAAATTATGAATACGGCAGATTATTTATCATGCTCCAAGGAGAGCATCTTTGAAAGTACTGGTGGATTTACATTATTAACAAATTGCCATACATATACGTTGGAACAATGCCATTCAAAATGTATTATTCAAACTGTTTTTATTAGCATTTTCAACGCATACATCTTAAATGCACGGAACTTCTGTGCGAACGTACATTTGTATGTATGTACGTACGTCTGTAATCAACATA